>NW_024870813.1:5492500-5960000 GCF_019054845.1 Dipodomys spectabilis | reverse complement strand
ATGCTCAGCAAAATGAACCCCAAGATATGGACACAAGAGGTTTTTCTTTGTTATTGTTGTTTCTTAAAAAAATAAGTTTTTACTGAACAGAGGGGTTACAATCACATGAGCAAGGTAATGAGTACATTTCTTATCAAGCACTGTTGCCTCCGCCTTTGTTTTTCCCCTACCATCCTTTCCCTCCTGTCTTCACAACTACACTCCCCCCTAACCCACCCCCCGCCTAAATTGTAAAGGTCGTTTTTCAACATAGCGTCTTGTACATCTCATTGCTGCAATGGGTAAACCTACATCCTTATTTAAACAATTTTTCCCTTCCCCTCCACAAATTATACCAAAATCAAATACAGTATAAACAGGGGTCATACCATGGGGGAGGGACATACAAAGCAACAAAAAATCATGTGGTACCTTATAAATACTTTAGAAACAATATCAAGAAAGAAAAAAAAAACACTTGTGTCCTGATCTTGGGGGTTCATTTCATTTAACATCATCTTATCTGAACCTTTCTGATATATACTAGTTATTGCAAATAAGGGAAACCATGGGACCTATATTTCTTTGGGCCTGGCTTACTTTGTTGTTGTTGTTTAATGTACTATGTGATTTTCTTTTGTGTCTTTTGTATGTTCTTCCACCTACGGTATATCCCTGTTGTCACTGTATTTGATTTTGGTACTGTTGATCTTTTATATACATTTATGTAATCTGGGGAGGAGAAGGGAATAACAAAATGCTGAAATAAGGACCCAGGATGACCCATTGTAACAATGAGACCCACAAGACACTATGTTGGAAATGAACTTTACAACTTTGGGCCGGGGGAGGAGTGGAAGAGGTAGGGGATGGAAGGGATAGTAGAAGAACAACAAAGGAGGGGGTAACAATGCTCTATAGGAAATGTACTCATTACCTTACTCATGTAAATGCAACCCCTCTGTACAGCATCTTTACAATAAAATAAAACATTAGAAGGGGAAAAAGCAAAAGGATATGGGCTAGAAGGAGACTGAGCAAACACTTCATTGTAAAACAGTAAATGGGGAGCAAACATAATAGCAGGTGAGAGCTAGGCATATGATTTTTTACGTTGGTATTTAATTCTCTTTAAGCCATAGACTATCCAGAAGTGTTTCAACTATTGTTAAGCAAATGCTTCATCTGTGGTCTTTCTGTGGCATTTTGGGGTCCAATTTGTTTCACCTCTTTGGTTAATTTACCTCAAACAAAGCCCCTGTCTATGCAATGTGCCATATTTACTGAAGTCCAAGCAATGGAAAGATTACATTTGCAAAGCAAGTTATGCCTTACAGGCAATGTCTTCTGTATATGCAGTTGTTTGATGGATTACTGAAAATTTTAAGTGTTCTATTACTCTCAATCAATTAACAAATCTTACAACTGGGAAAAATTTCCAGCATCCCCTTTAGCATGCATCTTATAGAATTCTATGCATAATATGTTCTCAGTTGAACAGACAAATCCAATTGATTCTGTAGTCACATTCCAGACGCATGGAGTTTTACCACACTGATCAATTCTCCCAACCAGCTGATTGTCCAATAATTCAAATCAGTCTAGATACCCACTAGATTTAATGTAAGCCCTGTGGATTAGAGACTCAATATCTTAAGATTAGACACCAATCTTGCTTATTTGGTCCCCAGGTCACACACATGGCTACAAACAAAGGTCCTGTCTTTCCTTCCTCAGGACTGATCATTTGCTGGAATGGCTTGCAGAACTCAGTGCAATACTTGGGCTTGCTGGTTTATTAAAAGGATGGAGATGGGCGGCCAGGTAAAATGGGCAGGAGAATGGGTTGTCCACCAGAGTTCTGGCAAAGTTCCTCAAGATCCCGAAGTTCTCTTTTAGGGATTTCTATGGAGGCTTTATTATGTAGTAAGATTGGTCATTTCCATTCCTAGCTTTTACTTGTCTCTGAGGATGAAGATGGGGGTGCATATTCCAAGCGTGTAACTTTATAGCTCAGTCTTTCTGGTAAGCAGCATTTACCTAGAAACCCAGACTGGAGTCAATCTCACAATCTTCTTGCTTCAGTCTCCTGAGTGTTACGAATACAGGTACCCACTTATTAATTGGGTGGTTGTCTCTTTGAGGATTTGTTATTGGGGGATTTATATATTTTTTAAGTTCTAAGTATATTTGTCCATTGTATGGCTAATGAAGATCTTCTCCCAACCCATGGGCTTTCTATTGGTCTTGCTAGCTATGGCCTTTGCCATGCAGAAGCTCTGCAATTTCATGCAATCCCATTTGTTCAATCTTTTTTTGATTTGTTGTGTTTCTGGGTCTTTATTAAGAAAATTTTGGCCTGTGCCAAGGAGCCCTAGAGTTTCTCCTATACCTTCCTGTAATATTTCATGGTGTCTTCATCAGAAAGAATGATACTGCCCCATTTGTTAGGAAATGGAAAGACTGAAAATTATATTAAGTGAAGTAGGTCGGACCAAAAGAAGCATAGGTCCCATGGTTTCCCTTATCTTCAATAACTAGTATAAGTTGAGGACAAGCAGAAGAGGTCAAAAGCTATGTACATATGACCATATAAGCTGATGCTAAGTGAAATGAACCCCAAGATAGGGACACCTTTTTAATGTGCTATAATGTACTATGTGATTTTTTTGTTTCTTTGTATGTTCTTCCCCCATGGTATAACCCCTGTTGTCACTGGATTTGATTCCAGTGTCCTACATCTTGTATATACATTTTTCTTATTTGGGGAGGGGAAGGGAAATAACAAAATGTTGAAATAACGATGACCCATTGTAACAATGAGATGTACAAGACACTATATTGAAAATGAACTTTACAACTTTGGGGAAGGGGGAGTTGGGGAGATGGGGAGGAAAGGGATAGTAGGGGAAAAACAAAGGAAGGGGTAACAATGCTCAATAGGAAATGTGTTCATTCCCTTGCTCATGTAACTGTAACCCCTCTGTACAATATTATTACAATAAAAATATATGTAAAAAAGAAAAAAAAGAGTACAAGTACTACCATGCCTGGCTGAAATCTCGATACTTTTCAATGCCAATTTGAATTATGAATATATCATTTTGATGTCTGACATAATAACAAACAGTTCTCTTGTGGAGTAATAAATCTTTGAATTCTAGCATTAGCTCTGGAGACTGTAAAGGATTTTTTTAAGGAAGTATATTTATAGACTGATATTATTATTTTATTATGTTAATTTGGAACTTCTCCAATATAGATTAGTGGATTTCTTTGGATAAAAGATGACAGTAATATCATAAACAGTAAGTCTTTTTGTGATTATTTTCTCATAGACTTTCATGACTGATGCTTAATGTAGCGAAGCAAAGTTTCTCTAAATGTCTTAGAATTTTACATAGCTTTACTGAGAGGAACTAAAATATACCAGGATTATATGTTCCCTTAAAACACACAAACTATATGTTTAGAATTGTACCTTTAAGCAGAAGAACAATCTAGGAATGCTTTTGAGCCTTTTACCAAACACTGCGATAATTTTGAATATATTTAGAAGTATCTTTAAAAAGGTATGCACATAATAGTAGTAGCTCAATAAAAATAAAATGATTGTATCTATAACTAATTTGTCCTTATACATTGGATCAAATTTGTAATCTCCTTTGTATATAAAGTGTTAAAAATATTAACAGAACTTTCAGGATCCTACAACTTGGTGTGTATTCCTAAGGTAACCTCAGTGGAATATAAAAAGAAGGCAAAGATATCAAGAATTATAGATACAGCATGATGCAGACAGTAGGTTAATTGTGCTGATGGATCTACTTTATGCTGTCTCTCTGTCTACACTTCGAACTGTCTTATCCCTTCTCATCCTGATCCTGGGTTGGCCTGGTAACTTTCTTCAATGGACACAATGTGTTGAAAAAACAAGAAAGTCGTCCTAAGTCTATATATCAAGAATCTCACATCCTTTCTCCTAGATTTGGCTAGTTTTCCTCATTCTAGCCTTTGACCCACACTCTATGAGAAAGCCTGTATACCTCTTGGAGGGGAGATACATGGAGGAGTCAGCATAGTTCACATAACATCTAATCCATAGGAAGGAGGAAATGCAGTCCTGCCTGGGCAAGTTGCAGCTGGCCTCAGATGTATGCAAACACCTGAAACATGAAGTCTCCCTGCTAACTCTAGTCAAAAATTTCAGCCAATATGGACACAAGAGGTCTTTCTTTGTTGTTGTTGTCTTTAATGTACTATGTGATTTTTTTTGTTTCCATTGTATGTTCTTCCCCCTATGGTATGTCCCCTGTTGTCACTGTATTTGATTTTGGTACCCTGCATCTTGTATATACATTTATCTAATCTGGGGAGGGGAAGGGAAATAACAAAATGCTGAAATAAGGACACAGGATGACCCATTGCAACAATGATACCCACAAGACACTATGTTGGAAATGAACTTTACAATTTTTGTGTGTGTGTGGGGGGAGGATTGGAAGAGGGAAGGGATAGTAGGAGAACAACAAAGGAGGGGTAACAATGCTTGACAAGAAGTGTACTCATTACCTTACTCATGTAACTGTAACCCCTCTGCACAGCATCTTTACAATAAAATAAAATTTATAAGAATTTCAGCCAATAGAATCATTAGTAAAAGCATCATGGTTATATAGGCCTGTAAACGTTAGTGAAGCTAATATGAGGCTAAGAGCTAGGGACCCTGGAAATACTTGCTGAAGTTTTTAAAGCATATTATTCTTACCAATGCTGGTGACTTAACTTTGTGCATGAAATGTTGCCTCTGACAATTAATGCGTATCAACTTTGTGCATGAAATATTGCCTCTGGCAATTAATGCATATCTGCAATTGTAGTGTTTAATAGTATTTCTTCTATGTCTATTTTGGCCATTAAGAAGAAAGAGCTAGGTTAGTGTGGCTTTGATATCTATAGTAACACGAAGGTCAGCTAATAGGTACCTGACCTTCAAGGTAACAGGATCACTGACCTGTTCCTCCAAATGTCAGGGCAGGTGGAGGAAAGTTGATCCTATAGAGGCTGAATGTTGGAGGTGAAGAAGTGTTGAAAATACTTGGAAAGTGAGCACTGGTGGCTCATGCCTATAATCCTGGCTACTCAGGAGGCTGAGATCTGAGGATTGTTGTTCAAAGCCACCCTGGCAGGAATGTCCATAAGACCTTTTTTATTGTAAAAATACCGTACAGAGGGGTTACAATTACATGGGCAAAGTAATGAGTACATTACTTATCAGGCATTGTCGCCTCCTCCTTTGTTTCCCATTCCTATCCCTTCCCCCCCACCCCCGACCCTGCACCAAAGTTGTAAAGTTCATTTTCAACATAACGTCTTGTACATCTCATTGTTGCAATGGGTCCATCTGTATCCCTATTTAAACAATTTGTTTTTTCCCTTCCCCTCCACAAATTATACCAACATCAAACACAGTGAAAACAGGGGTTATATGGTGGGGGAGGGACATACAAAGCAACAAAAAAAATATAAATATGTTAGACACAATAGCAAGAAAGAAAACACATTTGAGTCCTTAACTTGGGGTTTATTTCACTTAACATCAGCTTATCTGACCATTTCTGCTTAAGACCTTTTTTTGTTGTTGTTGGTTATGGCCTGGGTGCTGTTCCTGAGCGCTTTTGCTCAAGGCTGGTACTCTACTACTTTGAGGCACAACTCGAGTTCCAGTTTTTGAGTGGCTCATTGGAGATGAGTATCACAGGGACTTTTCCAAGATCCTCAGATCTCAGTCTCTTGAGTAGCTAAGATTACATGCACATGGCCCATAATACTCTAAACCTTCAATTAATCACCAAAAAGCCAGAGGTGGAGCTGTTGCTCAAAGTGGTAGAGTGCTAGCCTTGAACCAGGGTGAAATAAGGGGGAAAGAGGGAAGGAGAGAGAATGAGAGAGGAGGGGAGGGAGAAAGAGAGAGGAAAGAGGAGAGAAAACCTGGGTGACACTGATACTGACAAAAAATAACTGGACTTGGCCATCTTTCACTTCATCAAGCATTTTCAGAAATCAGTTTGCTATTCATAGCAGCCTTTCAATGCAGAAACTTTTATCTCAATTTTATTATTTAGAAATGAACATTCTAAGTTTCCATGTGATACTTCAGGTCATCTTGTTTTGAAAATCATGGAGCTGCCCTTGAATCTTAGCTTTTCAAACTCTAAAAATGTTGGTTTCTAGTGTATTACATTGTTCTTCACATTCTACTACTTGAGCCACACCTCCAGACCTTCTTCTTTTTATTGTATTGTGTCCCGAAATCAATTAGAAGCCTTGAAAGTTCATGAAGGAGTCAGTTATATAACACTTTTATTATGCTTATGGAAATATGACTTTGAGTTCAGAATATGCTAAATGCTTCTCTAGGTTTTTTCCAAATATTTCACACTTAAACAGAGAAGTTTTTGCTGTAATTAGGTTAGTAGTGAGAATTTATGTCTACCACATTCACATTATACTGTGTGTGAAAAGAGAATGAGAGAGAAAGGGAAAGAGGGATGGAGAAAAAGGATGGAGAGGAAGGAAGGGAAGAGAAAGGGAGAGAGAGAAAAGGAGGGACAGGGAAGGAAGGAGAATGAGAGAGACAGAGGGAAAGAAAGAAAAGGGAGAGAGGAAGAGAGGGAAGGAAGGAGAGGGATAAAGAGAGAGTAGGATGGAAACAGGGAAAAATACAGAGAGAGGGAGAGAGAAGGAGGATGGGAGAGAGAGACAGAGACAGAGACAGACAATAGAAACAGAAAGGAAAAAGGAGAAGGAAGAAAAAAACACACTCCATAACAGCAGGGTTTTTTTTTATTGCATTAAAATTTTTCTAATTCTAAGAAATTAATTGCTTTAAATAATACCAGCTTTGAATTGTTCCAGTTTCCTAATTTTCTTTTTTTTATTGTGAAAATACCGTACAGAGAGGTTACAATTACATGAGCAAGGTAATGAGTACATTTTTTGTTGTTGTTGTTGGTCGTGGGGCTTGAACTCTGGGCATGGCTGCTATCCCTCAGCTCTTCAGCTCACGGTGAGCCCTTTACCACTTGAGCCATAACGCCACTTCCGGTTTTCTAGTGGTTTATTGGAGATGAGAGTCTCACAGAGTTTCCTGCCCTGGCTGGCTTTGAACCGTGATCCTCAGATCTCAGCCTCCTGAGTAACTAGTATTACAGGTGTGAGCCACAGGTGCCCAGCTTTATGAGTATATTTCTTATCAAGCATTGTTGTCTCCTCCTTTGTTTCCCCTTCCCATCCCTTCCCATCCCCCCTCCCCCTCCCTCATTCTGTCTTAAGACCTAAGCAAAGATTGGATTTTATTTTCTGACATTCAGATAAACCTTTCTGCTCTGTGGTGAAGACCTCTTTGTGCATGATTTGGGGGTACATTGGTCATTCAAGGCTAAATTAAAGGGTATATTTGCAGTCCATTAGTATATGTTTAAAGGCTTAAACCATATGAAAGCCCAGTGTCTTATGTCAGCAGTTTCATTGTAAATCACATTTAATGTGGTCTCTTAGTTTAAAAATGCCATTTTATAAAGTACTGCTTGGTTGCCTGCCTTCAGGCCAAGGGTAGCCCTGACACATAAAGTTTGATGAAACTTTCACTTATGAATAGTCTCTAAGTTGTGCCACTAATTATCTTGGGTCGATAGAGATGGACTGTATTCTTACATTTAAATCTTGAGTCTGAAGCACAAGCCACTCTAATTTTTCTGTTACCTTAACAGAAGGCCTAGATTGGATATTTGATAAAAGAAAATAAGTTAACTTGGGCTCTCATGGTTCTACGAGAGGAGAAGTCCAAAGTTGGACAGCTACATTTGGGGAGATTCTTGTCAGTTGATGGTAGAAGGTAGAAGGACAAATAAGTAGACGGCGAGCAAGAACTAATAGGAGGAACGCACTGTGTTCTAACCAGTCCTCTGTGAACCAGCCCAGTCTACTGAGAGGGAGGCTTCACTCAACAACTCAACTTTCTAACCACTCAATAGCCAGTATTTTTTGGTGATAAGAGCTCGTGACATTTTGGCTAGACATGCAAGGAGGAAAAGCGGTAGGTGTTTTCATGCTGAAGGCAATGTGTAGCTGGCTGAGTCAGCCAATAGGATAGCAGCTAGGTTGGTCCCCTGAGATTGATTTCTGTTTGATTTAGAATTTGAAAAAACAAGTCCAGTAGCCTCAATAGCAGTGCTAGAGCAGACTACTCTGTTGTTACCAATAAGGCTGTGTTTGTCAATCAATCCATACCAGTGCCCTACTCAGTGGCTCACGCCTGCAATCCTAGCAACTCAGGCGGCTGAGAGCTGAGGATTAAGGTTCAAAGCCAGCCCAACTAGTAAAGTCTCCAATTAATCACCCAAAAGCTGGAAGTGGAGCTGTGGCTTGAGTGGTACCATACTATCCTTGAGCAAAAATGTTCAGGGATAGCTCTCAGGCCTTGAGTTCACGGCTCAGGATCTACACAGTCACCACAACAAAGGGAGGATGTTTTGTCCCCCACAAAAGACATTTCGCAATGTCTAGAGACACTCTTTGGTAATCAAGATTGTTCGATGTTCCTGGAATTAAAGTGGGAAGGGACTAGGCATGGGGCTAGACATCTGCAAGGTCCAGAGCAGACTGTACAACCGAGAACTCTCCTGGGTAAAATGGCTATGGAGCAACAGTCAATTGAGAAAGCCTGCTTCAACATTTTACATAGAAGAAGCATTAAAAACAACACAAAATATTCTTAGACTTTATGCTATTATTATTATTTTTTAAATCAGTATTTGTCTTAATTGTCAGAAGGCTTTTCAAAGTGTAACCCAATCATGTTATTCTCAACAACCACAGTGAGACATTGAGTCAAGGCTCGAGTGGGGAACCTGAGCCCTACCCATACATGAATGACATTGCAGGTCTCTGTGTGCCTTTCAAAGCAGTTTCCATGAGTGGGAATTGCTGCTGTATCCTGCCACTCTGTGCCATAGAGGACCATGGTGCATGGGCTGAGCTCTAGTATCAGGAGGAGAATACAGGAACAAACAGACTCATAGTCACAAGAAGAAGAAGAAGAAAAAGAAGGAGGAGGAGGAGGAGGGAGAGGAGGAGAAGGAGGAGGAAGGGGAGGAGGAGGAGGAGGAGGGGGAGAAGGAGGAGGAGGGGAAGGAGGAGGGAGAGGAGGAGGAGAGGGAGGAGGAGGAGGAAGAGGGGAAGGAGGAGGGGGAGGAGGAGGAGGAGGGGGAGAAGGAGGAGAGGAAGAACAGCAGGAGGAGGAGGAAGAGGAGGGGGAGGAGGAAGAGAGGGAGAAGGAAATGGTTTGAACCATGGAAAAGAGTAAAAGTAAGACATAATAGATGGCAAGAAACCTAATCCACAAAAATCATTGCTACTATTCTCTATGTACTAATTAATTGATTTCACTTTATATTTTATCAGCGATTCTTCTGCTTTTCCTTAGGGTTATTTTTTATTAGCTCCTTGCTAGAAACAATTAAATTATTCCTTTGATATCCTTTATGCTCCATAATAAATGCATTTTGACTCATGGATTTTTCTTTTGTGTATAGCTTAGTCAGAATTCTAATATTGCAGTTTGATTTATATTTTGAACAAGAGTGATTCTGGAGGATTTCTGAATGTTTCAGTGCTGTTTCAATTCTTTATTTGAAATATGGTAGTATTTTTTCCTTTATTTTTATTTTTTGAATGTTCTTTTTTAATTAATTAATTAATTTATTTTTATTGTGAGAATACTGTACAGAGGAGTTACAATTACATGGGTAAGATAACGGGTACATTTCTTATCAAGCATTGTTGCCTCCTCTTTGTTTCCCCTTCCCATTCCTTCCTATACTCTCCCCTCCCCCTACCCATCCTCCTCCCCCACCAAAGTTGTAAAGTTCGTTTTTTGACATAACGACTTGTACATCTCATTGTTGCAATGGGTCCACCCGTTTATTTGTAAATTACTGATTAGTATTTGGAATTTATTAAGATTTTCCTTGTAGTATAGTTATTGTAAAATGCAATGAGGGCTTTTTAGAAGGAAATGTACAGTACATAAACATATATATTATATATAAAATTACCCTTACATATGTAAAACATGTGCTTTTATGCACACAAACAGATACTTTTTATTTTCCAAAACCAGGGACAATGCCAGTTGCTTCCTACAATAATTGCAATTTTGGGAAATTCTGCTTCAAATTCTAGTAGATATTATTTAATCTGATTAAATGATAGCAGGCCTTGCCTTTTCTTTATTGTAGAAAAATTTAAATAAAAAGTATTTAAAAGGTTGCAGCATGCTTTATGTTAATATTTCATATTTGTCATATTTTCTTTATGGTCTGAGACACAGAAGGTCTCAGACCACAGAAAAAAATTATATTTTGAGTAAAACAATTAAAAAACAAATTTTCTATTTTAAAATTAAGGTCTTACTAGTCTCTATCATGCCTTCCTATGTATTTTCCTTCATAAAATTATTACTATAAGTTTGTTTGACTCGCTTTTTTCATTTAATCAACCCTTGCATTAATTACTGAATTGGTAGTTAATTAATTTAATCAATTTGACTTTATTGTTTATTTTTCTCTGTTATGAGAGCCAGATTCACATCTGTCATGCAAGCTGGCATATCACCAATTCTTGACACAGTTTTGATCCAGAATAGTTAATGTGACAATAAATTTTGTTGTTAAATGGATAAGTATATATGTAGTTACTAGCTGTTCATCTTCTGCAATAAAATCACAAGGTAAATATCTCTTTTTGCTTCTCACTCATCTATAATTTTATTGGAGTATTTGGGACTTTGGAATTTCTTAGGATCAGTGATGGAGGCTTTGTTTTCCCAAGGTGACCTACTGAATGCATTCCATCTGGTTCCATGCTCAATGCCTGTGGAGATGGCAAAGGCTGCACTAAGTCTCAGCATCCATTCCTGGGAGTTGTGATTCCTACAGCCATGATGCAGCCTCCAGGGATCGCAGATTCAGTGACAAGACTTTCATCCTAGTTGGCAAATGGCTCAGTCTATAGAGGGAGGGTCTTGGTCTTAGTGAGAGTAAAAGCCTATTCATTTTCTTTATTAAGGGCTTGAACATGTGGAAATTGGCCCTGGGATACAAGGACAAGGAAAAAGTTAAGCACAAAGGGCATAATAAATGAACTCAGTTCTGGGTAGGGTGAATCACATTCTTCTCTTTCTTAAATAATTAACTATTTTTTTCTGGTCCTGGGCTCAAACTCTGGGCCTGGGTGCTGTCCATGATCTCTTTTTGGTTCAAGGGTAGTACTCAGTTGCTTCAGCCACAGAGCCACTTCCAGCTTTTTCTGTGATTAATCGGAGACAAGAGTCTTACAGACTTTCCTGGTCAGGCTGGCTTTGAACCATGATTCCTACATCTCAGCTTCCTGAGTAGATAAAATTACAGTCGTGAGCCACTGTCATCCTGTCCATTCTTTTCTTTTTTAAGGAAGGCCTTTCTTGAGAGAAGGGCTATTACTTCTAAACTGACCTCCAGTCTCTTGGGATTGGATTATGACCATGCCAAGAAATTGTTATTATGAAGTTTTAGTGAAAGAACTATTTCTTAGAACAAGATAGTAAAAGAAACTTCAGATGAGAATTGGTAGGGCAGGATGGGTGCTTTTAAATTCTGACTTTCTTCCCCCAAAGTAAAGCATGTCTAATCATTCACTTAGAAATCCTGCCTTGACAAAGCGGATTGCATGAAGTTGAAGAGCTTCTGCATGGCAAAGGACATAGCTAGCAAGATCAATAGAAAGCCCACAGATTGGGAGAAGATCTTCACTAGCCATACAACGGACAAGGGTCTCATATCTAAAATATACTTGGAACTCAAAAAATTAAATCCCCCAACAACAAATCCTCAAAGAAACAACTGCCCAATAAATAAGTGGGCTAAAGACTTAAAGAGAAACTTCTCTGAAGAGGAAAGAAGGATGGCCAATAGACACATGAAGAAATGCTCAACCTCCCTTACCATAAAAGAAATGTAAATCAAAACAACATTGAGATACCACCTCACCCCAGTTAGAATGGCCAAAATCAAGAACTCTAATAACAACAGATGCTGGAGGAGATGAGGCCAAAAGGGAACCCTACTGCATTGTTGGTGGGAGTGTAAACTTGTTCAACCACTTTGGAAAGTAGTATGGAGGTTCCTGAAAAGACTCCACATAGAGCTCCCCTATGACCCAGCAATCCCACTTTTGGGCATTTACCCAAATGTTTACAAACAAGACCACACTAAAGCTACCAGCACAACTATGTTTATTGCAGCATTATTTACTATAGCTAAGATATGGAACCAACCCAGATGCCCCTCAATAGATGAATGGATCAAGAAAATATGGTATATATACACAATGGAATTCTATGCCTCTATCAGAAAGAATGACATTGCCCCATTTGTTAGGAAATGGAAACACTTGGAAAAATTTATATTAAGTGAAGTAAGCCAAGCCCAAAGAAACATAGGTACCATAGTTTCCCTTATTTGCAATACCTAGTATATGTCTGAGTCAAGCAGAAAAGGTCAGATAAGTTGATGTTAGGGAAATGAACCCTAAGATATGTATTCAAATGTTTTTTTTCTTTCATGCATTTGTTTCTAACGCATTTATAAGATTATTTCTTTGTTTCTTTGTATGTCTCTCCCTCACAGTATAACCCCTGTTTTCACTGTATTTGATGTCGGTATAATTTGTGGAGGGGAAGGGGAAAAACAAGTCGTTTAAATAAGGATACAGGTGGACCCGTTGCAATAATGAGAAGTACACGTTGTCATGTCGAAAACGAACTTTACAACTTTGATGAGGGGGGGGATTGGGTGGGGGGGGGAGGCTGGGAAGGGATGGGAAGGGGAAACAAAGGAGGAGGCTACAATGCTTGATAAGAAATGTACTCATTATCTTGCTCATCTAATTGTAACCCCTCTGTACAGTATTTTCACAATAAAAAATAAATAAAAATTAAAAAAAGAAGTCTTGCCTTGCCCCCTTTTTATTTTTATTTTTGTACGTTTTTAATTGTAAAATACTGTACAGAGGGGTTATAGTTACATGAGCAAGGTAGTGAGTACATTTCCTATCGAGCATTGTTATCTCCTCATTTGTTGCCCTTTTTGGAGATGTGGTCTTTTTAAATAGATGAGATTGGGCTTGAACTCATGACCTGAATCACCTGCCTCAGCCTCCAGAGTGCTAGAATTACAGGCATGCACTAACTCACCTGGATAGAAATCTACTTTTCTTTTTTTGTTCTTGCTGATATTGGGGCTGGTACTCAGGGCTTTAGGTTCTTACTTGGCTTTCTTTCTCACAGTTTGCACTCTATCTACAAAATGAGCCATGCCTCTAACAAGTTTTTGCTGGCTAATTGGAAATAGAGTGTTGTGGATTTTTCTGCCTGAGCTGGCTTTGAACTAAAACCCTCTAGGTCTCAGCTTCTACCAACCCACTTTGTGAGCTTCAACGAGATCCCAGTCTTTGCCTGTTTGCTGGGAAACTGAGCTAATGCCATGCTATTTCTTGTAATGAATGGGATGCAATAAAGACACAGAGTGAATATATGCAGAGGTCCTGGAAGGAATTTGCTCAAGTCATACCTGTGAGACATAGACACCCACACTCTAGATCCACTTGGGAGGGCTGTGAAAGTGTCCTGCTTTCCTGTTAGGAGCCTTAACACAGTGATATAAAGCCTTCTGGAACCATCACTCAGCATATTGTCTGCTTAAACATTGAGGAATATACAAACCCTCTTTTTTTGTGTCTCCTCCTGAGGTAGGTGACATCAGATGGGGGTTAGGGATGGGGAGACAGCCCTGAGGAGGTACTCATTGAGGATGGGGATGGGGGCTGGATGCTTGATCTGGAAGATCTAAAAGGGGGAGAAGGCAGCAGATGGAGTTATGGGGAATGCAAGGAGACTGGGAAGGAATTTCAACAGATGGTAAGGTTGGAAAGCTAAGGGTAAGATCTTCAAAAGAAATTGCCATATTGAAAAAGTCCTCAAGGTGTAACCTAGGAGCAGCTTGGGAAACAACATAACAGACAGCAGCCTGTGAGATCTTCAGCCTTGGTTCCTTGACATTTTCAGAAACTCTGTGTACTACAGCCTCCTGAAAGGCTCAAGGAAAATAAAGAAAAAGAGGGTTATGTTCCCAACGTGGGCTGTGTCCATCCCAGAGGCAGGGAAAATGTGGGTGGATGAATAATTCAAGGACAAGCAGAAATCAACTAGAGGGAACAAGAGTTTATGGCCCCCGTAATCTACAAAAGCAGTGGCCTTGGGCAGCCCTGACAACGCAAGAGGCTATGTCAGACGCGTGCTCACAGGACACAGTGCAACTCAGAAGCCATTGTGAAAATAACTTGCCAGATTCGATTTTATCTGATGAAATTCTTGTGCATTAGGAAAAACATCCACAAAAAGCATTAAAACCGAAGTACCAAAAATATTTGCAATGGCAAATTGAATGAACTGCAGATCAGTAAAAACACCCAAGTTGAAAAGGGACAAAAATGTAAGGGCAGGGGGTAAATAGGCACACTGAAAAAAATGGGCGACGAAAGAAAGCTATTGGAAGTAAAAAAGTTGTTTAGACTCTTCTATCTTTCAGGAATTAAACATTTAAACCATTATATACTAGCAGAGGGAGAGACCGAGCAGAATCGTTTGAATTTCAGTGCTAGAAATGGGTAGGAAACTGGTATTCTCAAACACAGTCTGTGTGTCTTGCTGTGAACTCACTAGAAGAAAGTATCTAGAAGGAAGTATGAGGATTGTGTGTTTTCATGGAATGGAAGTCCTTGCTTCCAGACATAATGAGAACCCCTTCATAAGCCACGGTTCAACTGCTAAGCCGATCACTCAGCTGGAGAGTACATGAATTCCCTACTACAGGTTTCCTCCCCCCCTCCCCTGCAAAATAGAAGAGAAAATTAGAATTCTGACAAGGCAAGACTCTTCTGAGAATCACCAACTTGGGACTGAGCAGCACCACTCACTGTAGGGTAGGATAGTAGGTGTGGGCTGGCAGCATTGTCTTCCATTTCTTTGGGATGAGTGGCCCTGGAATACAGCACAGGACCCAACTCTGGAGGGATTGTGTGAGGGGGTGGTGTGGTCCTGTCTCTTCTTTTGTTCTGAGTTGTTAGGTTTTCCAACAGGACAAATAGACTTCAATTACTGGTTTAGCCCTAGTTCCCTAGAAGCCCTTTGGGAAGACTAGGAAGGAGGTTTTTCTGCTCCATGCTAGTCTCTGACCCTGCCCTTACCTCCAGGACTCTGTTTTCCCACCTGTTCTCTGTCCTCTTGACAGTAGCGGAAGTGAAGCAGAGTGGGGATCTCTTGACCTAGTAGTGACCAAAGCCTGATCCATCTTCATCCTCAGCAATCTCAGGGGCTAATCCTAAACTTTCCCCCTCCTTCCTGCTTGTACAAAATCTGAAAAGGCAGCACAGCTCAGAACATTCTTTATCTTCCCCACTGTCACTAACTTTCCACTCTTTCTTGTCTTCAGCTGAAGATTTCTATATAGCCAGACTGTTTTTTGTTTTTTTTTTTAACTCTTGGCCAGTCCCGCCTCAGCATCCATGATGCTGGAATGACAGATATGCATCACCATATCCAACATAATCAATGCATGGATTTGGGCATCAAGCATTTTTGATTTTCTACGATACTCCTTTTTCATCTCATTTCTCATTCTCTGGTTTGACTATGATATCCTCTTCAAAATAAATTCACAGAAACCAGCGGATGGGTCAGAGAAGTCAGTCCTGCAGTGCTGGGAGGAAAGAACTGTCAAGTTAAAATTCTGTGATCAGTGAAGGCATCCTTCAGCAATGAAAGGGAGATCAAACATGATCAATGGATAAAACAAACAAACAAACAAACAAGGGGGGATTTGGTCACCTGTAGACTTATCTTAAAAGAATAGCTATGTCACCTGAAGACCTATCTTAAAAGAATTGCTAGAGGAAGTTCTCTAATTAGAAGAGAAAAATGTAATATGAAACCATAGGAGGAAGAAGAAGCAAGGAGAAGACCAAAAAAGTGGGTAAAGGCTCTTAGATTTTTGAGTGAAGTTAGAGGTTCACTGAACGTATTCTAGGAAAAGTAAAATAAAGTTCTAAAAATGTCAAAATAACAAATTGAATGACAGAAAAAATAAAATAGGAAACAAAGCAAACAGGAAACGACACTGCAATTGGTATGCCAACAAACTCCCACCACCAACCACGAAAATCCTCAAAAATGACAAAAAGTGCCAAAAGGATAGAAGAACCAGTCCATAGTGACCCAGTGTTCAAAGCTGGGTTCATGTGCGAGAGAGAAAAAGCACACAAGCCATAAAAACTGTATCATTACCCTCAGTATAAATTACCAATAAGCTATGTATATAAGTAGTGATTAAATAAAAATGATTGGAAAAGAAGAGACAAAACTTAGGTGCAGAAAGATCTCATGTAATTGCTATAGATATTCCACCCTCAAAGAAATAATGGAGCATAATTCCACAGGTCTTAGGGATGAGGTGGCATGTTTCCTCCTGGGGCGTGAGAGCATCTTTGTATGAAAGATCAGTAAGTGATCAGGGTCAGCACTGATAGTAGGGAGTAAAGCAGGCAGCACAGATAATCAATGTGAAGTGATGAGAATTGTATTTATTACTGTCATAATCCTCCTCCAAAGTCACAACTGTAGACTGACCTTGAGAAAAACAGAAGACAAAAAAACTTGAGGGACACTCATAAAAATAGCTGAATGGAACTATTCAAACTGTCAGAAACATAAAAAATCATTCAAAGTCAAAAAGAAGAGCTCAAGTGGTAGAATGTTAGCCTTGAGCATAAAGAGGCTCAGGGACAGCGCCCTGGCCCTGAGTTCAAGCCCCAGGACCAGCAAAATATTAGGGGAATAATTGGAAATGAAAATGTAACCTATGAGAATTTGTGAGACTGAGAGAAAACAAGGACAACTGGGAAAGGAATAGAACAAAATGCTTACATTATGATCATTGATCTAAATCCCATATGACAAAAATCAATAATCTAAATCTCATCAAGAAACTATAAAGAAAAAAGAGAAAAATCAATTCAAATCAAGGGAATGAAGACAATAGTGAGAATGCACAAGTTAATAACATTGAAAATGTTATGAAAAATAAAAAGTATTAATGAAACAAGTACCTGCTCTCTTGGAAAAGATCAATAACATTGACAAACCTCTAATAATATTAAAAAAAAGAAACAGAATGCCAACATTAACTATGACACAGCAAATATAACTCTAGATCCTACATGTGTGGAAAGTACTGTGTATATCCACAAGACAATGGATATAGATAAAGTGGTTCAATTCCTTGAAAAGGGCAAACTATCACAAGTAATCCAATATTAAGTACTTTATTTTATATATTTTTTTCCAATTCCTTTCATTTCCTAACAATTGGAGCTATGTCATTCTTTATGATAGGTCCCATGGCTTCCCTTATTTACAATAACTAGTACATGTACAGGACAAGTAGAAAAGGTGAAAAGGTATGTACATATGACCATATAAGATGATGTTAACCATGGGACCTATGTTTCTTTGGGCCTGGCTTACGTCACTTAATACAATTTTTTCCAAGTCTTTCCATTTCCTATCAAATGGGGCAATGTCATTCTTTCTGATGGAAGCATAGAATTCCATTGTGTATATATACCACAAGCAGAAATGGTCAGTAAGTTGATGTTAGGCGAAATGAACTCCAACATAAGGATTCAAATGTTTTTTCTTTCTTGTGATTGTGTCTAACATAATTATAAGATATTTCTTTGTTGCTTTGTACGTCCCTCCTCCACAGTATAACCCTTATTTTCACTGTATTTGATGTTGGTATAATTTGTGGAGGGGAAGGGAAAAAACAAATTGCTTAAATAGGGATACAGGTGGACCCATTGCAACAATGAGATGTACGAGAGGTTATGTCAAAAATGAACTTTACAACTTTGGCTGGGGGTGGGGGAAGCGGGGGTGAGGGGAGGAGATGGGAAGGGATGGGAAAGAGAAACAAAGGAAGAGGCAACAATGCTTGATAAGAAATGTACTCATTACCTTGCTCATGTAACTGTAACCCCTCTGTACAGTATTTTTACAATAAAAATGTACAATAAATAAATACATACTTTGAATAAAACTAAAATCAGTATGGAATTTAAATGTATAATGAAAAACTCTATACCCTCCTATTTCCAGGCTCAGATTGTTTCCTTAGATAATTTCACCAAATGTTTTTGTTTTTGTTTTTGTTGGTTTTGGGGTTTGAACTCTGGGCCTGAGTGCTGTCCCTCAGCTTTTCAGCTTAAGGCTAGTGCTCTACCAATTGAGCCACAGCGCCACTTCCAGCCTTTTTTGCTTATGTGGTGCTGACGAATCAAACCCAGGGCCTCGTGCATGCAAGGCAAGTACTCTACCACTGTGCCACCTTCCCAGCCTCAATTTCACCAAATGTTTAAAATCAAATTAATGCCAACTCTACATAATCTTTTTCCAGAATGAAAAATTAATGCATACTAATTGATTTTATAAGACTTACAGATCATGATATCAAAATAGATAAAGCAATAAACTCAAGGAAAGAAACTACAGATCAATCAAAATTTTCAAGAATTCCTAACAGAACATTAGTAAACATAATTTAGCAATATAATTTTTATAGTATACATTGTATATTATACATTGTATATTATTTATGTCCTATGTATGATGCATATTATATATGTATATGTATTATATGCATGTTTACTATGCATGATATATTATATTACTGTATATAATGCATATGGTATACATGTTATATATGCATAATGTGTATGTATAATATATATTTATATACTTATTATATATCTATATATGTATGAAGAATTATGCATCATGGCTAAATGCACTTTACTGTACTGATTGTAGCTTAATATCCTAAAATCAATCAATGAAATCATACTAACAGGCCAAAGAAAGAATATTATCTTAGCATTACATGCCAATAGAGGCACTTCAAATTAAAATATTATGGGTGTTTTAATTTATAAAACATTATTCAACAAATGAACAAATAAAGTACACACAATTTAGTTGCAGAACTAATAAGATCTCTGTGTTGTACTCTAAAAAATGTGTATCAAACAGACCAAAACAGATCTAATTAGATGAAGAGATATACTATGTTCATAGATTGAAAGATTTAACACTTCCATACACTTCAATTTTATCATGCTTTGGTATAAATGATGACAAAGAAGAGGGCAGAGTAATTATTCTATATCCTAATCTGAAAAAATTCTAAATGCAGAAGAGATGAACAATGTGTTTCCTTTCAGTACAGTTATTTAAAAAAACAATGGTAGAATGGTTATGAATATATTAGGCAGGTCCTGCCAAGTTGCCTTCAATTCCTGAGAGTTAATGGCAGCCTGAAATATCATGATCATCACCACCACCACCATCAAAATGATCATCATCAGCAGCAGCAGCAGCATTAGCAGCAGCATCATCTCCACCACTACTATTTATTTTAGATCCACAACGTTAAATCTAAATGCATGAGGCTAAGATGCACACAGATTCTAAGTAGCTTGAGTAGAAATCAAAATCATATTTTCAAAGCCAGTGACCCATTCTCAGTGGGAATTATTAGAGATATATTCATCTGTATTTTTCTTATATAATCCTTTTCATTTCCATTACGTCTTGTAATTTACATACTGTAACATAATACATAACATATAATTATGTATTACATACACTTAATAATTACATCTGGAAAAGGAGTTCTCAAGGTTTCCTTTATCTGTGTATGAAGTCTGAGATGCTTCTATAATCCTCATGCTCTTGTCTTCTCCACCTTAGCTGTGTGTGTGTGAGATCCTTCAATACCTCGGTGCTAAGACATAATTTTAAAGTGTAAGTCTGCATGTGAGAAAGCTAGACATTACAATTTAACGGCTTGATCACTCTTTGTCCCTCCCCACTCAAATGTGTCTCCTAACCATGGAGCAGTTTTCTTCACCTACCTGTGAGAGCATGCTGTGTGCTGTTTCCTTCACAATTTGGTGTGATTAACAGTGGAGGGCAAGGAGCCACCCCCAGAACAACACACTGCTTGCCATTGCTCCCATGAATTCCTAAAGCAATGAAAGTCAGAGAAAACATTGTCAGGGTAGGGTCATAATAAAAGGCCCTATTGAATGCTGTTCTTCTGTGCCTGTAAATTCAGTGAACTTTATTGTTCTGATTTTGAGTCTGCAGATTATGCTGCTTGATTTAAGGCACTAAAGCAGCAGTCAGTTTGAGCAGTAGTAAAATTTCTGCAGAATAAACAAAGTCATAAACTGGCACTCTATAGCAACCCCCCCCCCCCCACCTCACACACCTCTTCTGCATTATTCCTTCTTGTTGTTTCACTCTAGGTGGCAGTGGGAAAATGATGCAAAGCACACATTGACTTCCAGGACTTAAAAAAGACAAGATTCACATTTGGTGGCAACTTGGGACTTGAAGTTTCAACGGAGTATCTTAATGAATAAACACTTTCCATAACAACAAATGCAATGAGTCACTGGTACATTCAGTGGCTTGGACATGTACTCTACACTATAAGAAAGTCCATTTGGGACATAGTTACTACCACTGGACTCTGCTTTTCTGAGCGACTCATAAAATTGATGAACAAAACTGCCCAGGTAACATACAGATAAAGGTAAGAGATTCTTGTGTGGACCTGGCACAACAATTTGTTAATTGCATTACTGTGTGTCTTCTCTGTATTCATCTAATATCCCCATTTTTCAAAATAACTAACAGGACTTTTGATCATTAGAGGGGTTTACTGGGACTTGAACTCAGAGCCTTGCACTTCCAAAGTGAGTGTTCTATCATTTCAGCCACACTCCCCGAGACACATAGTAATTTAATTAATGTTCTTCTGGGATTCTTAAAGGACAACCTTTCAACTGGGTTTGAAGAACACATTCTTGGCTGTCAAAAGAATGCTCCATCTAATCAGGGCTCTTGTTTTTTGTTTTTGTTTTCATGAATTGTACCACTTATCATTTCCACAGTGCTTTACCAGGGTCTAATGCTAGAGGGTTAATTGGTTTCTGCAATGGAGCCTTTGATTACCAGAGTGTAACTTCCTTGTGTAGCAACCGTTAGGCTCAGGAAAAGTTTCCTGTGAAGTTAATTTTTATAAATTGAATCTGGCTCCCTGCTGACTTCATAAAATGGAAAATTTTGTTTCTCTTGGGGCAGAGGAGAAACATGGCCCTTAGATGTAATAAAATCACACTAAAGTCTAGAGAATCTCTTTGAAAAGCCAATGTTTAAAAGAAAATCATTACTTTTATGCCCAAATAATGTGACTCAAAATGAGATTAAGTCTTGATTGGAAACAGTAATGCTCCCTCCTTGGCATTTTGTATTCCTGATATAATACTATAAGATCTAAAGAAGATAAGGAAAATATTTTTTTAATCATTGCCTTCATTAACTAACTGAAATTTCCTTTTTCAAAATTTTCTCTATTTCCCTTATTTTTAAAGTCATGTCCAGACTCTAGCTAGTTAATATTCTCACGTTCAGATGACAGTAGAAAAGCCACATGCAGTGGTACATGTCTATAATTCCCAGTACTTAAGAGGCAGAGGAAGGAGGAAAGAGAGTTGGAGACTAGCCTATGATACATAGCTGAGCTTTATATTGAGAATCTGAGAACACAAAACAAACAAAAAGATTGTAATAGAATGAACATCATTATAAGTGATAGAATTAGCTCGTTTATGAAATAGGAAGTTAATCATGAGAGAGATAAAATGCTTCCTCTTATTTAATAAAGTCAGGGTCTTGGGTATGAGGGTCCCTCAAGATTCCTCCCTGAAAGAGCCAGAAAAGTGGAAAAGTAGGGATCCTGTGTGTGAGCAGTTACCATGTTTCAAAGGACTGGCTTACAGTGAATTTGAGTGTATCAATATCAGGTTACAATTTTTGTGGGTATGTGCCAGCACTGGGCTTCAACTCAGGGGCTTGAGTTTTTGCTAGGCTTTTTCACTCAAGGCTGATGCTCTACCATTTGAACCACAGCTCTGCATCCAACTTTTAGTGCTTAACTGAAGATAACAATCTCATGGGCTTTCCTGCCAGGGCTGGCTTTGAAAGCATTATCATCAAATCTCAGCCTCCTGAATAGCTGGGATTACAGGGATAAGGTACCAGTGCTTGCATAATTCAATTATTTTAATTTTAATTTTTTTTCTTAGTTCAGTTGTTAGCTCTGAAATTTTCATGAATTCAGATATTATTTTGTTTTACTAAGGTGAGTGGATCCAAGTTAATTTTCTTCTTTGTTGTGATTCTATTTATTGAAGGTGCATGATGGAAATTCATGGATGAATTAGAATTCCTCTTACAAAATGTTCTCTGGTGTCACAGGGGCTATAAAGGATGGGACTTCTGTAATATACATCAGCATTTCTATTTTTACACTGGCTTTATTAAAATGAAAAATCCTTTAATGTCAAGACATTAAATATTCAAGATCACAGATGCATTTGGAAGACTAATGAATTAATATATGAAAACATCTTTGACATCCTAATAATGACAATGTTATAAGGCAATGTTAGGACAACTTTAATGCACTAAATTGGTTTTGCATTGCTACGGATTTATTTTCTAAATATGCATATTTGTGTTAACATCACAGAAGTCAAAAATGAAGAGAGTAAGCACAAGCTATTGAAATCATTTTGTACAATTTAGCATTGACTATCAATTTCATCTCAGGAGTTATGCATGCATAGAAATTCCTTGGAGAGTTGAATTCATCAAAGGTTAATGAGAAGTGAGTTTTTATGGTGGGTAGCATATGGCAGAGAGTGTTTCTTTTGCCACTGCTTCATGTGTCCTTTCAGTTTGCTCAGATGAGATGAGATGTTTTCTATATACTTTGTAGTTCATTCCCACTTCTGAATGTCACTGCATCACAAAATTGAAGTTATACTTTGATTCTTCAATTAATATTTTCACTTGCGTATAACCACCAATTGTCACTTTGGAATATCAGTAAGTGTAATATATTGGTTTATGAAATTAGATTATGATTATAGCCTGAGACTGTAATCCTAGCTATTCTGGAGGCTAAAATCTGAGGATCAAAGTTCAAAACCAGCCCAGGGAAGATATGTCTGTGAGAATCTTACCTCCAATGAACCACCAAAAAGTCAGAAGTAAAGCTGTGACTCTAGTGGTAAAGTTTTAGTTTTGAGCAAAAAGAGCTCAGGGGCAGTGCTTAGGCCCTGCGTTAAAGGCCCAGGACAAGCACAAAAAAAGAAAAAGAAAGAAAGAAAGAAAGAAAGAAAGAAAGAAAGGAAGAAAGAAAGAAAGAAAGAAAGAAAGAAAGAAAGAAAGAAAGAAAGAAAGAAAGAAAGAAAGAAAGAAAGAAAGAAAGAAAGAAAGGAAAGAAAGAAAGAAAGGAAGGAAGGAAGAAAGGAAGGAAGGAAGGAAGGAAACAAGGAAGGAAGGAAGAAAAGAAGGAAGGAAAGAAGGAAGGAAAGGAAAAGAAAAGAAAAAGCAAAGAAATTAGATGTTGATCTGAGATGTTTCACTTCCCATTTTAAAGACTGGTCAGTAATATTCATTGGAAGTCTTTTGGTACAAAGTCTTCTTTCTTTTTTTTTTCTTTTTCTTTTCTTCTTTTTTTTTGTGTGAAAATACTGTACAGAGGAGTTACAATTACATGGGCAAGATAATGAGTACATTTCTTAGCAAGCATTGTAGTATCCTCCATTGTTTCCCCTTCCCATTCCTTCCCATCCTCCCCCCGCCTCCCCACCCAATCCTCCCCTCCCCCCCACCAAAGTTGTAAAGTTCGTTTTCGACATAACCACTTGTACTTCTCATTGTTGCAATGGGTCCACCTGTATCCCTATTTAAACGATTTGTTTTTCCCCTTCATTATAAAATAATATTAATAATTAATTATACCAACATCAAATACAGTGAAAGCAGGGGTTATACTGTGGGGGAGGGACATACAAAGCAACAAAGAAATTATCTTATAAATGCGTTAGAAACAATCGCATGAAAGAAAAAAAACACAAAGTCTTCTTTCATACCTCTTCCTGGTTTGTATTTAGAACATTTTCCAGGCAATAATGTAGAGTCATCAAAGGATTCAACTCATTCATTTCTTCCATCCCAGGGGTGATTATCCTTCATTGTCTCAGATCCAGCTTACTGAGCACTGATGTAGAAATATAGTTGAACACAAGTATAAATGATATATAAATGTATTTGTTGCTCCTGGGTGAGTAATTAGGAAAAGATAAATTAAAACGAGGTACCAGTTCACATTTGCTTACAAGGCTTTGATATTACCAAGTGTTAGCTAGGATGTGGGGGAATTAGAATCCACGTTTTGGTGCTGGTAGGAATGAAAAATGGTGCCACTAAGTTGTCAAACACATTATCGTTAGTCAAAAGTTAAGTATAAATTGCCATGTGGTTTAGTGATTTTATTTCCACTTATGTCCTCAAGAAACAGGAAAATAGATGCTTTCACACAAACACACAATGACACACAGATGTTATAGAAACATTACTAACTACAGCCTCTGACTAGATAGGATCTCAATGTATTGCTGATGTATGGGTAAATAGGTATATCTTGTAATGAAATACTTTTTAGCAATCAAAAAAGAACAAATTACTAATATATATATGATAAATGAATCCATTTTGCTAAGTGAAGAGATCCACATACAAAGGAAGGACTATAGTGTTTGTACCATTTATATTAAAATTTCCACAAAACACAAATCCATAGCTTCCTTGGGTGGGGATGGAAGGGATGAGATTTTCACCACAAACAGGCACCAAACAACCTTTTGAGTAATGATGGATGCTCTGATTGTATTGTGGTGATGACTTTCTCATTTAAAAATTAAATTTCATTGACTTGTATACTGATAATGGAAGATTTCATAGTGTTTAGATTTCAATCACTATGGAAATATACGTGATCACTATACTCTACTATATATGGAGTCATAAACTGGAAAAAATATTCTCTTTCTCAGGTCATTACTTTTTATGGTCTCTTATTTAATAATTAAAATGGGATTTAATCAATAAAATGTATGTTTTTGCAGTTTCTGATCATTAAACAAGGAGTTTGAAGATCCAATCATGACAAAAATGGCACTATCAATATGTTAATCCTCAGTTACAAATTTTGCTTATTACTTCGTTACATGATGTACACTAAAGAGATGGAATCATGGACAATTTAATGTGTTTTTAATGTAATCAAGTCAAGCATCGAGTCCCTCTTCTTCTAAAATTGTCTTCATTTGAAGACGAGCAGGCAGACACTACTCTGGCAATCACACATGAATAGTGATTCAACTCTCATTCCTGTGAGCAGTTTTGTATTTCACAATTCATTATGTGACTGTCTTCTATCCTACTAACATTTAATTAAGCTTTTGATTTGCTACAGATAATTAGCTGATGATAGCAGGAAAAGAAGGTTATGAAGAAATAGACTTTGCATGCTTTTAGATGTTACAAACCCATTTATATTTAATAATTCTAATTTTATTTGGATGAGTATAAACCATAAGAAATCTTCTTCTAGCAGATGATATTGAGTTATTCTGGTTAATAGCATTTTAAACTGGTGTGAGATTCTTAAGTTTCACAGAAATGAGAGATTTATTTCAAGACCGGCAAGTGTCTGGTAATGTATTAATGTGTAACAAAATAGAATATTAGGGGCTAGATGCAGTGACACATAATTGTAATCCCACACAAGTGTGAGGATCATAGTTCAAGGTCAGCCTGGGCAAAAAGATAATGAGACCCCATGTTAACAAGTAAACTGGGCATGGTGGCGTATCTCCACTATCCCAGCCATACAGGCTGCATAGGTTGGAAGATCACAATCTCATGCTATATCTGAAACATGACTAAAACATACAAAAAGGTTGGAGGCATGGCTGAAGTGGTACAGTGTCTGCTTAACAAGTGCAAGGCTCTGAGCTCAAATTCCAGGGGCCCCCAAATAAGTTGAGTTTTATGCAATTCTTAGGTGTATTCAAAACAGAAATGCAATGAATACATAGAAGCTGTTTTGGTAAAATTACTGTATTCCTACCCCTGATCATCATCTCTCCTTATATGAATGTAACATTTTAGGACAGCGTGGAGCTGTAGCATTTTAGGACAGCTTGGATACCTGGTTTCAATAATTAAATACTTATAGGCCAGGTAAAAATGGCCAGATATCCTGCTATCAAGTAAAGACAATAAAAGGTATATATATATATATATATATATATATAGAGAGAGAGAGAGAGAGAGAGAGAGAGAGAGAGAGAGACAGAGAGAGACAGAGAGAGACAGAGAGAGACAGAGAGAGACAGAGAGAGACAGAGAGAGAAAATTCAGAAAGATAAAAATATGTAAAAAATCTAAGCTATTGTTCTGTGGAACTTTATAGTTAGTGGATATAACTTTCTTACCAGGTTGTATATATTCAGAGTAACTATTCAGATCAATTATTAACAATTAATTGCCAGTTATTATTAATAATATCACTTGAGTTAATAATTATTGCTATTGATGAAGTTACTCATTATAAAATAATATTAATTTAAGAAGAAAGATAAGACAGTAAGCTGAATTTTTAATGTGATAGTGTTTAAATATATTTTGATTTTTATATTGATTTTTATTTTTTGTTATTTATTTTATTTGATTTTTATTTAATTGTAAAGGTGTTGTACAGAGGGGTTACAGTTGCATAAGTAGAGCAATGAGTATATTTCTTGTCGAACATTGCTACTCCCTTTCATTTACTCCCCCCATCCCTTCCCTCCTCCCCATCAAGTTGTATAGTTCATTCCCAACAGTGTTTTGTGAGAACCAGTTGCACTGGTTCACCCTTTGTCCCTTGTCTCACCATTTTGTTATTCCCTTTCCCAAATCATCAGAAAAACATATATACAAGACACAGGGTACCAAAATCAAAAACAGCAACAGCAGGGGATAAAGCAAAGGAAAAAAAAGAAAAAAGAAATAACTTCACACAGTACATTAAAAATAACAACCCCCCTCCCCCAATTAAAAACGTCTTCTTTCCATATCTTGGAGTACATTCTGATTTTTAATGACCAATTTTTAAAGAAAATTCTTGGTCATTCTTCTCTCCTCTTCAGAGAAGTTTCTCTTTATTATTATTATTTTTTATTGTGAAAATACCATACAGAGGGGTTACAATTACATGAGTAAGGTAATGAGTACCCTTCTTTTTTTTATTGTGAAAATACCGTACAGAGAGGTTACAATTACATGGGCAAGGTGGAGAAGTTTCTCTTTTAGTCTTTTTTTGGGGGGGCGGTTCTGGTCGTGGGGCTTGAACTCTGGGCCAGGGCACTGTTCCTCAGCTCTTCAGCTCAAGGCTAGCGCTCTACCATTTGAGCCACAGCGCCAGTTCCGGCTTTTTTCTTTTTGCTTATGTGGTGCTGAGAAATCGAACCCAGGGCCTCATGCATGCAAGGCAAGCGCTCTACCACTGAGCCACCTTCCCAGCCCTCTCTTTAAGTCTTTGGCCCACTTATTTATTGGGCAGTTGTTTCTTTGAGGATTTGTTGTTGGGGGATTTAATTTTTTGAGTTCTAGGTATAGTTTAGATATGAGACCCTTGTCCATTGTATGGCTGGTGAAGATCTTCTCCCATTCCATGGGCTTTCTATTGATCTTGCTAGCTATGTCCTTTGCCATACAGAAGCTCTGCAATTTCATGCAATCCCATTTGTCCAACTTTTTTTTGATTTGTTGTGTTTCTGGGTCTCTATTAAGAAAATTTCGGCCTATGCCAAGGAGACCTAGGGTTTCTCCTGTTCTGTCCTGTAATGTTTTCAGGGTGTCTGCTTTGACTCCGAGGTCTTTGATCCATTTGGAGTTGATAGACATTATGTCAAAAAACGAACTTTACAACTTTGGTGGGGGGTGGGCAGATAGGAAGGGATGGTAAAGGAAACAAAAGAGGAGGCAACAATGCTTGATAAGAAATGTACTCTTTACCTTGCTCATGTAATTGTAACCTCTCTGTATGTTATTTTCACAATAAAAAAATTCTTTAGCTGTTTTTTTAAATGGACCAAAAACTTCAATGATCAGTTTGGTAAAGAATAAATATGAAAGACCAATAAACAGAATGAACATAGTTAGCTAAAAAATAAAGTGCAGTATCTGTTAGCTGTTCAGATAGTCAATAACAGGAAATGGTATTTGCAGATAACACACTAAAAGTTACTGCTACTTAAAAGAGAAAAGAATCCAATATTCAGAAGCAAAAAAAGACTAAAGTAACTCATAAATAGATAAAGTTAATTTTTAAAAATGAGTCAGGACCAATGAATTCTAAACATGTGCTCCACCACTGAGTCACCTCACCAAACAACACAAAGCTTACATTATACAGTGTTTCTAAGAATATGGCACTCACAGAATAGAATGGTGACAATTTGCTTCTTGGTAATTAGTTATGAGCTCCCACAAGCCTTCTTATTTGCTTGAATTAACAATATAAGCTTGCCAGGCATCATTGACTCATGCCTGTAATACTCACTACTTAGGAGGCTGAGATCTGAGGGTAGTGTTTTAAAGCCAGCCCAAGCAGGCTTCAAATCTGTAATTCCAATTAACTACCCAAAAGCTGGAAATGGACCTGTGTCTCAAAGTTGTAAAATGTTAACCCTGAGCATAAAAGCTCTGGGACAGTGCCCAGGCTTTGAGTTCAAGCTCCAGGACCTGCACACACACACACTGATATACATACACACACAAACACACACAAATATAAGTACCAAATTGCTTTTAATATGTATTAATATGAATTCAGGATGTAGCTTCTTTTCAGTATTTCTTTGAGAAATAATATTATTCGATATTCTACTATTGGGCTAATTTTGGACAGGCTTCTTGCACTTGGATAGGGAGGATACGTTTTCTAGTTTCCTTTAGGATATACTGTGAGTGCTTATTGAGACATTTTAAGGCCATAGTCATTCATTTTGTGAACTGTTTTTATTTTTTATGCAGTTCCTCACATACACGTTTATTGTTTTTGCTGAGCTCACACGGAATAGCTAAGGGAAGTGTGTTCAGTCTTTTCTGGCTCACTCCTAATATGTGGCTGTCAATTTGTTTCTTATATTTATAATTTTGAAAATCTATTTTGATTCCATAGCATTCAGTGAATAAAGATTCATGACAGTTATAGCTTCATTATGGAGTCTTTCCCTATTTGGTAGACTGTTGCTTCTTATAAAATTAAAATTTCATAAAGCCCTTAAGCCTTTTCTCCCACACACTGAAACATAAACACATCCTTCTTAATTTATTCTGGCATGTTTTGTGAAACCAAATGCAAGCCATCACGTGGTCCCCCAGGGCATTGTTTTTGTATTAGATCCTTTAGGGTGAGGATAGACATTTTATCCATCTGATCACTTATCGGTAGCCTTGTTTGTCTAATAGAAAGAGGTTAAGGACTTCTAACCATGAAGCATGAAAAGGTAAAATGTTCTGTAAATAAAATATTTATGAATATTCACAAAGACACTGCAGGATGTTATAGTGCTTTATGTGAACAGTTTTAGAAGCCAAAAGTACGAAACCACTTCAGAAGTCAATCTGAAAATTCTTTCCTGAGAAGTTATTGTTGCTGTAAGGTGCAGCAGCATATTTAATAGTGAAGAAAATATTTTCGTTTATGTTTAAAACACAGCTTAAGCTGCATGGACATAATTCTAGCACACAGAAGATGAAAGCAGATGGATCTTGAGTTTGAGGCCCACCTAGCATACATTGGGCTATGTCTTGAGACCCTGTTTCAAAACACAAAAGCAAAAAGATAGAAGGTTTTATGTCTTGAGAGTTGATTACATGCTTCTGAGTTGGGTCAGTCAAGTAAAAACATTTTTTATTCTTATGAACACTCTTTGCCAATCACAGACAACATGACCATATTGAAGTTTGTGAGAAGACAAGCTACTGTCGAGAGTGTTTTATTAGTGTGTTCTTGATTAGACCTGTGAATTTTTCAACTAAGGAAAGAATCCCAGTCATTTCAAGTAGAGTAGCACTGAAGAGTGTGTTTGGCATACATACAAGCTCTCCATGTTTTCTGGCAATTTTTCTAGAGAAAGAAAAAGTCAACGTAGGGGTCAATGTCACTTGGAGACTGAAAGAATACATTAAACATATTGCTATACTAACCTCGATTCAGACTTTGTCATAAAATCCTGTATTCATTTGCATTTTTACCTTTAGTTAGAATTCAAAGAATAAGAAGTATATTAAAAGTTAAGGTTTGAATATTTGGGAACCTGCTATACCATTTTTTCTACAGTGCTTTTCTATCTTAGATCCTGAATGAGAATTGCCTGAGATTTTTTATTGTCAAGGTGATGGACAGAGGGGTTACATTTACATAAGTAAGGTAATAAGTACAATTCTTGTCAAACTTCCCTAATTTTTCTCCTACATTCCCTTTCCCCCCACCCCTACTCCCAAGTTGTACATATCATTTTCAACATGTTGTGTACATCGCTGTTGTATTGGTTCCCCCTTGTCCTTTGTCTCACCATTCTATTGTTCCCCTTTCCTGCCCTAATTCAAATAAACGTATATAAAATACCAGAATACCAAAATCAAATATAGTGACAACAGGGGATATACCATAGGGGGAAGAACATACAAAAGAAACAAAAAAATCACATAGTACATTAAAAACAACAACAACAAAGAAAGACATCTTGTGTCCATGTCTTGGAATTCATTTTGCTTAGTGTCATCTTATATGGTCATAAGTACATAGCTGTTGAGCCATTCTGCGTATCTGCTAAGATTATACTAGATGTATACTAATTATTGTATATAAGGGAAACCATGGAACCTATGTTTCTTTGGGTCTGGCTTACTTTACTTAATATGATTTTTTCCAAGTCTTTCCATTTTTTTGCGAATGGGACAGTGTCATTCTTTCTGATGGAAGCATAACATTCTCTCTCTCTCTTTCTCTCTTTCTCTCTGTCTCTCTCTCTGTCTCTGTCTCTGTCTCTCTCTGTCTCTGTCTCTGTCTCTCTGTCTCTCTCTGTCTCTCTGTCTCTCTTTCTCTCTCTCCCCTGAAGGGCATCTGTGTATGTTCCATATCTTAGCTATGGTGAATAGAAATCTAATAACAACAGATTCTGGAGAGTATGTGGCCAAAAGGGAACGCTACTGCGTTTTTGGTAGGAGTGTAAACTTGTTCAACCACTCTGGAAAGCAGTATGGAGGTTCTTCAAAAGACTACACATAGAGCTAGCTCGCCTATGACCCAGAAATTCTGCTTCTGGGCGTTTACCCAAATTATTACATACAAACAAGGCCATACTGAAGTTGCCTGAGATTTTAATTGACATCAGATCTGTAAATCCTGGTGCTTCCTTCTGCTTACTTAACAAAAGCACTAAGCATTTGGTTCTTACCTATTCATGGATGGTCTCTCCTTATCTTGTGGTACAAGATGCATGTCTGCTTGCTATGCTGAGCATATTCTTTTGTGGAAAATCAAAACTAAAATGGATGCATTGTCAACCTTGTAGACTTTAAGCATTTCCAAAAGAATGGTAGAAAAATCCAGATCATACTATATAAGAAGGTTTATACTCATTGTCCAGCATTTTACTGTGAACATATCAGATAGAAATATTGTGAGGATTTTATAGCAAACACCTATTCATTTACTGCCTATATTCTACAAATTAATATTTACTCTTATCACTTAAGTTAACTGTACTACACTACTTGTTATTGTAATCATCCCTCAGCCCATCATATTATTATTTTTTAATTTTTGATACTGTTCCTGGGGCTTGAACTCATGGGTACCGTCCTTAAGCTTTTTTTTGCTCATGGCTAGCACTCACTTTGACCCATAGCTCTACTTCTGACTTTTGTGATAGTTAATTGGAGATAAGAGTCTCATGGATTTTCCTGTCTGGCCTGGCTTTGAATCTTGATCCTCATATTTTGGCCTCTGAGTAGGTAGAAGTACAGAAATGAGCTACTGGTATCCAGTTCGGCACATCTTATTTAAAAATGCCTATCAAAGAAAGACATAGATATCATTATATTCACTATAAAAATATACAATTGCACATCTGACAGTTATCAAATTTGGATATTTATTTAGAGTATTTTTGAGATAAAATTTACATTGTAAGAATTGAAAATATTTTACATGTGCAGTGGATGAGTTTTGACCAATAATTAGTTCTACCAAACCTCAATTCTAACACAATATAAAAATTTACTGTTATATTGGTGTCTGGGGTCTGTGTTTTTCTTGCAGCCTGAGTGGATTGGAGGAATAGAAATGTCTTCTCTCATAGTTCTCAAGACTTGTGGTTGGAACTTGAGCTGTAGGAGGGCCACCTGCCCTCTGTGGGGGTCGTAGGAAGAACCCTTCCTTGCCTCTTTTTGGCTTCTGAGGGTTCTTTGACTTGAAGCTGAGTTATTCCAGTCTCTGCCTCTGCCATCTTCTCTCTGCCTCCCCTCTCCTTTACAAGTGCCGGGGGACCCTTGACTGAAGAATGGTCTTCCTGCATCTGGGAAGGTTGTCTTCTTCGATCAAGAATACAACACAGTTGAGTACATATGGATGGGTAAGTCAAGAAGAGGACACCCATGTAGCCAACCATATCACGTGACTCAACTTTGGTGATCAATGGAATGATGATGTCATAGCCAGATTGTCCTCACATTCAAGATCCTATTTGAAAATAAGGTCCATTTCACCCCAAGCCCACATCACAGGAAGTTCCACCTTTTCCATTTCTGATCGACCTTCCTCTTTTCAACTGCAGGTAACAGGTGTTTTGACTGTTTCCCATTGTTGATAAATTTATTATGTTTCAAACATTAGTAAAATCAAACAATGTGTACATTTTTGTTCTCATAGCAGAAGCTTGTCAAATAATGTTTATTGGATTAGTGTTATTTCTTATAGTACAACAAACTCTGGGAAGAACAATTAAAACAAGGATTTACTAAAAGAAAAATAAGGTATCACACAGAAAAAATGAGTTTGAGTACCCCATTTGGAAGATGAATGACTGCCAGTAAAGTTTGGGATTTTAAATAGTAGGAACTATTAAACCATGGGATAACATCTCAGTCATAAGAATACATGAGCTTCAGGTTTTGTTTCTTTTACCTTTGGTTAAGTTGAAAATGCAATTTTGCCACACTGAAATTACACACTTTCTACTCAAATAGCTAGCAAGTTCCAATTGTGGTTTTCTAATTTTCTTTAATTCTATACAGGGTAATGACAGCATCACCATTGATACATATTTTGGCCTAATTTACCTCACTTCATTAGGTATTTTTAGAAATTTAAATTAAATGCATGGCTCCAGTCAGCATTTCCTTTACTTTGACCCAATTTTTCTTGTAACTTCAGTGTAAAACCTTTTGTTAGGCTTACATAACTAGTATTTTCTATTAGTTCATGGTAGTAACTAAAACTTTTAAGAACTTGGTTCAAAAACAAAGCCTTGCTCTAGCAAGGATAAGCAGGAATACAGGCCATCTTTTCAATAGGTAATTCTCATTTTAATCTCACTTGAGGAGAAATCTCAAAAGACAGAAGTGATTTTTTTTCTCTTTTCTCGTCTGTCTGTCTGTCTGTCTGTGAGTATGTAATAGCTAAGTAGTCTCTTGATAGAATCTGGCCAGACACCTGCAGTGTGAATCCCTAGCTTCCTTGTGTGTGTCATGTAGAAGAAAAGATTGGATCCTCTAGTGCTGCTGGGTGGGTAGCTGCTCCAATGGAGGGAGAAAGAAAATCACCAGATAGGAAGGAAAAAGGGTGCTAGCCTCTCATGAGGCTGACAAAGGTTTTCTCTGCAAAGATTGGACATTAAGAACTCATGACAGTGGAGCTGGGAAATGATATGTAGAAGTAAAAAGGTGGGGCACACACCCATGGGCACTGTTGGGTAGAACTCTTTTGAGATCTCTGTCTCCTGTTCCCAGGCACCTTGTAAATGTAGACGTTTTCAGGGATTCTGTGATGGATGAGTTGTGTGCTGTACTCAGCCATCCTTGCCTGAGAATGTTCTCAGGAAGTTTGCTAATTTATTGTTACATACAGTCATTATTAAAAACTCAGTCACACAAACTTACAATTGAGGGAGTTAGATACAAAAGCAATAAAAACTCAAAGTATTTGACTTCACTTTACGACTTGGTGTTACTTATTATATTGGAACAACAGAAATACTATAGTGACTTTGTCTTTTACCTCTCTTAGCAACTCTTTAGGTAGTCATGTCGCACTAGAAGGTGGGCACCAACTTTGGTGGGGATATTTACACCAAAGAATTTGGCAAACTCAGCCGGGTGCTAGTGGCTCAGGCCTGTAATCCTAGCTACTAAGGAGGCTGAGATCTGAAGATTGCAGTTCAAAGCCAGCCCAGGTGGGAAGGTGTGTGAGACTTATATCCCATTAGCCAGCAGGAAACTGGAAGTGGAGCTGTGGCTCAAAGTGGTAGAGCATTAGCTTTGAGCACAAAGAGCTCACGGACAGTGCCCTAAATTCAAGCTCCATGACTGACACAAAAATAAATTGGTGAACTTTACATATCAGTGTCTACAGGTCAGGAAATTGTAACTCATAGGCCAAATTTACCCTCTTATCTCTTTTTAAAAACTAACTTCCAGTTTTTCTTCATTGTGGCAAAATACCCCAAAATCAAACTTACTCTCAACTATTTTAAGTGCAGACCAGTGATGTTAAATGTATACTTATATGTTGTGTAACCACCGTTTCTATCCTTGCCTTGATTCTGTTTCATCTTGCAAAAGGGAAAGTTAATATTCTCACCAAACAGCATCTTCACATCCTCCCAAAGCCTTGCCTTGGAGATCTGCTTTCTGCCATTATGATCTTAATACCCTAATGACAGCACATAAGAAAACTCTACAGTACTTGTCTTTTAGTGAGTAGTTTGCCTCATTTAGCGTAGTATCTTCACAATTCACCCACATTATAAATTCCCCAAGACTTTCTGTCCTTTTGAAATCTGAACAATATTCCATTATATGTATATACATATATGTACACACACAACACATGCATGTGTACATATGTATGTGCATTACATACACAAATATGCATTGATAAGTATGCATGTACATTCTTATGTATTTTCATACACAAAATATGCATAATGTATGCATGCATGTATGTACATGCACATGCCTATACACTGGTATGCATATCTCTAGATATAGATACCTATACATATGTGTTTAGATATACATATAAGTATAGATATATTCTTATCTATACATATCTATATATCCATACAACATATATACATGTAAATGTACATATCTATATAGATATATGTATAGATGTAATACATAATTCTACATTTTGGTTATCCATTTTTTTGATGAGCATTTGGGTTATTTCTGTGTCTTAGCTATCAAGTATAAGGATATCATAAATATGAAACTCTAAATCATGGTTTGTACAAAATGGGGCTGTAGAAGCATCCTTTTTATCTAACTTTGCTTTGAGTTTTTTGGGGGTATACAGTTCAAGGTGAAGTTGCTTGATCATACTGTGATTTTAGGGCTGGGAAGGTGGCTCAGTGGTAGAGTGCTTGCCTTGCATGCATGAGGCCCTGGGTTCGATTCCTCAGCACCACATAAGCAAAAAGAAAAAAGCTGGAAGTGGCGCTGTGGCTCAAGTGTAGAGCGCTAGCCTTGAGCTGAAGAGCTGAGGGACAGCGCCCAGGCCCAGAGTTCAGGCCCCACGACCGGACTCCCTCAAAAAAACAAAACAAACATACTGTGATTTTATGTTTAATTTTTTGAGTAACCACCACACTGATTCACACAATGACCTCACCATTTTTCCTTTCACACCAGCAGGGCCCAAGATGTCAATATCTTCACATTCTCCTTCACACTTATTATCCTATGCATGTTTTAGTGGCAGCTGTCCTAATGGTATGAGGTGGTACCTTATTGTAGTTTCCAGTTACATCACCCTAATAACTACCAATGTTGTGCATCTTTTCATTTGCTTATTGATCATTTTCTTTTCTGCTTTGGAGAAATATCTATTAAACTTCTTTGATCACGTTTGAGTGTTGTGTACTTATGTGTATGTTGTCATTGAGTTTAAGGAATTTTTACTGTAGGGTAGATATTCACCTCCTACTAAGTACAAAACTTGTAAATATTTCTTCTTTTCTATGGGGTTCCTTCTTGCTCTGTTGAGAGCCTTTGGATACATAAAGTTTTAAGAAAAAAATTTATGAATTCCAAATTTAGGAAAAAATTAACAATTCCAATTTGACTATTACTTTGTTACTTGTGTGCTTGGTGTCATATACAATAAATTATTACAAATTAAAAGTCATGAAACTTTTTCCTATGTTTTGTTTTAAGTTACAGGTCAAACAAAAATAAGAGGTAATTTTGAGCACCAGGGACATGGACATGTTAGAAGAAGGCTAGGACGAAAGGAAGAAAATCTAAAAAGAAAATTAATTTCTATTCTGGAAGTAGATAACTTTAGTAAAATAATCTGAGCACTGAGCGCATAGAGAGTTCTGGTATACTAAAGGAATCGAGGCCTGTGCATTCAATGTGCATTCTTACCTCAAGTAAGCACTCTATCTGAAGGAAAAGGGTAAAGAAAATGCACTGCAGGATTTTTCCCCCATTGCAATTTGTATTGTGTTCACTATTCTGTAGAGCCACTTATGAATGAAGCTCTATTGACTTTTTGTGGGTCCACCCTGTTGTGTTAAGCATGAATTGGAGTTCAATAATCATCGCTTATAGTTGTTCAATTCCCATAGAATCTGCCCTGTGGCCTGCTTTTATATGTCTTGCTACAAATGATTTTTATATTTAAAGCATGGTAGAAACCACAAATCAAAACAAAACCAAAACAAAGAATACGGTGACAGATTGTATGCGGACTACAAAGCTCAAAATATTTACTCTAGCCTTTTGCAAAAATGTTTATTGGCTTCTGGTACAGAGCTATCTCTACAAAGTAGGCTCAATAATTATTTTATCATGAGAAAATCGATCAGAAGATGATTTTCTTGGGGCCTTCATTGTGGCTGGAGGGAGGGCAGTATGGCAGTATTTCCACAGCATAAACAAGTCTATTCATTTAATTGTGCCTTTTGGTATTACCTGATACTTGTATATGGACTGCCTTATATTATTTATTTCTGTTTGATGAAGTAGGTATGGCTGTCCTTCCTAACTTTATTTCTACTTGAACCAATTCTACATTCATGATGATTAGTTAGTGTTCATATATTCACTGTGTGCTAAAAATCTCACATTTGTTCTCTTCAATTGACAAACTCAACAGAAAACCCCAAGCCTTTGGGAATATTTAAGAAAAGGAGCATATTTGATTATGGAAAGGGCATAACTTTGTTCAAAGATTTAAGCTGACTTGAGTCTGAGTCTCCTGTTGTTGTCACTGAGGTCTGAACAAGCTCCGGGCAGCATCCTGATCCTACTCATCTACTCCGTGCAGTATTGATTAGGTCCTTAGGGTTCAGAGTCAAAATACTTTGTTCTCTCTACTAGACTAACCAGAAAAATTTCTTTTTCTTTGAGTCCCAAAGTGGAGAGAGGCTCCTAAAATGTCTCTTTTTTTATGCAGATTGCATAAACCACCTTTCCTTCATTGTGGACTGTTCCCAAATATTCATAGTCCAAAAGGAAACTGCAAAATTGCTGGAATGGTACTTCCAAGGCCAGGCACATAAAATTGTAATGTTTTCTCTCCTCTCTCTTTCTTCTCTGTCTCTGTTTGTCTATTTCTGTCTCTGTCTCATTCTGTTTCTGTGTCTCTCTTTCTCTTTATTTTAAAATGTTTTTATTGGAAAAATAGTGTGCAGAGGGGTTACAGTTACATGAGTAAGGTAATGAGTACATTTCCTATCGAGATTTGTTACCTCCTTTGTTTTTCCTCTACCATGCCTTCCCTCCCCACCTCCGCAACACACCCCCTCCCTCCAACGTTAAGTTGTAAAGTTTGTTTTAAACATAATGTCTTGTACATCTCATTGTTACAATGGGTCAACTTGCATTTTGTTTTTTCCCTTCCCCTCCCCAAGCTAGAAAAGTGTATATACAAGATGCAGGGCACCAACATGAAATACAGTGACAACAAGGATTATACCATGTGGGAAGAACATACAAAGAAACAAAAAAATCACATAGTACATTTTGAATACGTTAAAAACAATAGCAAGAAAGAAAACCCCAGTTGGGGTTCATTTTACTTAACATCAACTTATATAGTCCTATTTACATAGCTTTTGACCTTTTCTCCTTGTCCTTGACTTATACTAGTTATTGCAAATAAGGGAAACCATGGGACCTATGTTTCTTTGGGCCTGGCTTACTTCACTTAATATAATTTTTCCAAGTCTTTCCATTTCCTAACAAATAGGGCAATGTCATTATTTCTTATAGAGGCAGAGAATTCCATTGTATGTATGCATATACATACATACATATATATATATATATACATATATATATATCTATCACATTTTCTTGATCCATTCATCTACTGATGGGGCATCTGGGTTGGTTCCATATCTTAGCTATGGTAAATAATGCTGCAATAAACATAGTTGTGCTGGTAGCTTTAGTATAGCCTTGTTTGTGATTGTTTGGGTAAGTGCTCAAAAGTGGGATTGCTGGGTCATAGGGGAGCTCTATGTGGAATCTTTTGAGGAATCTCCATACTACTTTTCAAAGTGGTTGAACAAATTTACACTCCCACCAACAATGTAGAAGGGTTCCCTTCTGGCCACATCCCCTCCAGCATCTGTTGTTATTAGAGTTCTTGATTATAGCCATTCTAACTGGGGTGAGGTGGAATCTCGATGTTGTTTTGATTTGCATTTCTTTTATGGCTAGAGAGATTGAGCATTCTTCATGTGTATATTGGCCATTCTTATTTCCTCTTCAGAGAATTTTCTCTTTAAGTCTTTAGCCTACTTATTTATTGGGCAGTTGTTTCTTTGAAGATTTATTGTTGGGGGATTTAATTTTTTGAGTTCCAAGTATATTTTAGATTTGAGACCCTTGTCCAATGTATGACTAGTGAAGATCTTCTCTCAATTTGTGGGTTTACTATTGATATTGCTAGCTATGTCCTTTGCCATGCAAAAACTCCACAGTTTCATGCAATACCACTTTTACAACCTTTCTTTGTTTTGTTTTCTGTGTCTCTATTAAGCTCCTGTGCCAAGGAGCGCTAGAGTTTCTCCTATTAATTCCTTTAATGTTTTCGGGGTGTCTGCTTTGACATTGAGGTCTTTGATCCATTTAGAGTTGATTCTGATGCTGGGTTATATATGGGGATCTAGCTTTAGTTTTCTGCAGATGTTTAACCAAGAGGCTGTCTTTCTTCCATTCTCTCTTATTGAAGAGTAGGTGGTTTTAGGTCTTTGGGTTCACTTCTGGGTCTTCAGTTCTATTCCATTGGTCTTCAGATCTGTTCTTGTGCCAGTAGCAAGCTGTTTTGATTACTGTAGATTAGTAGAGTTTGAAATTTAGTGTTGATATTCCTCCAGCACTGTTCTTTCTGCTAAGGATTATTTTTGCTATTCTGGGTCTTTTATTGTTCCATATAAATTTTTGGATTGCTTCTTCTATTTCCTTGAAGAAAGAGGTTGGAATATTGATAAGTATTGCATTGAATTTGTAGATAGCTTTTGGCATTATAGCCATTTTCATGATGTTAATCCTCCCAATCCAGGAACATGGGAGGCTTTTCCACTTTCTAAATTCTGCCTTAATTTCCTTTTTTTAGACTTTTAAAGTTTTCATCGTAGAGGTCCTTCACTTCTTTAGTTAAGTTAACTCCTAGGTATTTTATTTTTGTGGGGTTATTACAAAAGTTGTTTTCCTGATTTCAGACACACTCTTCTCATTATTAGCATACAGAAAATCTGTTGATTTTTGAGAGTTCATTTTATATCCTGCTACTTTGCCAAAATTTCAGATCAGCTCAATTTGGGAGTGGAGTCCATGGGATTTTTTTAAATGTGTTTTTTATTGTAAAAATATTGTAGAGAGGGGATAGAGTTACATGAACAAGGTAATGAGTACATTTCCTATCAAACATTGTTACCTCCTCCTTTGTTTTCCCCTTACTCTCACTTCCCTCCCACCTCCACAACTACACTCTTACATATCCCTCCTCCCCACCTAAATTGTAAATTTCATTTTTCTACATAGTGTCTTGTATATCTCATTGTTACAATGGGTCAACCTGTATCCCTATTTAAGCATTCTGTTTTTTCCCTTCTCCTCCCCAAGCTAGAGAAGTGTATATAAAAGATGCAGGGCACCAGCATCAAATATAGTGAAAACAGGGGTTATACACTGGGGAGGAACATACAAAGAAAGAAAAAAGTCACATTGTACATTATAAATACGTTAGGAACAATAGCAAAGAAGAATAAAAAACACTTGTGTCCCTATCTTGGGGTTAATTTCACTTATCATCATGTTATCTGGTCATATATACATAGATTTTGACCTTTTCTGCTTGTCCCAGGCATATAACATTACAGGAACAAATAGGAGAAACTCTAGGTCTCCTAGGCACAGACCGAAATTTTCTCAATAGAGACCTACAATCACAACAAATCAAAGAAAGGTTGGACAAATAGGATTGCATGAAATTGCAGAGCTTCTGCATGACAAAGGACAGGCTAGCAAGATCAATAGAAAGCCCACAGATTGGGAGAAGATCTTCACTAGCCATACAATGGACAAGGGTCTCATATCTAAAATATATCTGGAACTCAAAAAGTTAAATCCCCCTAAAACAAATCCTCAAAAAAAAAAAAACTGCCTGATAAACAAATGGACTAAAGACTTAAAGAGAAACTTCTCTGAAGAGGAAATAAGAATGGCCAATAGACATATGAAGAAATGTTCAACTTCTCTAGCCATAGAAGACATGCAAATCAAAACAACATCGAGATTCCACCTCAACCCAGTTAGAATAGATATAATCAAGAAATCTAATAACAACAGATGCTAGAGGGGATGTGGCCAGAAGGGAACCCTACTATTTGGTGGAAGTATAAACTTGTTCAACCACTTTGGAAAGTAGTATGGAGGTTCCTCACAAGACTCCACACAGAGCTTCCTTATGAGCCAACAATCCCACTTTGGGGCATTTACCCAAATGGTCACAAACACAACCATACTAAATCTACCAACACAACTATGTTTATTGCAGCATTTTTTACCATAGCTAAGATATGGAACCAACCCAGATGCTCCTCAATAGATGAATGGATCAAGAAAATGTGGTGTATATATACATAATGGAATTCTATGCCTCCATCAGAAAGAATGACAATGCCCTATTAGTTAGAAAATGGAAAGACTTAGAAAAAATTATATTAAGTGAAGTAAGCCAGGCCCAAAGAAGCGTAGGTCCCATGGTTTCTCTTATTTGCAATAACTAGTCTATGTCTGAGACAAGCAGAAATGGTCAGATAAGTTGATGTTAGGCGAAATGAACCCCAAGATAAGGACTCAAATGGTTTTTGTTTCTTGCTATTATTTCTAACATATTTATAAGATGATTTCTTTGTTGCTTTGTATGTCCCTCTCTCACAGTATAACCCTTGTTTTCACTGTATTTGATGTTGGTATAATTTGTGGAGAGGAAAGGAAAAAAACAGATCGTTTAAATAGGGATACTGGTGGACCCATTGCAACAATGAGATGTACAAGACGTTATGTGGAAAAACGAACTTTACTACTTTGGTGTGGGGGGTGCGGGGGCGGGGGAGGGGGTAGGGGTGGAGATGGGAAGGGATGGGAAGGGGAAACAAAGGAGGAGGCAACAATGCTTGATAAGAAATGCACTCATTACCTCATTACCTTGCTCATGTAATTGTAACCCCTCTAATGGTATTTTCACAATAAAAAGAAGAAAAAGAAAAAAGTAAATATGATATATATATGCGCGCAATGGAATTCTATGCCTCCATCACAAAGAATGCCATCGCCTCATTTGTTAGGAATTGGAAAGACTTGGAAAAAATATATTAAGTGCAGTAAGCCAGGCCCAAAGAAACATAACTCCTATGGTTTTCCTTATTTCCATGGGATTTTTTAAATTCAAGATCATATCATCTGCAAAGAGGGAGATTTTTACTTCTTCTTTCCCTATTTCATCCCCTTTATGTTTGCATCTTGTCTTATTGCCCTAGCTAGGCATTCTAATACTAAGTTGAAGAGAAGTGGAGAGAGTGGACATCCTTGTCTCGTTCCTGAATTTAGAGGAAATGGCCGTAGCCTTTCACCATTAAATATAATGCTGCCGATAGATTTGTCATACACAGCCTTTATTATATTGAGGAATGTTTCACCTATTATTAGCTTTTCTAGAGCCTTCATCATAAAGGGGTGTTGGATCTTGTTAAATGCTTTTTCTGCATCTATTAAGATAATCATGTGGTTTTATCTTGCTCTTGTTGATTTGATGAATTATATTAATTGGTTTACATATACTGAACCAGCTTTGCATCCCTAAAATGAATCCTGTTTGATCATAGTGTATGTTTTTTTGGATGAGTTGTTGAAATGGTTTGGCCAAAATTTTGTTTTGCGTCAGTGTTCATGAAAGTGATGAGTCTATAGTTCTATTTCTTTGATGAGTCCCTGCCTGGTTTTTGGATGTGTGTTATGATGGTTTCATAGAAAGAGTTTGGTAGTGAACTTTTACTTTCAATTTCATTGAAGAGTTGGAGGAGTATTGGTGGGAGTTCTGCTTTGAAGGTCTTGTAGAATTCAGCTGTAAATCTATTTGGTCCTGGGCTTTTCTTGGGTGGGAGGTCTTTTATTGCAGTTTCTATTTTTATGCTTGATATAGGTCTGGTAAGTTGGTTTAAATCATCTTGGTTTAATTTTGGCATGTCGGTATTTGCTAGAAAATTGTCCATTTCTTCCAGAGTCTCAAATTTATTAGCATAAAGGTTTGAGAGGTATTCCCTTTTAATGTTCTGAATATTGGTTGTTTTTGTAGTGATTAATTCAAGCTAAAATAACCCCCAAAAGACCAAGATGGAAAAGAGTAAAAAGAGTTTAACACACACACACACACACACACACACACACACACACACCTAAAATAGAAATGATGAAGAAAAAAAACCACACTTTTAAAAAAATTTTTTTAAGATTAGGAACTAAAAATGGTTCTTCAATTTTTTTTGGAGCGGGGAGGAATCTTGTGTCTTCCCTGTGTCCATAATCAGTCTCCTGGTGAAGGTATCTGGTTTGCTTGTGGTGTTTGGTTTTACTGTGGCTTCAATGGTTTCTTAAGTCAGTTTGTTTGAGCAGGCAGAAAGAAACTTTGCCTTTCCCAGAACTTTATGACTCTCCTCTTTGGTTAGTTCAGGGGGAAGGGATCTGCTTTGAGCATCACAAAAGAGGGAGATGGCTGTTTCCTCTAGCTTGGAGTTGCTGTGATGGTGCTAGGTTCTGGGTAGGGTTGAGGCCTTTCAGCAAACAGTCGCTTTTCCCTGAAGGGCTAGCTCCTGAGACACTCACAGAGCCCAGCTTGGAGTCATCCTCAGGATTAATGTTCATTGAGTTTCAATTTTTTTTCTTTTAGCCTTCCTGCACTGGGTCTGCTGCTTAGGCCACAGTGAGGAGGGTGGTCTCTGGCTCTGTTTACCCAGTATAGACAGTCACTCCTTCATGGGTGGAGATAACTCTGCCTGGGAAGGAGACCTTTTCCCTGGGTGGAGCTGAGCTGGGCAGATCAGGTTCCTGTGACCTTTTGAATAGCTCCTATTGTCTTCTCCCAAGCCTGCTTAGAGTGCTAGCTGCTCTGGCTGGGTCTTTGTCAATATCAAAGTTCTTCTCCAGTGGTGGGGGATGGGCTACCTTCCCACTATTGCTCTATGAGAGGGAGTGAGGATGTCTCAGGTTACTCACACCAACCCTTGTTTTCCCGGCTGTCCAGGGTCTGCAACTGTCTCTGGTCAGCACGATGAAGATTTCTGCACGTTGTCAGTTCTTGCTGGCAGTGTGTAGAATCTGCTCACATACCGCCTCTGCCACCTTTGTCCCCGGCTCTTCTCTGCTGGTATGGCAGCCGCAGCAGTAGTTGCTGCCATCACCACTGCCACAGACACTGGTAAGTGCTGTAATCTGTCTCCTTAACTAAGCTTCCTGGATTTTTCCTCTCTGGCCAAACTCTCTGTACTATGATGGCACATTTGGTGTGACTCTCTAGCCTAGGACTTTTTACTGGAACACTAAAAGTGCTTTCTATGTGAGAGTTTGTTTAGCCCCCCAGCTTCTCCTCTGCCATCGTCCTCCGGACTCTCTTTATCTGTCTTTCTGTCTCTGTCTATTATCTCTCTCTCTCTCCTTTCCTTCTTTCTCGGGGAGCAGGCTTCTACATTGTGAGTAGCTCTTTGGAGAAACACACATTGCTAATAGCCAGTTCATAGCCAGTGAACTTGGAAGAGAATCTTCTAAGACTTGCCAATGGACTCATGAGCAAATCTTTTCCAAATGTTGACCTTTTTATTTCAAGCAAACATTTTGACTCTCTCTTTAACAGAGACTTTGAATAAAAGGACTTAAGAGAGATGTTTCCAGATCCCTGACCCATACAAACAAGGGCTTAAAAGTTTACTTACTTGGGGCTCATTTGTCATGTAGCAGGAGATAACTAATATACCAAGTCCAAGTTCGAAGTCATTGGAATCCTTCACCCAATTGAGTAAAGGAACTCATATTGTTGCATGTTGTCTCTGAAACTGAAATAGAGTACTAAGCATTCTGACTCTTTATCAGCAGAAGGAGGAATTTCCTTCATTATGGAGGAATATCTTATAAACCCCAGATCATTGCACCCACAGGAGTTTCATTGAAATGACAAGCCCTTTTTCCTTTGAATAAAGCTATTTTAATATTCTTTTTTATATGCATCTTACTCAAACATGTAGAGGAACGGTTATTTCCTTTTCTCCAGATCTTGGGTATATGTTATCATATGGATGGTATGGATAATACAATAGTATACACAATGGAGATATTGTTAAAATGTGAATTGTTTGTGACCTAAACAGTGTTTGGAAATTGTTTGTGACCAAGACAAAGACTTGATATAATCTTCTGGCAAGATGATGAAGTCCTACTGACTCTGATGCATGGATGAAAATGAATTTTATGTTTTTACATTTGTTAACATAGGAAAGAAAGAATCGCCAGCCCGACTAGTTGCTACATTTTAAATGATAGGAGTTATATCAATTTATTCTAATAAATATGTTATTACTAGAAGAGTGGCAGAAATTGTTCTTTCAAATGATTGAGATTATGATGAACTGTTTTATATTTTTCCAGATCCTAGCCTAAAGGTCAAGAAGAGGTCCTCTTGTTGAAAATAAATTACATAAACCAGTTGCTGATGGCTCTTCCTGTAATCTTAGCTGCTCACGAGGCTGAGATATGAGGATTGTAATTTGAAGCCAGCCCAAGCAGGAAAATCCATGAGCCATTTATCTCTAAATAAAAACCAAAAAGCTGGAACTGGAGGTGTGGCTCAAGTTGTAGAACATCAGTTTTGAGCAAAAAAGCTCAGGACTAGCACCCAGGTCCTGAGTTCAAGCCCTGGGACCTAGACAGACAAGCAATGTTATTATTCATAATAAAAATAGCATAAAACATATGTATTGTTATCACCACTATGTGTTGCCTAACCTGTTGGAATAGAATGCCACACTATTAATTATAAGTTTAGATTAATATGAAAGAATAAGAAATTGCCATACTCAATAGTTCCATTTTCTTAAGCATCATACAAAGTCTAGCTACAGGATCACAACTTGGGTGTAAATGTCTTCATTTAAACTTTAATAATAGACACAACAACCAACTCTAACAATTAAAAATAGTTCAAATTCATTGTAGGATAACCGTCAGATAGAATAGCATGCCACCACTGAAAGTAATATTTTTCACCGAGATGTCATTTTAAGCCCAATATGCATACTATACATATAAAAGTTATTATGTATGACATTATTTTCATTTTTTGTTGGTTGTGGGGTTTGAACATGGGACCTGGGCACTGTTCCTGAGCTCTCTTGCTCAAGGCTAATTCTCTACCATTTTGAACCATAGCACCAATTCCAGTTTTCTGGTGGTTAATTGGATATATGAGTCTCACAGACTTTCCTCCCCAAGCTGGCTTTGAATTGTGATCCTCAGTTCTCAGCCTCCTGAGTAATTAGGATTACAAGCATGAGCCACCAATGCCTGGAAGCAACTTTTAAGTATCATTTACAGATGCACAAAATACTTTTGTGTATATTCCTTGTGAAACACATTACCATTTTAGTAAAATGTGTGGTGTTAAGTTAAAAATTGAGTTAGCATTCAGGAGGCAGGATATGCTGAATTTTTGATATATTCTTCAGTAGCTTTGTATAGCTACAGGTAAGTGCTGAAACTTCTGAAGCAGACCAAGAGATCCCCACATGGATGAGGGATCCAGAACATGGAAATGGCAGAATCTACAGGGCTGGTAACAGTAAAGTCTACAAGTCATTAATCCTGCTCTCTCTTTCCAAATTTACCTTTGCTCACTTCTGAAATTTCAGATCCAGAAAATGTGGCACTTAAATGGTGCCATTAAACTAATTTGCATATCAAATTGGAAGCATTTCTACACATTTGCCTTATATAATATTTAGAGATTGAGATGTTTTCTATCTTCTACAGATATTCTGGGGAAGATTTCAGTATGTGCAATATCCTTCATTGTCCATAGGAAAGAATACCACAGTTGTGGTGTTTCCTTCTCCTTAGAAGTAGCTTTCTACTTGTTGTTGTTGGTTGTTGGCCTTTAACTCTGGGCCTGGGCACTGTCCCTCAGCTCTTCAGCTCAAGGCTAGTGTTCTATGACTTGAGCCACACAGCCCCACTTCCATTTTTCTGGTTAATTGGAGATAACAGTCTCACAGACTTTCCTGCCTGGGCTGGCTTTGACCTGAGATCCTCAGATCTCAGCCTCCTGAGTAGCCAGTATTACAGACATGAGCCACTGGTACCTGGCTAAAATATCAAATTTCTTAATATCTCACATTGCTTTTTGTTAAATTCCTACAGATTTATGAATGTCTGTTAACATTTTAAGAAGGTCAACTTACTATAGCTAAGATATGGAACCAACCCAGATGCCCCATGTGGTATATATACACAATGGAATTCTATGCCTCCATCAGAAAGAATGACATTGCCCCATTTGTTAGGAAATGGAAAGGCTTGGAAAAAATTATATTAATTGAAGTAAGCCAGGCCCAAAGAAACATAGGTCCCATGGTTTTCCTTATTTGCAATATCTAGTATATGTCTGAGTCAAGCAGAAAAGGACAGATAAGGTGATGTTAGGAAAATGAATCCTATGATATGTATTCAAATGTTTTTTTTCTTTCATGCAATTGTTTCTAACGCATTTATAAGATTATTTCTTTGTTGCTTTGTATGTCCCTCTCCCACAGTATAATCCCTGCTTTCACTGTATTTGATGTCGGTATAATTTGTGGAGGGGAAGGGGAAAAACAAATCGTTTTAATAGGGATACAAGTGGAGCAATTGCAACAATGAGATGTACAAGTCGTTATGTCGAAAATGAACTTTACAACTTAGGTTGGGGGGGGTTGGGAGGATTGGGTGGGGGGTGCAGGGGGAGGATGGGAAGGGATGGGAAGGGGAAACAAAGGAGGAGTCTACAATGCTTGATAAGAAATGTACTCATTATCTTGCCCATGTAATTGTAACCCCTCGGTACAGTATTTTCACAATAAATAAATAAATAAAAATTAAAAAAAAGATCAACTGAGATCACACAGGAGAAAAGTTTCATGAGCTCATTTGTTGCACATATGCTATGTTACATGTTATGAAATAGAAAGTATCAGTTACATTACAGGTAATAAAATCTTTTTTCTTTATATATATATTATTGTAAAAAAAACTGTACAGAGGGGTTACAGTTACATAAGTAGGGTAATGAGTACATTTCCTATTGAGCATTGTTACCTCCTCCTTTGTACAATCTTTTAGAAACTGTTGTTTATTGCCTATCCAAGTTCTGAGCAATCATTGAATATGTCACAGATGTTGAAACTCTTTAATTATCCCTTTCCATCAATATGTCCCTTATTTATTCAGCCATTAATCAATTAACCATTTACTGGTTCGCTTATTTTTAAAAATTATTTATTTGGTGCCTAGAGAGGATAATAGACACTTCTTCCATGTGTACGCATATTACATCGGATTTCTGGCAGAAGAGTGAGTGAGATAAAACAATCATGATGCAAGACTGGGTCAGCTGATCAGTTGCTTTGTGATCTTAGAGTTTTCTGACTGTTTCCTAAAGGGTGTTTACCAAAGGGTCCCTTGCTTGCAACAAGGGACAGTGCTAGCCTAAACAATCTCTGAAATGTCACTCACCCCTGATACACTCCTCACATGTGAGCAGGAGTCACCCGATTTTAGAAGTACCTTTTCCTAAGTCATTGAGTGGTGGCTGTATTCCATGGTCTTCCCTATAACTATTTTGTTGTTCTGCTGAGAGGATATGGGAGAGAGAGAGAGAGAGAGAGAGAGAGAGAGAGAGAGAGAGAGAGGCAGACAGACAGAGAGACAGAGACAGAGAAAGAGACAGACACACACACACAGAGTGCTAAGCTCTACTGAGATCCAGAGTATATTCTAATAAGAAATACATTAATAGAAAGGTCAAAGAACAGGAGGAGATTGGAAGGAAAATGAGAAAAGGGGAAGCAGATTGCTAAGAGTCTAGCTTTCTTAACCCTGATGGGGAACATAAGGTCCTCATCGAAATCATTTTTCTTTAGTCGCCCACCCCCTGTCAAATCCAGTACTTCAGGCATGCCAGCACCCGCCATGGAACAGCCTTCTGTGCGGCCCCACGCACCATCTCCAGCTTCCCACTCACAGCTGTTCCCCAGGATGCCTCTCATCCTTTAACATGAGTCTGCTTGCCTGAGGCAGGGCCTGGTATCAATGGTTCTCAGAATACAGCATTCAACAAAATCATCCATCAAGCTCATTTACCATCCGTGTTTGTGGCCCCGATCTCTACTGTTCAGATGTCGGGTTGAAATGGTATCCTGGTGTCCTGTACAACAGTAGCCTGCTGTAGTACACAAGAAAGGAGAATGCAGATACAGCTGACCTTTGGGCTGTACTTGGGGAAATGAAACTTCAAAGCAATTGCCCAGGACGTGTTCGACTATGCAGAGATCTTCTCAGCTTGTCAAAATATGTTTGTGAACTCACTTCTTGGGAATCCTTTCCTTATGTGGGAAGATGTTATTTCTATTTTTAAAATACTCCCTTTTTGTAGTGTAACTTGTTATATCCTAAAGCTTTTACAATCTGCTATATATATGAGTATTATATGCATGCCTATATATAGTTATACATATCTAGAAATAATGTACACCCTACTTAAACATTACATTTATAGGTACAAAGTGTAATGTGTATCTAACTATTTATACAACTGTTGGCCTGTGCCCGCATATGCTATACACAGAAACTTTAAATGATGATATATACTTACATGGCTACGAAGGGCTCTCTAGGTTGTGTATCTGGCTATGTGGTGTTACTCAAATTTGGCATCATGATGACAAATACCCAACATAAAGCACTTAAAAAAGGGAAGATTTAATTTTAGCCAATAGTTTCAGGAGTTGGAGTCTATAGTTCTTGGCTCCTTTGGTTCTGGGCCTGAGGTGAGATAAAGCATCTGTGGGCTTGTGGGAAAATGTTCACCCCATGGTGGACAGGAAGTAGAGCAAGAGAAGCTGAGCTACCAGGGGCCAAGCAGAACCTTCAAAACATGCCCACAGTGAACTATATCCTTTGCCTGTCTCACAACTTATGAAAATAACACATGAGCTTGAGTGGGGAACATTGCATCCTCAAACCATAGTATTCTCCACCTTGTTCCCAATGACTTCTGGCCATCTCATGGTAGAAAATGCATTTAGTCTTCTCCAAGAGTTACTCACATCTTAACAATTCCAAAACTATTCAAGAGTCTAAAGTCAACACCATCTTCTAGCTATGAGCCCCTGCAAAACTAGAAAGAAAAACAAGGGCAGTAAGTAGTATAAACATACCCATTCCAAAGGTAGAAATAGAAGAAAACAAAGGAATAATGAGACCAACGCAAGACTAAAACCCAGCTGGACAAACAATGCATTTTATATTTCCATGTTCATTGTCTGAGACATGTGGTATTGTGACGTGCATTTTGATAGAGTTGGGGACTTTATCATGGTTGTACCATTCACAGACCACATTGCCTCCCACACCCCCTCCCCCCAGCTATCCTCATTGTCTGCAACTTTTCTACTCAGATATCCTGCATTCTGGCATCTCTCTGAGTGTCTACTCTAGCTTGGTCTTGCACATCACAGCTTCTCACATCACCTTGTTAAGGGCTGCTTGCAGGGACTATGTCACCCCTTGCTTGGCTTTCTAGGCTTTCTGTTGAAGTCTGTGTGGAAGCCTCCACAGCCCCGCAATTCTTTTACTTTGCATACTTGTGAAATCAGCAGCATTGGATGACACTGAAGTTTGCTGCCAGCTCAGGTAAGGATCTATCCTTCCTTGGACAATGGCCACATTGTCCTTGGTACCTAGGCAGCAGAGCATGGTGAAATGAAAACCTCTGAGATGTTCTCTTCTCAATAGTGAAGTCTATCAAAGAAGTTTACCTTGGAGCCTGCAATGGGAAGGGTATGGCCACTATCTGAGATACTCCTAAAGCATCTTTCCTGTTCTTGTTCTCTCTGCAAGATATTTGGCTTCTTTTCAATTAGGATTGTCTCTTATCCCCAACTGCATTGGCTTTTGTGGCCACAAAGCAAATTTTTCATTGTAATCTCGGCTTAAAGCAGTTAGCAATAGCCATGCCTCAGCCTGAATTCCAGGCTGCCTGGAAATTTCCTCTGCCATTTTATTATTCTATAACTTCTAAACTCAGTCTCCTACTGTACAGGATGTAGACAAAAATATATACAATTTCTTTCCCCCACAGTAACATAAATGGTCTCTAGTCCAATTCCCATCTGAAACCCCAGCAGTGTTCACTGTCTATATTTATGATTCTGGCTTCATGGGAACCATCCACTATCCCAAGCTTAGAGCATTCCAGAGCTTTTCCTGAAACGTCTCCATACACTTCAGAATTCTTCCCCAAAAGCTACAATCTGAGCCCCAGAGTCAGACTGAGTCACACCAACAACCCCTTTTCCTCTGGAATTGAAATTTTTGGTTAGTCAGACTTTCTGTCATGTGATAAATATCTTAGAAAAAAACAGTTTCAAGAATAAACTTCTTTGACTCATAGTTTCAGAGTCGATTTTGGGCAAATGATAAGGCAGAACATCATATGGCAGGAGCATGTGGCCATCTGGACCGAGAACTTACCTCTGTTAGTTTATCCCCCTTGGAAACATCCTTGTAGAGACAATCAAGAGATGCTAGAAGAGAGCAAGGACTTTGTCATGAGATGAGGTTGAGTCAAGCTTGTGATAGGGCATTTGTGCTCTCATTGTGATAATTAGTCTTTGGTAGATTGCAATTGGACAATTTTCTCCATAGGGTTTACCCTTTGGACAATCTGCTTTTTTTTGTTTGTTTGTTTTCAATATCAAATGGATTGTTAGGGCATGGACAGACACGAGACTTAGCTAGAAAGTAAATTTCGTTATCTGCACATGAGATGATAGTAGAGTAAATTTGTGTTATCCATCATAAGTTGGTTCCAGGAAGGACTTCTTGGAAGTCCACTGAGGCAAAACAGAATTCCCAGGATGCATAGAATTCAGCACTCCCCTGTGAATGCTGATCCATGTCATATTTTTACAAAATGAGGGACAAGGAAACACTCAGCCGATTACATAGTAAGATAAGCAAACTGAGGATAATGTAGAACTGACTGAATACTTCTCTGTATTCACTTATCTGTGCAATATTCATGCAAAAATTTTGTAGTTTGAGATTTGTTTGGATTACACACACACATATTGCATTTCTGGTGCATGCATGTGTGTGTGTGTATGTGTGTGTGTGTGTGTGTGTGTGTGTGTGTGTGTGTCTGTGTGTGTGTGTGTATGTATGTGTGGTTAATTAGAGATAAACTTGTCACAGATTTTCTTGCCTGGGTTGGCTTTGAACTGGTACAACAAAATTTATGGGAACATGGATTCTTTTTTAAAGAGACTTTAATATGATGCTATTCCTAAAATCTCTTAATAGCAAATGCATATTATGCTTTTCCAGAACACTGAGGATGAGAATTCCTTGGAATAGAGTGTGGGAGACTATGGTATAACTCACTGTTCCATCAAGATTTATAATTGAAATTTATAGATGCAGAGAAATTACAATCTTTCAGTCATAAATTACTTGCTGACTGGTAGATTTTTTACCTTAAACCTTCATTGATGTAGAGAAATATGTAGAAAAAACCCTTGTTAAAATGAATATTTTCCCTTTGAGACTGAGTCAGTGAACTCCACCAAAAAGCTTTTTATTAAATGTTCTCTTGTCTAGATCAGGAAGAAGACTGCATAAAATATGAGTTTTCCCATCAAATATATTCTTAATCTCTTCTAGGGGAATAGACATAGATAAAGACAATGAAAAGAATACTCCTCTCTTCAAAGGAGTTAGATAAAGTCAATTGGGGAGTTTTGAGTGTGGAGAGATTTCTCTCTGCTGAGGGGGTCACCTTTAGTTTAAGTAGCAAAATTTCTGGCCATCCACTGCTGGCTTGGACAGCACCATTGAAATTGTAAAATGAGAGCCTGCTTTGAAATGGCTTGGCTGTTTGCCTTGATGGAAATTCTCATTTTTCCAGACAGTCTATCCTATAAACAAATATGCTTTATGTGCTCCTTTTGCGCCTATAGTATCTGTATGAAACATGGCTTTGGGTCTCTTGAAAATGCCTCTATAAAATTTCATAGGGGAAAATGCTGCCCAGAATTCTTCACCAGGTCTTCTTCACTCAGACAACTTGTGTGCAATAGCAATAGCTTAACAATAATTGACATCACTTTGTAAGATTGAGGCAATTCTTGAATACTAATAGTCTTTAAATATCAAGACCAATTATCCACAAAAAAAATCAAACCAGAAGTAGCTTTATAAGAGAGAAGAGCTTCTCAGGGAAGGGTAACCAGCCACTCTGCAACACAAGGTACCTTGTTTATAACATAAAAATTTCCCATCCAAGTTGAAAGTTGAGTGAAGTCTTAAGTCTTATTTTCTGTCTTCTAATGAAATTGTAATATTTTCTTCAAAGAAGTCTTAGCGATTCTTTACAAAAGTAGTTATTTGATGCTTTACAATGTCTAGTGGATTGCCAGTTGTATTTTATTTTGTTTTCAGATGAAAATGACTATAGTAGAAATACTATTTTTCATTTATTTTGGAGAAACAGCCAAAAATGTCCTACCGTAACATTGACCACTTTAGGGCCTTTTAAGAGTTCAATGGTATTAAGTACTTTCACTTTTTTTTTAAATTATTATTATTTTTTGTCAGTTGTGGGGCTTGAACTCTGGGCCTGGGCGCCGTCTGTTAGCTTTTCAGCTCAAGACTAGCACTCTACCACTTGAGCCACAGTGCCACTTCTGGTTTTCTGAGTAGTTTATCGGAGATAAGAGTTTTAAGGAATTTTCCTGCTGGGGCTGGGTTTGAACCATCATCCTCAGATCTCAGCCTCCTGAATAGCTAGTATTAACCTCATATGATTGAAATTATTACTATATTTGTTACTTACAATTGGCATATTTCACTTAGCAAATATTTTCAAGTTTCATGCTATTGCAGCGTATCAGAATTTATATTCTTTTAAAGGCTAATTAATGGATCATTTTATGTATATTCTTTTTTCTTAATATATATTTTTATTATAAAGATACTGTACAGAGGAGTTACAGTTACATGAGCAAGGTAATGAGTCCATTTCTTATCGAGCATTGTTATACCTTCCTTTGTTTTTCTCCTACTATCCTTTCTCTCCTTACCTCTCTAGGTCCTCCCTCTCCTCCACCCCAAAGTATATTCTTAATTTATCTATTAATGAATTAACATTGGATTGTTTTCACCTTTTGACTATTGTAATTAATGTTACAAGGATAAAGAACTAGCTCTCTGTGTCCCAGCTTCTGATTCTCTTGGGAATATATTCTGAAGTGAGATTGTTAGATTACATGATAATTCTACCTTAATTTTGTGAGAAACCAGCAGGCTGATTGGAGGTTACTCTTTTATCTTCCCACCAACAGTTCACAGTGGTTGTAAATTCTCTAATTTGCCAATATTTGTCCCTTCCCTCTCCTCCCCTACCATCCTCATCTCTCCCCATCCTTTCCCACCCATCCTATCTCTTCCCTTTCTTGCCTTCACCCTAGTCTTTACTCTGTTCCCCTTCTCTCCCCTTCCCACAAGACTGTTAAGCTATTTTTCTCCATCTTCGTGAGGTCTTTTTTGACATTATGATTTTCTATATAACATTTAAATTTACTGTGTGAGATGGAAATAGGTAAAAGAAAGTAAAAAAATCAAAATCTAAAGCAATAAATACTCTTTAAAGCCAAGTGGAATAAAACAGTATACAAATGATACAATATCTTAATCTTGATAATACTAAATAGATAACTTGACATAGAGCAGAAGTTGATAAAAATATTCAAATGGGGTAATAAATGGTAAGAGATTCTTTATCCTTCTATATTTTCAGTTTCCTGGTGCCATCACTGTTGGATTTGTTAGGTAAGTCTAGTTTCCTTGTTACTTTTGATAGTGTGATTTATAATTCTAAATGTGTAAACATGGAGGTTAAAAATGCAACTTTTAATTTAAAATTTGTAATAAATAGAAAAGCAAAAAACCAATGTTTTATAATTGGAAAGAGGCTAGATCAATTGTGATGTAATTTTATCTTTTTATGATATATTTTTCATTATCTTTAATTATACAAAGAGGTTTATTATGTTATGGTAAACTTAGAAACTGATATTTACATCCAGAGTTTTGGAAAGAAAAAGCAGTTTGTTCAGAAAATAGTAAAATGCAAAGCTGTTGGTATTTATTGCTTTTTTTTTTACTGGAAGTGTCAACTCTGAAACATTGAGTAGATAAAAGAACATAGTTTTTGAAATCAATAGGACTTGCTTAGAATCTGGGGTTCAGAGATGGACACAAGTTACATAACTTTTATGTCTCATTCTCTTTATCTCTAAATTTTGGGGATGTAGAAAGAACAGAATGGTTGAAAGCCATACGTGAATAATGTAAGTTCTTCAGGATAGAGCTTGAGCTCTGAAATGTATCAACATAGCGACTGTATTAGAATTATATCTCTTCTTAGCTAAGAGACACACTGAAGTGAGAGTTTCTTCTTTTTCATTTATATTGCTCCTCATACAAAGATAGTGAAATTTCCTGCAGACAAATACATGTAGATTTGTTCATTTTGTGAAAACAATAACCATAATAAGAATAAAGGAAAGCAGCACAGCTGAAGACAGAAAAAAATATGCAAAACCAACTAAGAGGATAAAAATATGTAAAATGAGGTTTTATAAGGAGATAAACTTATCAACTAACAGTAAATTTGAGAATTAGATTTGGCTTTGTGTTTCCTGATGGTGGAGATAGCTATGTAAACTTAAGATGATTGGGAGTCCAAAGTGTTTCACCAACTGAACCACTCCAGCATACTATGTGATTATATCAAAACCTGTGTTTCATATAACAAACTTTTTGTTGTTTGCTACATGGTAGTATGAGAAGAATTCATTGTTGCCTTATCTGTCCATGAGATTAAGTTTGAGGGAAAATGTTCGTGCAAGACTTTTGTAGAGTGTCAAGACATGAACTGTCTGCACCGTGTGAGAATGTTCTTTTTTTTTCTTTTTTTTCTTTTTTTTTTGTCGGTCGTGGGGTTTGAACTCTGGGCCTGGGCGCTGTCCCTCAGCTCTTCAGCTCAAGGTGAGCGCTCTACCACTTGAGCTACAGTGCCACTTCCTGTTTTCTGGTGGTTTATTGGAGATAGGAGTCTCACGGTCTTTCCTGCCCGGGCTGGCTTTGAACCACGATCCTCAGATCTCAGCCTCCTGAGTAGCTAGGATTACAGGCGTGAGCCACCAGCGCCCGGCTGTTCTTTTTTTTTCTAGAAGTGTCAAGTGGCAATTCCCTCTTTGCTAAACTCTGTGTGCGTGTTTGTATGTATGTGTGTGTATGTGAGAGAGAGAGAGAATGTGTGTGAGAGAGACAGAGAGAAGGAAAGAGAGAGAGATGAAGACAGACAGAGACTGAAAAAAAGAGTAGGGAAGAGACCTAGTAGCAATTATCAATATTATATTTCAAAACTGAATATCAAACAATGGGTATAAACAGACAAATGTAAACTTAAATACATTTCTTACTTTCTTTCTTCTAGATCATGAGACCATTCCATATGAATGTCATTGGTTTTACAGCTGCAATGGATGTGAATTCCTTTGGTCCAGCAAAATTAAGCCAAGTCCAGGTGCAATTCTAGCCTTTCAGAAAGCTAAGACCTAGACAATCATGGTTTAAGGCGAGCCTAGGCAGAAAAGTCTATAAAGTTATCTTGGATTTAAACAAGAGAATACCAGACTGAAGGCATGCATGTCTAATGGAACCCATGCATGAGTGCAAGAGTGCATGCACACACACACACACACACACACACACACACACACACACATACACACACCCGAACCTGTGTGGAATTATTTCAAGTCAAAGAACTCATGGCACTCCAGGGCCCCAGGGTGGGCCTTCAGCATTTGGAGTTCCCCACACTACCAGAGTGATTCTGATGTGCACTCTTGATGGAGACTTGGGGCAACCTCTTCCCTCATGGGTCTTTCTGTGATCCCCAGGTTGACAAGCGTTGTTTCTGTCCAGTTCTCAGATCCACCTGAACCTCTCTCTGCTACATCTAATGTCTCTCACTGCTCCTTGCATACATTTTCCTGCTGCCACTCTCCTCTTCGTCACTTCTCCTTAGATTTCAGCCTGACTTTGGAAGAAGAAGAAAGGAAGAAGTCACAATACTTTGTTAGATGAACACTCAGCAATCAGAAAAAGCATTTACCACATCATCATCTTTGTTACCCCCTGCTGGCTATGATTTCTATCTCATCTCCAGCAGGAATGGGCAACCCCCTAATTAAGTAGTTAGCTTCATCAGCTGCAGGCTTTGAGTTAACAGTAAAAACCATAAACAGTAGAAAGTGACTTCAGAAAGGTATTTGAAGCTAACGAATCTCAATCACTTAAGAGTTTCAAGTGCAGCTCCAAAAGGAATACATTGGGCTAGCAAATTATTACTAGAATTGCTAACCAGGCCAGCCTGAATACTAAGCCTCATTCCTTCCCCAAGTATATCCTTTCCCTCATTTAGAGATTTGCCTAAGCTATTCAAATTGTCTTGTTCCTCTCCACCTCTTGTATGACATAAGTCACAACAAACATACATAGTACTACTCAATGTTTGTAGGTTTTGAAAGCCAGATTCATTCTTATGTGTGTCAATTAAATTGTACCTAGATCTCCTAGAGAAAGATGGTGCTATGTTTTCAATTCCTTTTCATTGCTTAGCAGTACTTAGAAAAGGATTTTTCCAATTACCTCAATATAGAATAGTTCAGTCTATTGGAAAGCACATTTCAGTGGAAATCTTCAGATTTGAGTTCCGAACTTGTAAGGGAGAAGGCAGCTTGCTGCAGTGAATGTGTGTATAAATTAACACTTGCAGCTGGGCACCTGGAGTTTATTTCTGTAGTCCTAGCTACTCAGGAGGCTGAGATCTGAGGATCTTGGATTAAGGATAGCCAGAGAAAGAAAGTCCATGAGACTCTTACCATGAAAAAATTAAGGCAGAAGTGGAGCTGTGGTTCATTAAAGTGGCAGAGCTATAGCCTTAAGCAAAAAATACCCCAAAAAACCAAAACCAAAAACAACCACAAACAGGGACAGCACTAAGCCCTGAGTTCAAGCCCCAGGACCTTTACACAGACACATACAAATACATGTACAAAGGTTTTACTGTAGACTTGTAAGGTTGTGAAAATAGAATGCCCTTCTGGTCCAATTCCACAGAATCCTTTCTATGGTCACTAAAAAAAAAAAATCCAATTTTCTATCAATCAATCTATCTATCTATCTATCTATCTATCTATCTATCTATCTATCTATCTATCTATCTATCTATCATCTATCTCTTCAAGTACTTGTACAAAGAGTTTCAATTCAACATGTCAGTTTATAAGTACAATGTATCTTGATCCATGTCATCCCTTCTACTCTTTTATGTCTTTCAAAAAGATATCAGCATAAAAGGTAATTTTCTAAGCTTACTAGTATATGTCTGGGACAAGCAGAAAAGGTCAGATAAGATGATGTTGAGCGAAATGAACCCCAAGATAGGGACACAAGTGGTTTTGTTCTTTCTTGCTATTGTTTCTAACATAGTTATAAGGTACCATGTGATTTTTTTTTGTTGCTTTGCATTTCCCTTCCCACAGTATAACCCCTGTTTTCACTGTATTTGATGTTGGTATAATTTGGGGAGGGGAAGGGAAAAAATTGTTTAAATAGGGATACAGGTTGACCCATTGCAACAATGAGCTATACAAGATGCTATGTTGAGAAATGAACTTTAAAATTTAGGTGATGGAGGGTATAGGGAAGAGTGTAGTTGAGGAGGTGGGAGGGAAGAGATGGTAGGGGCAAAACAAAGGAGAAGGCAACAATTCTTGATAAGAAATGTACTCATTATCTTGCTCATATGATTCTAACCCTTCTGTACAGTACTTTCACAATAAAAAACTTATTTTTTAAAAAAAAAGAATAGTTGCCACTTCTAAAGAAAGCAATGGAATTTGAAAAACTTTGAGCTTAATTCTAATATAATCAGATTTAAGTTTGTGCTCATATATTTGGTCTATTCTTCTATATCACTGGGGTGCCTGTCTACCTCTTGGTTATGCAATGTTTCCTGTTTGTGAGACAAAAATAATACTTGTTCAGAACTGTTTAGAAAATGTTATAATATCTTTACTTTGTTCAGCATAAGTTGAAGAAGGAAAGGACCTCAGAAACACAGGACCTGGTGGAGTGGATTTTTACTTCATCTTTGAATTGATCAGATCTTCACAGTAAGATGGGACAGATTTTTTTTTTCTAGAAACTGAAAATTTGTTTTCTTCAGAGAGATGAATTCTGCTTGATTATAAAAAGAGAGGTACTGAATAAATATTCTCCTATTGTTGTTTTTGATGATATTATGAGTAGTAAAAATTTTACAGACACAGCAAATACGTTATTCATTTGCGCATTAATCTTTAAAAGGAAGCTTTAGTCTCATGATAAGGAAAGCAGCACTAAAGTACTAGACAATAAAGAAATTTATAAAGAAGTAGTGAAACTCATTCATAATTCTGCCTTCAAGAGTTAGTACCACTTGAAAGTCCCTTCAGATATTTTTACTTATGTTCACATATAAAAAATCTATCTTTGTGTATGTCTTGGCAAGTGGAGGGTGGTTTGTATACAGTTTCCCAAGATATTATCATCATTTGAGAGAATAAATTAGACGTTTACAAGTAAATATGTTGGTGCATTATTATTCTTCATGGCTTTAGTTTGCAACTTTTTATGGACTGACCATCATTTAATCCTCTAAAGACTTTTATTGGGCATCTAAATTGTTCCAAGTTCCTCATTGTTATAACCAAGGCTGAGCTTTGATCACTGCAGTTTAATCTGTCAGACAGGGCCAAAAGAGCCTTCTGCACAGGTTTTATGTAAGGAATATGGAAAATGATGTTGGAGTAAAACACAATAATCTATATTCCTACAAGAACTTTTTTTCATATGATGTAGGCTTGCAAATGTGTTGCCATACAGTTTTGACTTAATCATTTGTCACTTAAAGTGTTTGCATCTGTAGAATTACCATTCCTTTTCATAATCATGTGAGCTGTTTTTTAAATTAAATTTATCTAAGATTTCTAGGATGTTCATTCAGTTCAGAGTCAGAGTTGATGTTTCCTGCGATGGTCATAGTGCTCACTGCCAGGGACATAGTAATGAGCAAAGTAAGTACCAAGTAGGCTCTGAGATAATTTACATTCTTCTTCTAGACACCAGTTTACTTTTTATTTATTTTTATAGAAACTATTAAACAAACAGAGCATGATGAACTTCAATAAAAATAAAAAGTTGAAAATGAAAATAATGAGGGGAGCATAGTCTCCAACATGGAGCTCAAGGAAGTACTTTCTATAGAGGTGAACTTTGAAGTGAGAAGTTCAAGAAAACTCAAAAACATGAGAAGCAAAGAAGGGACTGGAAAGAGAAGAGTTGGCTGGAGCTAGTAGCTCATGCCCATAATCCTAGCTAATTAGGAAGTTGAGATCTGAGGATCATAGTTTGAAGCCAGCTTTGACAGAAAACTCCATGAGACTCTGATCTTTAATGAAATACCAAAAAGCCAGAAGTGGAGCTGTTGCTCAAGTGGTGGAGTTCAGAGACAGCACCTAAGCCCTTTGTTCAATATTTTTGCAAACTTAGAGAAATAGCCCTTTAACTTTGAGAAAAATGTATGGGAGTACAAAACATTTCCTTTATCATTTGCTACTGTTTTCTGTTTTATCTACTTTTATTTTGACTGATGGAAAATCATTTCCTTTGTATTTATTTATTTAGTTACTTACTTATGTATTATGTGTCAGTACTGGGGCTTGAACTCAAGGCCTGAGAGCTGTCGGATAGCTTTTTTAACTTAAGGCTGGTGCTCTACCACTTGAACCACAGCTCCACTTTTGTCTTTTTCCTGGTTAATTGTAGAACCTTTCCTATAGTTTCTTAGACTTTTCCTGCCCATACTGGATTCAAATCACAACCCTCAGATTTCAGCCTTCTGAGTGGTTAGAATTAAAGTTGTGAGCCAACACCTAACTTGCATTTCAGTTTTAAGATTTGTATTTGATATGTCTTTGTTCATTAACCTATACTTTGTTCTTTTTCTGATGGGGTCTTCTGGTGTTCCTCAGGCTGGTCTCAGACTTGTGGACTAAAGGGACCCATCCACCTTCGTTGCCTAAAGAGCTGGAATTGCAGGTTTTACCAAATCTTCCCCTTAAATTTTCTTTAATATTCTCACAAGGAGCATCTGTTCCCTGATTCTGTGTGTTATTTTCAATTCAATACCCATTAGGATCCTTTTCATGTACTTGGAGGGCATAGTTTATGCATTTATTTATTGTAATGAGTACAGCAACTCTATAAAGAAGTTCTGCTCTCCATTTCTCTGGGGAGCATGTTGAATATTAAGAAAGTAAAGAAAATTGCCCAGTGGCATGCACTGAAAATCTGTCTATTTATTGGGGAAGTTCAAAACACATAACTTTTTATTTCTGATTTTATAATTTTATGTACATTTCTTACTGTATTTTGTTGTGTAGCATGAATTTTGTTTTATTTTTCTTCCATAATCCTAGAGGACATGTATTCTTTCTCCCTTGACACCAAAAACATAAATTCACACTTTGACCACTCTTTAATTACACAGTACAGCAGTGTTTACACATATTGTTGTGAAAATGATTGTTATGATTTCAAAATACTTTCAAAACTGGGTTTCTCCATGACATACTTCTTCCTCCCTCTCTTCTTCCTCTCATACCAGGAGAAGATATGTTTTGAATGTCTTAAGAATGTACTAGCATTATTCTGTATTGCTAAACATCAAGAAATCTTCAATGCTTTCCCTGTTAATGTTTACAAGTCAGGATTCATTATTTTCCTACTTCCTCTGACTTGATACATTTTTAATATAATCTGAGTTTTATTTCTATACAGATATATATTTCAAGAAGAGCAGTTAGACATCTATCAGCCTAACAATCACATTGTCTTAAAATTATCTCTATATTTAAGTGGGTTAATTTCAAAATCATTTTTGTGTACTTCTTGTGTTTTATATTATTATTTAAACTTCTCTTTGGTTATTAAGCCTTATACTCAAGAATTTTTTATAAACATTAGAAAACTGTCAGCTATTTCTAAAATCTTTTAGTATGTAGGACTTTTATATACTTCCTAATAATACTAATAGATGATTTAAAATAAATTAAGAATTTGAAGGATTTATAAACAAATAACTTCAGGTATAGTATCTATATTTACTGTTTTAAAAATAAATTTTTTCTTTTAGATTGCACTAGACTTTAAATCAGCTAGTCTCAATCATAATGGACAGATTTAAAAGTATCCTTATAAATACACATGCAATAATAATAATTGGTGTAATTGTTGGTTATATTGTTTTCAATGATCATTTTACATAACTAAGTAATTGCATGTGGCTATATACGATTTAAATATGGTGGGCCAACAGATTGCAAGCATTCTGACTGCAAGTATATTCCAGTGAAACTGAAGATACAAATTTATTAAAGATACAAATTTATTTAACAATTGTATGTCTAATGCTATCAATTCACACATTAACTATTAATAAAGTTTGAATTATTTCCAAGCATTTTAGAGAAATAAGTGAAATCAATGTGCTTCAAAATTGTCCTTCTGACTTCAGAATGAGTGCTTTTGTTTTGTCTTCCTTGTGCCCCCTTAGTGAGTCTGTAAACAACAGTCCATTTGATTTGTTTCCCACTGTAACCCTACCCTTTTCCATGGTGGCACTTCAGTAAATATTCATGGCATACTACGAGACTAAGAATGGCTCATAGCTATGCTAATTTTTTTAATGTGGAAGGTGCTGTCTTGAGGGTATATTTCACCCGCTGATGTCACACAGCTTTCACTCCACATCAGCGAGTCTTTCTTGTACTCCATTACTGCCCAATGTGGTACTACATAGATGTTAAATTTCCATAGCTTCCTCTTGAGAGTTGTCACAGGAGCAGACTGGGTGAGGAAAAATGGGGACAGATTTTTAACTCAGATCATTCTAAATTAAATCAAATCAATCCCATTTCAATCTATTTTCATTGCTAATATAAACAATAGAGCATGATAAATACCAAAAAACATAAAATGTAATACTCATGACTCAAGTACACTTCGGTTTTCTTTATCAGGAACCTCTTATTCTCTTTAATGAATTGGAATATGCATTTTGCCAGGCATATTGTCTGTTGTGTTCTGGCAGTATATACACCTCTGAGTGTGACCATAATTAGTTTATCTGCAGACAATGTAGGAGGAAATATTGATAATTTTTCTTAAGATAATGCAAATATATTGACTTATAGGCTCTAAATATGGTTATTATTTATTTGATTTAAATGGACAATCTTAGCTTTTATTTTATACTTATAGATTATTCATCTTAAAGTATGGCTTATGAAGGTTATACAATACCACAGCCAAGAATGAAGAGTTGAGAGACAGGACAGTTGGTTTTTGGGACAATGTTAGCTGCTGTGCTTATTGTAAAGCAGAGCTTGCTATGGCCAATGTGGTCAATAGTGCTACAATACAGTTGTTGGAGTGCCCACCAGATGGCAGATGTAGAGTCTGAGATAACTTGTTCTCTTATGCATTGTAAAGATGCCTACTTATTTTACATCACCCAGAAGCCAAGTTGATTACGACAATTACAATTAACATGTTGGAAAATTAAATTGTTACATTCTATCTTGATTAGAACACATGTCACACTGAACCTAATAACATACCAGCATCATGCCACACTATATTGCTTATTAAATCTCCAGCAATCAAAATCTAGCTAGTACTGTTCAACTCTCAGTTCCTTCAAAATGTGTATCTCCTTGTTGTCAGATGCATGAATCTTAATGATCATGATGGTATAATGAAATTGCTGTCCTATAAAATAACATGGGAAGCCAATCTTTTCGAAATTGTAGTCATGTTACCTAAAAAGTTAAATTTTGTCATAAAGTTACCAGAGAAAGGAGTTGAGAAGATGGTAAATGGAAAGCAGGCAATATTTTCCAACATTGTAGGGAGATTGAGCCTAGACAGATAGGTAGCTAATATTGAGGTCAGAGGAAACTTTTGAAAAGTCAATGAACAAGTGGAACTCCCATATACTAGATATCAAATTACTCTGAGGAATGGCACTCTAGCATTGGGTGCTCAACTGCTGGGCAGAAAAAAAGGAGAGTTCTTCCTGGTAATAGTGGTTGTGGCCAGGTGGGGTGTCAGAGTTAATGGAATTTAGCACCTTGCAAATATACAATCTAAACAGACAAGACACCTGGGTTCAGGCATACTGAATTGGCATTGCTGAAGTTCTAAGTGCTTCTCGGCATATTCATAAGCTAAGCCATCTTAAGGAAAGGACCTTGTAAATTTACTGGTGAGGAATCAGAAACCCTGCATTTTCCTTTTTCAAGAAAATCCAACAGCCTTTTGCGTGAGCCTAATTTTAAGGATATTGGGTTGGTTGAGCCTCTGTTGCTGATCTACACTCCTAGCTCAGTGGGGAAAAAAAATTTCACCTTAAGAAATCTACCACTCAGCTGGACCCTGGTAGCTCATACCTGTAATCTTAGCTACTCGGGAGGCTGAGATCTGAGGATCACAATTCAAAGCCAGAGTGGGCAAGTAAGTCCATGAGACTCCTTTTTAAAAAAATACGTTTTTTTATTGTAAAAATACTGTACAGAGGGGTTACAGTTATAGGGGCAAGGTAATGAGTACATTTCTTATCAAGCATTTTTACCTCCTCCTTTTCCCCCCTACCATCCCTTCCTTCCCACCTCCATAACTACACTCCCCCCCTGCATTTGAACCCCAAGATAGGGACACAGTGGTTTTTTTCTTTCTTGCTAATGTTTTTAATGTATTTATAATGTGCCATGTGATTTTTTTTTTGTTTCTTTGTATGTTCCTCCCCCATGGTATAACACCATATTTTCACTATATTTGATGTTGGTGCCCTGTATCTTGTTTATACATGTCTCTAATTTGGGAAGGGGAAGGGAAAACACAAAATGATTAAATAGGGATACAGGTTGAACCATTGTAACAATGAGATGTACAAGACGCTATGTTGAAAAATGAACTGTACATGACACTCTTAAATACAATTAACCATCAAAAATTTGGAAGTGGAACTGTGGCTCAAGTGGTGGAACCTTAGCCTTGATCAAGAAAGCTCAGAAACAATATAATGCCCAGAATGCCCAGGCCTTGAATTCATGCCCTGGGATACACACACACACACACACACACACACACACACACACACACACACACACACACACACAGAAATCCACAACTCATCCTTTCCTCTAACTTGAAGAAGAGGAGAGGTAAAAGCTTCTGATTTACATCCTGTCCACAATGGGTATACTTAGAAGGATCTAAGGGCTTGCTCATGAATTTTTACCCCACAGCAGCAGCAGAGAGAAAAGATAGAAAGGTTGTGGATCCTCCATATATGATGATTTCTCTCATCTTCTATCAGCCACACATTGCTGATAAATCTGGAGGAGTAACCAAAGAGAAAACACCTATTACTGTTGTGTCTAACTACATGAAGTACAAGAAAGGCCCCACTTTTGCAAAATTTGTAGAGGGATTGCCACAAATTATATAATTAATTTCACTTTGTCAAAACCCACTAATCAAAGTCATGAAAGTCATAGGAAAACTACACCACATATTCCAGTTGGAGCAAAACTGAATATTATATAATGAACCACTATTTCAGGGTGCATTTTCAAGAGAAGGCTGCTCAGTTAAAACATTCCTACTTAAAAGAACAACCCAAAAGATGCACAAATTCCAACACAGACAAGAAATAAGGGGAAAAAGGCACTAATCTTCTCCCCACAAGTTAAAACTCTCTAGTAACTGAATCCAAAGATATTGAAGTAGATCACATTGGCCAATAATTTAAAGGAAGAATTGCTTAGATAACCAATACATTCAAAGAAGACATAAATAAATTGTTGAATGAATTATGACAGATTTCAGGACACAAAACAGCAATTGAATTAAGAAACCTATTCTGAAAAAGAAAAAAAATTATAGATGAAAGCTTAATAAGTCAAAAAATTCAATTGAAAGCCTTGTCAATATAGATCTGAAAGAGAAAGAATAGCAGAGTTGGAAGATAATATTGATAAATTAGAACATTACAATAGCAATAAAGTAATAGAGACTTCTCAGAAGGAGAAGTAAAAATGGCCAATAGGCACATAAACAAATGCTTAGCATCTCTGGTCATAAAGGAAATGCAAATCAAAAGAACACTGAGATTCCATTTTACCCTGGTTAGAATGGCCATCGTCAAGAATATAAATAACAGATGCTGGTGCCGATGTGGGGGAAAAGGAATCCCGATACTCTGTTGGTGGGAATGTAAACTGGTCCAACTCCTCTGGAAAGTGATTTAAACGAAGAACCATCCTATGATCTGGCAATTCCACAATTGGGCATTTATTCAAAATACTAAAAATCAGAACACAGCAAAGCCATTTGTACAATCACGTTCATTGCTGCACTATTCACCATATCCATGGTATACAACTAGCCGCGATGCTCCTCAACAGATGAATGGATCAAGAAAATGTGATACAGATACACACACACACACACACACACACACACACACACACACACGCACACGCACACTGACACACAGACACATGGAATTTTACTCATCGCTTAGGAAGGATGATATTATATCATTTGCAAGGAAATAGATGGAACTGTAAAAAAATGGTTAAGTGAATTAAGTCAGGTCCAGAGAGAGACAAAGCACACCTTTTCTCTCATCTATAGAAGCTATAAATAATTTATACAGGTACAATACATTCAGGGTCATGTGCCATTCTTCACAAATTTATTAACCAAACTTGGTATATGCAGAGAATTTAAATGTATAAATCCTTAGAAAAATGAATTCATAACCCAGTAAAATACTTATCATGAAACTGGCAATTGAAAGATGTGAGGAGGAGGTCTACAGGAGGGAAGTAGATGAATGAAAGGAGGAAGGTGCTGTCATCCCATTCAATGCATATCCTATGACACTGAGTGGATTTGGGGTTGGGAAGAATGGGGGAGACTAATGAATGGGGTGGCATTGATCAGGATGCATTGTATTCATTAACCAATTTGTTGAATGCTAACTCTTTGTACAACTCCTTAAATAATAATAATAATAACAATACAAGAAAAATAAGAATAGGAATTGCTTTGGGCCTACTCAGCCCATCCTACAAAGCCTAGAACTCAAACATGCTAATATATACTTCCTTAAGGACCTTCTATGACAAATTTAGTATGTCTCTAGATACATGGTAATAAGCATAGAAGTAAGTCAGTACAACTCATTATATATGTTTTCAAATTATAGGGAACTCCTTTTCTTTTCCAGTTTGGATGTTGACTTCCAAGTCTCTATCTCATTTCTTTTTCTTTCTTTCTTTTCTTTCTTTCTTTCTTTCTTTCTTTCTTTCTTTCTTTCTTTCTTTCTTTCTTTCTTTCTTTCTTTCTTTCTTTCTTTCTTTCTTTCTTTCTTTCTTTCTTTCTTTCTTTCTTTCTTTTTCCTTCCTTCCTTCCTTCCTTCCCTCCTTCCTTCTCTCTCTCTGTTTCTTTCTTTCTTTCTTTCTTTTTCCTTCCTTCCTTCCTTCCTTCCTTCCTTCCTTCCTTTCCTTCCCTCCCTCCCTCCCTTCCTTCCTTCCTTCCTTCCTTCCTTCCTTCCTTCCTTCCTCCCTTTCTCTCTCTCTCTCTCTCTTTCTTTCTTTCTTTCTTTCTTTCTTTCTATTGTGCAAATACTGTACAGAGGGGTTACAATCACATGAGCAAGGTAATGAGTACATTTCTTATCAAGTATTGTTGCCCTCCTTTGTTTTTCCCCTACCATCCCTTCCCTCCTATCTCCATAACTACACTCCCCCCTCCACCCCTAAATTGTAAAGTTCATTTTTTGACATAGCGTCTTGTACATCTCATTGTTGCAATGGATCAACCTGTATCCCTATTTAAACAATTTGTTTTTTCCCTTCCGCTCCCCAAATTATCTCATTTCTTTTTTGAAAATGTACTTAAATTATACTATATCTCAAACTTTGCACAAAATATGTAGTGTTTAGTTTCAGTGCCAAAGTTATTCAGCATTAATTTGGGGAAGACAATGGTTAAATAAGGTAGAAATTGCTGCATAAGGTTTACTCATTAGAAACGTGGAAATAAAAATTCCCCACTGGGGTCAGTAAGTTATTCCAAGGAAAATTTGAAAATCCAAATCTGCACCAGGATTTAACTATCAAGCTGCATTTTTTTGAGTAGGAAGTTTGCCAACATTCATCACAGAAAAGTGACCCACCCTTTTCCAGACCAGGTCAGTCCTGTTGGAGGAACAACCAGAGATTCAGGAATGTTTTTAGTTCCAGGGTGCAAAGCTCAAACAGGATCTGATCAAGTCTCAGGAAGTTTTTGGAATACAGTAATAGGAACATTTTCTGGATGTCAGACAAAATATGTAACAACACATCTGCTTTTCTCACAGTCCTGACTTTCACTAATAAGGCAAGAAGTAGAAGGTACAAAATGTAGGCACCAGATTCCGTATCTCAGAAATTTCCACACAGATGTGATTTAAGTTGATTATGTTCTAGATTGGAAAATATTGCTACTTTTGCGTTAGAAGCCTTTGGATTTTTCAATTTTATTTCTCAGGGTTTCTTTTTCATCCCCTTTAGTAGATGCTTGTCATAAAACCAGCCTCCCAGCAAGACATGTAAAAGCCAAGTCATAAGGGAGATTTGATTCTCCAAAAAAGGGTTATATTTGTAAGCAAATTTTCCCCCTCTCTTTGGCATTCTGCTTGAACCACAAGATAAAAAGTAAAAGGTGATTTTTTTTTTCCTTAGCGTTCAAGGACACTTGCATCCTATTGCTCTATGTATCTAGTTTGTGACATTTGTGATTTTTTTTTTTAGTATATTGCTGTTCCCTTCTAGAAATTGGGAGAAAATATTGTAAATTTAGGTTATGTTAATGTGTCATAGAAACATGGGATGGGGTGTTCAGGACTGACTCACCATGATAACCAAGGCAATGGAGGATCTTTCAAAACGTCAACTTCCTACATTTGATTTTCTGAGCGGAACTTCTGTTCTCAGGACAGTTACTGGTCCCTTCCTAACCCCTCAGTGTCACATTGAAGGCTTCATTACTCTCATTTTAAAATCCTTTAAAAGATTAATGAAAGGCTGGGGTGATAATAAGAAATGGTATTGGTGGCTCATGCCTGTGATCCTAGCTACTCAGAAGACTGAGATCTGAGGATCAAGGTTCAAAGCCAGCCTGGGCAAGAAAGTCTACGAGACTCTTATCTCTATTTTACCACCAGAAAACTGGCAGTAGAGCTCACAGTGACTTGAAGTGGTAGATTGCTAACCTTGAGCAAAAGAGCTTAGTGATCTCATCCAGACCGAGTTCAAGCCCCACTACAGGCCAAAAAAAAAAAAAAAAAAAAAAAAAAGGGATAACAAGATAGTAGGAAGCCTTATGTAGGTGGAGAAATTTAACAATTATATGCCAGCTGGCATTCTCAGAGTTGCTGAATCCCCCCCTCCCCCCCCCTCCCCCGGGGAGGGAATTTTGAACTAATGAGGCTTGGAGGAGTAAGAAACAAGTAGTTGGAAAAGGATACGGAGTTCTTAGGTGAAGAATTAATAAAACACCAAATGTGGACCTCTTATCTCCTCAGATCTCAGTCTCCTGAGTAGGTAGGATTACAAGACTGAATCATTGGTACCTGGCTTCCTTTAGTTATTCCTCAGATAGGTTATTATTATTACTGTTGTTGTTATTATTATTTTCAGATAGGGTTTTATTGCACTTCCTGCACAGGGAAATTCTCAGGCTTCAGTGCTCCTACACAATCCTTTGTTAAGTAGCTGGAATTCTGTTTTGTACCACAATGCTCAGATTTTTCTTTTAAAAGATAGGGTCTTATTACCCTTTTGTACCTCAAGCCTGACCTTGAGTCTGTAATCTTCTGATCTCTAGCTCCCAAGTAGCTGGGATTATAAGCAGGAACTTAGGTAGAATTTTAAGAATATCATATCATATGAGATATCTCATATGATAGAAAACTATTTTAGAGCATTTACACAAATGATGAAATTAATCCTTGAAAGCCCAATAAAAGAGGCAAAATTTGTTATAACTAATATTACTTTATAAATATGAGAAGCTAAAAAAACGGGTGTCTTTCTGAGGCCAGTCCTTCTATCCAAATTTAGGAAGAATGCAGGTAATAGCCCATTTCATTTGACTCTAAATTGAATTTTGCCATTTCTTGGGCTTTACTGATAAGCGTTTAAATCACAGAAAAATCAATAGAAGGCCCTGCTGTCTACCGACAAGTGATTAGTATTAGGGTCAACATCTCCTGTGCTTCAGGGCAGCCCATGATAATTGCAATCAAAGGGATATTGGAGTGGTCAATTTGACTCAGCAAGCGTCACTGAGAATACATTACCTACAGCATAAGTGTAAATCCTGTCAGCTCATACAGCATCTAAGTGGATTAAAACAAGCCTGTTTTTATTCCCTGAGACATAAGGATCACACTCTCTCCCTAGTCCCAATTGAAGGCTTTGATTACTTGCCCATGGTGTGAAGTCTTGCTCCACAGGTTTCCCTCAGCTCCCTATTTCTGCTACTTCGTTATTCTGAGTAAAATTACCTTATGCAACTTCCTCTCTGGGATTCTTGTCCTCTATAACAGGGATCCCAGATTGGTATATCATGAACATAGTCAGAAAAAAATGATTGCATATGATCTCTGAAGATGTAAGTCCTACTGATATTGGGTACACATTAGAAAAAAAACAATTCCTCACTTTATATTCTGTGCCATAAATTTATCTCAATGTAATGATTACCACAAAAACATTCACATATCTGCTTACTGAAACACATAACCGGCTCCCACTTGTCAAGACTTCAAACTCTGTCTCTGTGAAGTGCACTATCACCAGTCTAAAGGGAGGCTTGGAGAACCAGCAGTGCTTTAGTGAACACCTGTGTACTCTCATTTTTCTACTAGGAATTTTTTTTAAAAATTAAAGCTTATAGTTGGCATGCATAAAAATTTGGTAGATTAAAAGGGCAAAAAATGAGACTATTATGCTATTCTATATACAAATGTAGAATATAGATAGATACGATAGAAAACCCAGCAAAGTTAAAATATGAAATATTATACCTGCAAACACTGAAATTATAATAAGTAATTTAATTCAGGTCAATGGGTTAGCTCTGTTAGCTCTCAAATAGGTTTCTTCCTGGTCCAGGATATGCAATCAACTCTGTCTATCACTGTTCCTTGCACTCTGCTATGAAATGCTCTCCATGTCAATTCTTCTGTCCTGGCCCGTGGGGCTGCAGGAGCTCACTGTCTCCAGTTGTCATCTTGTCTACCTCTCAATGGACTCCTGAGATGGTCTTCACCATCATCACAATGCTTCTCTCCAGGTATTAATGCTGTCTAACAGTTAAGTTGTTAAACCCTTGAGTTGTGGGTTGCTCTTTGAACATATTGTACCTTTCCAAACAACTCTCTGGAATTTAAGGGAAAAAAAATCAGTCTCATCTTCAAAATTATACAAGGCCAATATATTCTGTGAAGCTTCTCTGTAAAAATCTCTCCTGAAAGACTGCTCTGGTATTTGATATTGGATTAAACTGTTGGGTCTCTCTGCTTGCAGCTCTGTAGCAGAATGCTGCAAAATATGCAAAGGTGATTTGAGAATGTCTTAGAGAAAAGTTAATGCAAAGATATCAAGTCCAAGCAGAATTCCTGTCTCAGGCTGTGTGAAATTCCTTCAGACAGCTGCCACTCCCAAGGAAAGCCACCTGAGAAGAACTGGAGTCAGAGTCAGAGAGGATGGCACGAGACCTTCAAGAGAAGGTGAGTGATAAACAGCTTTAAATAAGCAGTGCTTTGTTTCCCAAAGCTCTGTGACCACTTGGGCAAACAGTTCTTTATCTGGAGTTGTTTTATTTGCAGTTCATGACCGCACTCATGCACAATACCAGCAGGCTATCCAAGAGTTCCCCAAATAGCCAGACACATCAAACCTCCTGAACTCAGCCTGGGGCTTCCTTATCTGAAGAGCAGGTGCTGGCATCAAAGCTGAAGCTCAGGAACATAAGCAAACCATTCCTGCAAGCCTAGAGACATGAATGTGAAAGAGAGAGCACGTCTTAAGCAGATACATTAAAAAAAATAATCTCAAGAGAAAAAGGAGTTACAGAGGGAGGGGCCTGTCCTCAAACAGTTTTGTTTGGAGGGGGGAGATAATAGGAAGAATGATGGCCTTGTAAAGCAGCGTTAAATAATTCTATGAAAATATTAGAATATATTAATTAGAAAATAGCACAAATAATAGAACTGGTAAAAGTATTGATTCCTTAAGTTCTCATGGATTCTTCTAGATCAGTCAGTTGTATTAGGCTATTCTGATCGAAAGCTATGAAGCACTATACATGTATGAATTTAAAAAGGGAATCTTTTAATAGCTTTTTCAGATAATTGTGAACATTCTTTTACTATATAAAAATTTACAAGTAGTGCAAAGGTTAATTGCAATGTGGGATCTGAAGCACAATGAATTATTAATATTTTATTATATGACATTAAAACTTGTTAGTTTTACAAAAGCACTTAAATACCAATTCTTTAAATAACACCAATAAAATAGAGAAGTTCTAGAGTTAAAGAATATTATGAATGAGATAGTGGATTGGAATTTACAAGAGAATATTGTATAGATTTCTATGAAATTACATTTGAATATCTTGATGAAATGAATGCCTTTACCAGAACATAAATTATTGCCATTGGTTAAGAAGAAAGAAGTGAACCGTGTTGAGCCTATAAGGAAATTGAAAGAAAAAGATCATAAATATCAATAAAAATCTAGCTTAAAGTAGTTTTAAAAATTCTTATAAGCTTGGTGTTGCAAACAGTTTAAATATTTAACAATTCTTGGATTTAGAAGGATCTGTTAACGGTTTGCTTTCCATATTTCCATATAACTATCTAGAGATAGTTATAAGCTATCTCTAGACAAAAAAGCCTGGAACAAAGCCTCCTGAACCAGTAGCAATCTCTGCTTTGCACCCCATCCAGGCAAAGATAGAAGAGAAGATACTGTTATGGCGCAAGAATCACCGATATTGTGTGTGTGTGTGTGTGTGTGTGTGTGTGTGTGTGTGTGTGTGTGTGGGTGTGTGGGTGGGTGTTCTGGGTCTTGAACTCAGGGCCTGGACACTGTCCCTGAGCTTTTTTGTTCAAGGTGAGTGTTCTACTACTCAAGTTATTGTTCTACTTCCAGCTTTTTTGGTGATATATTGGAGATAAGAATCTTAGGGGCTTTTCTTGCCTGGACTGGCTTTGAATCATGATCCTCAGATCTTAGCCTCCTGAGCAGCTAGGATTATAGGCGTGAACAATCTCTGGCTCAAATTTCTGATGAAAATAGAAGTGAGCAGAGCACATCTTGAATGGTGTTTAATGAAGACAATAGGCATTCCTCGATGTGTATTTGATAAAAATTGACATCATCTTGTAGACTACAAAATCTGATCTACTAAACTCCAAAGGTTTTTTTAACAATTTAAAAAATGAGATGGGAAGGTCCAGGAAATCCTCAGGAGGTATACTTAAACCACAAAAAATCTTAATCATAGGAAGGTAAATGTTATAAAGTCCATGTAGTGTCTCTGCCTGTCAATGCATAACACACCAACTAAAGTAGTGGCATCAGCAACAAACATTATTTGTACCTTCTGAGGTCAATCATCATGGAAGAAGGCAGATTTCACTTGCCTATTATTTCTTCTTCCTTCCCCTCCTCCTCCCCCTTCCATTCCTCCTCCTCCTCCCCCTTCCATTCCTCCTCCTCCTCCTCCTCCTCCTCCTCCTCCTCCTCCTCCTCCTCCTCCTCCTCCTCCTCCTCCTCCTCCTCCTCCTCCTCCTCCTCCTCCTCCTCCTCCTCCTCCTCCTCCTCCTCCTCCTCCTCCTCCTCCTCCTCCTCCTCCTCCTCCTCCTCCTCCTCCTCCTCCTCCTCCTCCTCCTCCTCCTCCTCCTCCTCCTCCTCCTCCTCCTCCTCCTCCTCCTCCTCCTCCTCCTCCTCCTCCTCCTCCTCCTCCTCCTCCTCCTCCTCCTCCTCCTCCTCCTCCTCCTCCTCCTCCTCCTCCTCCTCCTCCTCCTCCTCCTCCTCCTCCTCCTCCTCCTCCTCCTCCTCCTCCTCCTCCTCCTCCTCCTCCTCCTCCTCCTCCTCCTCCTCCTCCTCCTCCTCCTCCTCCTCCTCCTCCTCCTCCTCCTCCTCCTGCTGCTGATGATATACAGAATCATTGCCATTTCATAAGTCAGGTCATGAGTACATTTCGTTTTGGACAATGTCATCCCTTCCTTAATACTATCCTGGTTTTTTCCCTTCCATCCCCACTCACAAGTTGTACAATTCATTTTCAACAAAGTGTCTAATGAATGGCACTGCAACATTTGTCCACCCTTTGTCTCTCCATTTTTTGCCCCTCCTTTTCCCCCTCAAAGACAGAAAAATGAAAAACAAGACAAAAATGAAAAGAAGAGATTACAAAACTCTTTTTCCCCTCATTTTCTGGAGTTCATTTCAATAAGTATTTTTTATGGTCAGAGTCAGAGAGGCCTTGTACCTCTGTGTTCCATCTGTGTTTCTTGATGTCTCCCCATTCACTGGGAAGATGTGGTTCTCAGTCTGTTCAAGTAAAATATCAACAAGAGAAATTTATTTCTCACTATTGTAGCTAGAAGAAGTCCAAGGGCAGGCTACCAGTATAGCTGGATTCTGTTGAAGAACCTCTTCCAAGTTATGGACTGCTGACTTCTCTTCACATGCCTGAAGAGAGTTTAGATTGATGACAGATGCAGCCCTGGTAATTATGAGATTTGTGCCAATCAGGGATGCAGTCTCCAATGGTTCTTCTCCAGAGTGACAAGAATGTCAACTTAATTCTGTCCTCAGTGCAGTTAGCTTAGGGTCTTAGGCTGAGGAAAAGACGGTGAAAATTGCTTTTCTGAGTACGTTGGTGAGCTTCATGCTTCTTCTTTCCTGTCTTTTCCTTTCTGGATTTCAGTGCCATTCACTTTGGAATGTAACTATGTTTGTTATTTGTTCTCCTGTGTGGAGGAGGGCCAGGTGATCTTTGGGCACCACTATTGGGTTATCATACTGTCTTCTCAAGGTCTAATTTCCATACAAATTAAAGGGAACTTGATACGTTTAATTAAACATTTACATACTAGGAAAAATGAACCTTTTCCTGTGCTAATTGATCATTTCAAAATTAATTATGTTAGGTCGCAAAGGATATGTCAATAAAATCTTCAAAGAATAAATGATGCACACTAGTTTCTCTGCTTCGGTGTTTCTTGTAATAAATTCAAAACTAAATAGAAAAAGTTCAACACTGAAAAGCAAAATTTAACTAATCTAAATGTCATATGTCAAAGAAGAAATCAAAACTGCAATTACAGATGCTTAACTAATTTTAAAAATGACAGAAGTACATGATAAAATGTGTAGGACATACCTAATTCTGACTCAGAAAACAAATAGGTCCACACTTATTTCACACTTAATTCCTCTCCCCTGTTCTGAAAGGAGATTTCTGGTATTACAACATGTCTATGTGGCTATCTAACTATCTATCTACTATTATCTATCCATCTATCATCTATTCATCATTTAACTATTATCTATCATTTATCTACCTATCATCTGTATCTATCATCTATATTTATCCATGATCTATCTACCACCTATCCATCTCTCACACTCTTATATGTTGTATCATCTATCTGTCTATCATCTAGTTAATATTCATTCCTTTACTTCATTTGTCTGTATTAAAGTTGACATGACAGGGGGAATCTACATGCTTATCAAGAGAAAACTTATTCAACACATAGGACATTACTTCAATAAATTACGTAATACATTTGTGTACATTATGCAAGCATAGATAAATGCCAATGATACTTTAAAAATGACAAAAGAAAGGGTTCTTATGTGTAGGAAACCTAGAATGATGTAACAGAAGCAATGACAGGATCTATTCCAGCCCACCTTGCTTCTTTCTGTCTGTTGGAACTCTAAATGTTTTCATTAGGAGATGATTTACCATCCCACACCTAGCCAAGTGCTTCTGTAACTCAAACACTATAATCTCATTTCCCTTCCTAGTGATTTGCTTAGGAGCTGACATGTGATTCAAATTCTGATAAATGCTGTAAGGAAGCATTTCCTAAAGGGTTCTGGAAAATGTTTTCTTGATCTTAAAAGGCTGAAAGAGTGCCTATTTTATAATTCAATAATTTTGTGTTTGCATGTAATGTTTAGAAACTAATGTAGCTACCTTGCAACCCTGAGGGAGCTAAGTCAATTCGATGCAGATGCTAGCAGAAAGGGAAAGTACCACTTGGAAATCACTAAAAAAATCAGCTGCAGGATGTTTCCCTCTTATCTGACTTGTTATAGAAGATGTTAACTTTTCTTTCCTTTCAGAGAGTTAATTGGTGGTGCGTCTACCTTGCAGCTCACTGGTTTTTTGTTTTGCTTTGTTTTTTATTTAATGCATAGATAGCACTATGGCTTGGTAGAGTGAGTCAACTTGCATTCATGTTCTAGAGGTTTGGTTCCCAGTCTGGTTGTTAAAGAATGGCAAAATGGACAAATTTTGATTGTTTGTTACACAGTGTCATCTATTTTCTGATCCTGCCAGATTGACTAAAACATCTTCTTTCCCTGGTAGAAGTAGAAGGAAACTCATTTATAGGAGAGGTTCTCTATGTAGTGCCCTAATTAATGGCCAGTAGGACTACACCAAAAAACAATTAAGCACCACTATACAAAGAACACCAAACACTGAAGACAAAGAATAACAACAACACAGAGCAGGAATGAATTCCCAAGGATTGCATATATTGGGATCTTTTTGTAATTAAAATATAGAAAAGTCTTTATATGAACTACTTAAGCAAAAACAATACTTTGGAAGTAAAAAAAATCAGAAAAGTAGAATTTAGCAAACAAAACAAAAAAGGACTTTTTAAATGTGAACCATGTGGCTACTAGGAAAGGTTCTATAGATAAGTTAACAAAATGATCTACAATTAAAGAATGAAGTATAATGCTACCTAGAGATATGTGTTTTTTAAATGTAGGTATATATATGGTTTAAATGGTAGAAGCGCTAACCTTAAGTAGAAAAGCTCAGGGACAGCACCCAGGACCTGGGATCAAGCCCCAGGATAAGCACACACACTAAAAATTAAAAGTATTAAACACATCTAATTGGTGTCTCTAAAGATCAAATACAAGGAATTAGAAAGAGCCTTATAGTTATAGTACTAAAGGCCTTAAATATGTGTGTGTGTGTGTGTGTGTGTGTGTGTGTGTGTGTGTGTGTTTTGGTACAGAAGATTGACCTCATGGGCTCAACTTTTTGATTCATGTCTACCATTCCACCACTTGATATACTTTAACTTGTAGCCTTTTGTTGATATTGGGAGATAAGAGTTGAATGTATATGTCTGCCCAGGCTGACTTTAAACCACCATCCTCAGATCTTAGCCTTTTGATTAGCTAGAATTACAGATGTGAGCCACCAGCACCCAGCTTAAAGTCTTAATATTTTTAAAAATTGTGAGAGAATTTATTTCAGAGCAGAAAACCAAACAGAATTTACTCATTTATCACATAGTACTAAATGCTCACGACAAACAAAGAGAGAGAGAATTAGGAGAGAGAAGAAGAGAATGTAGGAGGGAACACTCAGCAATCTTAAAAAGAAGTAGATAGAAATCTCCCAGAAAGGCCGGGCGCTGGTGGCTCACGCCTGTAATCCTAGCTACTCAGGAGGCTGAGATTGGAGGATCGCGGTTCAAAGCCAGCCCGGGCAGGAGAGACCGTGAGACTCCTATCTCCAATAAACCACCACAAAACCGTAAGTGGCGCTGCAGTTCAAGTGGTAGAGCGCTCTCCTTGAGCTGAAGAGCTGAGGGACAGTGCCCAGGCCCAGAGTTCAATCCCCACGACCTACCAAAAAAAAAAAAAAAAAAAAAAGAAATCTCCTAGAAAGGGATGAAGCAAGTTACAGAATATTCCTCATGAAGAATAAAATGGGACGTGTTATTTAAACACTTATCACTCCAACAAATATGTCTTTATGCTAACTATAGTAACATTGGAAGCAGACCAAATGGAATCTCTGTGCTCACAGAATTCACAGTTTTGCAAAGGCAAACATTACATCCCTAAATAACAATAAAACAAAGATGATTTCATTGTGTAAAAATCTGTACAATGATATAAGGGATTAGAAACTGCATTGGTCACTTAACTTTTCAATGACTGATTTCTGTATAGTTGGCAAAAATTCTGTATTTTAGATGTAATAAGATACGTAGGTATATGTGTACATTATAAGATGACCACTACTACCTGAGCCATGCCCCCAACACTTTTTGTGTGAGTTATTTTCTGAATAGGGGCCCATAGTTTTTCACTAGTCAACTTGAGTTGGGATCCTCATGCTTCTGTGACAAATTGCATACCACCATATCCAGAATTTTATTGGCTGAGTTGTGGGGTGATTCTCAGGAACTTTTTGTTCATATTGGCTTTTCATGAAAATCCTCCCAATCTCTACTTCTGGAATGGCTAGGGGCCATTTATGACTGGCTTCAAGATCATCTTTGGGTAGTTAACAGTAAATGAGGTTGGTTTCTTCCAAAGCGCTCATGGAGAGCAATCTTACTCTCCTCTATGGAGAGTAATCTTTTAGCTAGATAGGAGAAAAGATGTTTGCCAACAAAGAAACCGGTATTATTATCATAAGATGAAAATTTGCCTATTTCTTTAATAAAATTAGTTCTCACAACTCCAGGTCTTTTGTTCCTCTTCATAAGACCAAAAATGCTTAAGAGACTCCTGAGAGTAAAAATTAATCAGATTTTTTGTTCCATACTGGAAATTATCAATGAGTCTGATAGAGCCATTAGAGAACTTGACTTTTCCTTCCAGGAAGGATATTCTACACTTTTCTATGAATGAGTTGCGTAAATAAAAAGCAAGCTGGGCTCTGATAGCTCACTCCTCTAATCCTAGTTACCCAGGACACTGTGATTTAGAGAATCATAGTTTGAAGCCAGCCAAGGAAGAGAAGTCTTCGAGGCTCCATTTCCAAAATAATCACTAAAGTGCCAGGGCAGAGGCATGATTCAAGTGGTAGAACTCCAGTTGAGCATGCATGAGTCCCTAAGGTGAAAACCTGGTGATTCCAAAAAGTAAATGAATGAAAATAGAGAAACAAAAAACAAAAAAATAAAGAAAAGCAAAAGAAAAAATTAATGAAAAGAGAAAGGAATTTAAGAAATAAGGATGGAAGGAAGGGAGGGAAGAAAAAAGGGTAGGAAGGACAGAAGAAAGAAAAGAAGAAAGGGAGGATGGAAGGAAGGAAGGAAGGAAGGAAGGAAGGAAGGAAGGAAGGAAGGAAGGAAGGAAGGAAGGAAGGAAAGAAGGAAGGAAGGAAGGAAAGAAGGAAGGAAGGAAGGAAGGAAGAAAAGAGGAAAGAAGGAAAGAAAGGAAGGAAGGAAGGAAGGAAGGAAGGAAGGAAGGAGAAAATCTGTATGGGACATCCTGAAATGCCAACATGTAAAGAAAGGGCTTCAAAGAGATTACACTACTACTTTCATGGAGTATCAGAGAAATCAAATTTCAGATTTTTCAAATATATTAACTCTTTCCCTCACAATAGCCCAGTTGTTGGTTTCTAGTCATTTGCACTGTGCTCTAGGAGTGGTATGAAAAACCATCATTGAATTTACCACTGAGATCACAGTTGACAACTGACAGTTGTATAGAAATACTGTAACCTGCATTGAACATTTGACTTTCAATATTATTCCCTGAGTCTAACAAAAAGTCATTAAATAGAGAACAAAGATTCATTAAATAGAGGGAAATATTCCAAAATTATTCATTTTGAAGTCTCAGTGGAACACTAGGAACGAATACATAGTTATGGAAATACAAAGGAAAATTAATACATGAATTTTAATTTCTGTTCTGCATCACTTCATAGTATGTTTGAGCTTTTAAAACTTGTTGAGACTGCACTATTTGTAATTGGTCTGGAATAAAGCAATGTCAAAAGGAAGGCAAAATGGATTTTTTGAAAGGCTAATACTGGCAATGTCAAAGGCGTAATTTCAAAGCTGTATAACAAATTGTTAAGGCTTTAGGTATAATTGAATTAGATTATGGTTGAATTCAGAGCTAATAATTTTTTTCTGGAAAAGGAGAATATTATGGACTAAGAAACCTTCACAGTAGCTTTCCCAGGGTATTATAAATGAATCCATTGTGGCCAGATTGTTGTAGAAAATTTGTCTTAAAATTTTTAGAACAAAGAGGAGGCAACAATGCTTGATAAGAAATCTGCTCTTTATCTTGCCCATGTAATTGTAACCCTTCTGTAAAGTATTCTCACAATAAAAAAATTAGGACATTTATTGAAAAATAACTTTCTTTTTAACTGTATTTTTTTGTCTTTTCTTTTTTGGTACTGGGGATCAAACCCAGGATGTTGCACTTGCTAGGCAAGCGCTTTGCCACTGAGCTACATCCCAGCCCTGAAACTTTCTAATCATGTACGTTTGCATCTTTGTTTTTTAATTTCCCATTGCAAAGTAATTTCCCATTACAAAAAAAAATTGAAAAAGAAAACAAAAGTATATTAGACAAGTCTGTATTGAGGTCAGAAGGCATTAGGTAGACAGTACTTAGAGATAAATGTGGATGGACTTCAATGACTAGAGTGAGGAATCATTCTACCTGAGACTCAGCTATGCAATGGTCTAGCATTCACACTTTATATTAGAGAGGTCTAAAAACTATATCTTACATTTTAAAATGAGAGGAAATATCATTCTTACCTTCCTTTCATTTCCAAAGCAAAGTTTTGGACAATGATATAGCTAAAGAAGGGGGAATATGAAGAGAATCTCTTTTATACATCTGGGCATACAAATTCATCCCTGTACGCACTTCTTTTATAAGTATGTGAAAACCAAACTTACACAATACATCGAAAGACACAGTAATTAAAACAATGACTGGTTTTGTAAGTAAATTTTTAGGCTCTCCAACCACCACCAAACTAAGTATCAACAAGTAAGAAAATAGAAAAAATGGCCAGATAGAGATGGTTCGTAACTTTATGCCTAACTAGTCCAGATGCTGAGATCTAAAGATGGCAATTTGAAGCCCACTTTGGGCAGTATAGTCTGAAAGTCTCTCTCTCTTTCTCTCTCTCTCTCTCTCTCTCTCTCTCTCTCTCTCTCTCTCTCTCTCTCTCTCTCTCTCTCTCTCCAATTGTATAGATAAGAAAATGTAAAGAAGAAGAAGAGAAGATATAAAGAATAGCAATGGTCTTATGCTTCTAATTTGTACAGTTAAGTATATAATGGTAACAAAATAGGTAATTTTGATATATATTAGATAAAGCTAATTGGACAGAAGAGACTAAGAGGAATGTCAATACTATCCAATAAAACCTAAATTATTATTTCTAAAGACTCCAAGTAGTTCATAGACTTGGAAAGGTGAATAGATGTTTGAATATTGATGTGATAAAAGCAACTTAAAATTTACGTTCTTACATATTTACTGGTAAACGTAAAAAAAGGAAAAAAATAAAGTAAGCCTAACTTGATGTATGCATAAAAATGGAAATGTAGGGGCTGGAAAGGTGGCTCAGTGGTAGAGTGCTTGCCTTGCATTCTTGAGGCCCTGGGTTTGATTCCTCAGCACCACATAAGCAGAAAAGCCACAAGTGGTGCTGTGGCTCAAATGGTAGAGCACTAGCCTTGAGTTGAATAGCTGAGGGACAGCACCCAGGCCCAGAGTTCAGGCCCCATGACCGGCAAAACCAAAATCAAAACAAAAACGGAAATGTAAAGTGGGATTTACAAGTATGTAAAATATTAAGAGACAGTAGACTATTCAATATTCAAAAACACTGTGATTTGAAAGGGGACAAAGGAATACACTGAAACTGATCAACTAATGTTTGGGGGTGTGGTTGAGCTTATTTGTGCAACCAGTGATGAATGGAACCAAAGTTATGAAAAGTAACCTTTTGAAGAGACTTTTGCAAAGTAGGCTACAACTTAAGAAGCATTTACTCAAAAGAACACATCTAGAGCCTCAGATAAGAGCAATGTTGATTACCTTCTTCCCAGAAGTCATCTTTTGGAAGTGAGAGAACTAAATGAAAAGGCAGGTTAATGTACCCTACACATGCCCTCACAGAATGTTTAACTAGCACAGGAAATCTAGCAGATTTGCAAAGCCTGGAGAGACTTGTGATTTTGCTTTGACTGATAATGTGTTCTTACCTTGCACACAGAGCAGAGGGCTCAGAGTGGTCATAGTGTCTTTGAGCGACTCAAGTGTAATCATTGCAAATCATGGACTAACTGCTAAAGTACAGAGGATCAGGGCAAACTCCCTATGGCAGGCCAAGATGCAAGATGCCTAAGGATGCAGAGAATGGGTATGTGTATGTATTTAAAAACATAACAAAAAATCTGTGCAGAGAGATCAGTATCTCAATACTGCTAGGGAAGAGCAATTCCAGAGTTAGAGGCTATGCAAGTTAATTGCCTATTAAAGTAACACTAACAAAACATAATCCTGAGTAGTACAGAAGAGAATTTAATCATCAAAGCACATTATGGAAAATGCATGTTTTGAATCACAAATGACACGATATAAAAAAACACAAAAGAAAATTAAAAACTGTTTGCCCAAGTTTATATATCCACTGAAACTATCCTTAAAAATGAAAAAAAAATACTTATACGTAAAAATTGTAAAATTTGGGAACCACAAAAATTGCTATACATAGTCCATTTCGCTGAAAAATTATGAGAGTGAGAATAGCAGACATTAGAAATGGTAAGTATTAGAAAGATAAAATTCCAATATTATGAATGTGCTATTGTTACATGCTATATTTCCGTTTGCCTTCTCTTAAAAACACATTTTTTAGCTGGTGACAGGTGGCTCATGCCTGTAATCCTACTCAGGAGGCTGAGATCTGAGAATCATAGTTTGAATCCAACCACTCACAGGAAAGATGTGAGACTTATCTCCAATAAACTATTCAGATAAAGCTGGAAGTGGTACTGTGGCTCAAGTAGTAGAGTGTCAGCCTTAAGAGGTTGGGGACAGCACCCAAGCCCCTAGTTTAAGCCCCAGGACCAGAAAAACACCTCCATATTTTTAAAATTAGGGTTTTACTATGTATCCCAGGGTGGACTTGAACTAGCTATCACCCATCTCAGCCTCACAAGTGCTGGGAATATGGGCTACTACAACAATGTTTGGCTTCATTAAAAATTTCAAAGGACAATTATTGAAAGTAAAATCTGTTAAACCATACTTCAGAAATATTATTATATATTTAGATTACTGCAAAAATATTAGTATATACTTAGATGTACTATGTAGAATAACATTATTGCAAAATAGTGTGAAATGATTCTAGCTTTCTGCAAAGTGTTTATAATTTACCACAGGTACAAATATAGTAGCTTGAAATAAATTGAAATGAGTAAAAGATGAAGACCATAATTTGAAGAAACTTCTAAGAGTAATGCAAACAATTAGGAGTCTTTAATTCTCATTTCTGTCTTGGGGGACATGAAATGTTTCTCTTTCCATTTCTCCCTGCCTTAATCTTGTTATATTAAAATAAGTCATGGCTGAAACTTTCAAAAGAAAAAAAATACAAACAATGGAGCAAGAAGTAAAGAAAACAAAATGGGAGACTAAAGAGTATTTGTGTAACATAAAAATAACAGGAAAAGAGGAATTGAAGAAAAAGTGAGTGAGAAGTAAGATCGCAAAATCATAAACAAAGCTGTCATTTGGTTATCCACTTTAAAGGTCGATGAGAAAACAATCTGTCAAAAACAGAGACCACCACTTGTATAAAAAGTAAGATTCAGGTCTGGTGCCATGGTTTATGTTTGTAATCCTAGCTAATTAGGAGGCTGATATCTGAGGATCCCAGTTCAAAGACAGTCAGGCAGGAAAGTCTGTGAGACTCTTATATACAATTATCACCTATGACCCAGCAATCCCACTTTTAGGCATTTACTCAAATGATCGTAAACAAGGTCATACTAAAGCTACCAGCACAACCATGTTTATTGCAGCATTATTTACCTTAGCTGAGATATGGCACCAACCCAGATGCCCCTCAGTATATGAATGGATCAAGAAAATGTTATATATACATATATATGTTCATATATATATATATATATATATATATATATATATATATATACACAAATGGAATTCTATGCTTCCATCAGAAAGAATGACACCACCCCATTTTTTAGGAAATGGAAAGACTTGGAAAAAATTATATAAAGTAAAGTAAGCCAGACTCAAAGAAACATAGGCCCCATGGTTTTTCCCTTATTTGTAATAACTAGTATATGTCTAGGACAAGCAGAAGAGGTCAAAAGTATGCACATATGACCATACAAGCTGATGCTAAGCGAAATTAACTGAAAGATAGGGACAAAAGAAGTTTTTATCTGTTGCTGTTCTTTTTAATGTATTTGTACTATTCATTTTTTTGTTCCTTTGTATGTTCTTCCCCCCATGGTACAACCCCTGTTGTCACTGTAATTGATTCTGGTGCCCTGCATCTTGTATATACATTTTTCTAATTTGGGGAGGGGAAGGGAAATAACAAAATGCTGAAATAAGGATATAGGATGACCCATTGTAACAATGAGATGTACAAGACAGTATGTTAAAAATGAGCTTTACAACTCTGGGGGGTGTGAAAGAGGGAAGGGAGGAGTTGGGGAAGTGGGGAAGAGAGGGGTGGTAGGGGAAAAAATAAAGAAGGGTGTAACAATGCTTGATAGGAAATGGACTCATTACCTTGCTCATGTAACTGTAACCCCTCTATACAGTATCTTTACAATAAAAATATATATATTAAAAAATAAATCACCAGAAAACTGGAAGTGACGCTGAGGCCCGTCATAGAGTGCTTGCTTTGAGCTGAAGAGCTCAGGGACAGTGCCCAGAGTTTGAGCCCCAAACAGAATAATTTGGAAATGGAACAACATACAACAAAAGGGCCCATCAGCTGCACTGGACATAGAAGAAAAAGAACTAAGCAACCCAAAGACAGCGATGGGAAAGGAGGAATGAGAGGGAAAGAAGGAACAGCTTATACTAAGCAAAAGGAAAGAAATGTAAACATTACCTGATGTGGAAGAAATAATTGTATTGTCAAAGCTCATAGAATTCACAAACTTCATAGACCATGATAATGACAATTTGCCTTATGAAGATTAAAATGTGTTTGTGACTTTAACTAAGTATCACTATTCCACAATAATGTGAAATATGTGAAATTCATGTAATCACCTAAGCTCAATTTAAAAAAAAAGAAAAGTGCGAGAAGGGATCAGTTAGGAGTGATAGGTGACAATGTTGTCAGACACCTTGTATTCATATACTGTTTTGTAGAATTGGAACTTCTTTGTACAACTACTTAAACATAATAATAATAAAAATGTTAAGAAAGAGATACACTTTGTTAGGAAAGAACCAACAAATATTTGATATCAGAGAGAAAAATTGGTACAAGATAGGTGAGGGACTATGATAATATCAATAAAAATAATTATTATTATAAACAAATAATATTATAAACAAATTATTATAAACAAATAGGGATAATTCAAAATTACAAGATAGCTCAAGAGGAAGATTTAAAAATTATGAATGTCTAGGCCCTAAAAAGCTGAGCTATAAGGTACATACATACAATATTGTAAAGAAATATATCCAAATCCAAACTCGTAGCATGGAAAATTTCTCTCAAAGTCACTGATAGAACAGGAAAGCATAATAGATAAAATAGAGAAGACTGAAGCCAGTTTAGCTACTCAGAGGGCTGAGATCTGAGGACCACACGTTGAAGCTAGCCTAGGTAGAAAAGTCCATGAGACTCTTTTCTACAATCAACCACCAAAAAGCCAGAGGTGGAGCTGTAGTTCAGGTGGTAGAGTGCTAACCTTGAGGGAAAAGCTCAAGGACAGTGCACAGGTCCTAAGTTCAGGTCTCAGGACCAACACACACACATGCACACACACACACTCACACACACACACACTCACACACACACACACACACACACACACACACACAGTTGAATATTAACTAACCTGATCTTACTTACAGGTACTGATAGTGTTACTCAGAAGTAGGAAGGGATATGTTCTATTCTAGTGAACCTAAAATACTCACCCAGATGACATCCTTGGACATAAAACAAATATTAATCACTTTAAAATTTAAAGAATGCAGAATCCGTTCTCCCGTCCAAACAGGATTAAATTTAAAGATCAATAGCACAAAGCAATCTTGAAAATCTCTAAATATATGGAATTTAAACATGAAATTGCTAAATAATGTATGATTCCTTCTTGAAATCACAAATGAAATTAGATAATACACTCCAATAAAAATGAAAGCACTGTATGTCAAAACATGTGAGATATAATTAAAACATGGCTTGTAGTTTCTAGACTTAATTGGTTGGAATAGAAAGAAACACTCAAACCAATGCTTTCACTATAATAAAATAGAAACAAATATGAGCAAATTAAACTTAGAACACAGAAAATAGGACTGGACTTCTGCTGTAGAACATAGGTCAGCCATTTTTCTTTTCTTTTCTTTCTCTTTTTTTTTTTGTAATGAATATTTTGAGCTTCTTGGTCTTCAACTCTGGTTATAATGTGAAAACAGATAGATGTAGGTGATATATAAACCAAGGGGCACGGTTTTATTCCAATACAACTTTAAAATAGGCCAAAAGCCGGATTTATTCCCTAACTTGGAGGGTATTGATCCTCAGATAGAACACCGAGAAAGAATAAGGAAATTTAGTAAACTCAAGAGTTGGCTCATTCCAAGGAACAAATATATTGATACAAATTTGAAGGAAGGAATAATCTACAAATTCAACACATACCATCTTTGTGGATCTTAGTAGTCATTAGAAGGAGAATAAAGAGAAAAATCTATGAACATGAAATCTGAGAGTTCCTAGGTCCTAAGGTAAAGCCCCTGCACTGACCTGGGATGGGAGCTGGGGAGAATTATTAATTTTTTTTCCATAGTAAATCACTGCTTACCTTTTTTTAAAAAAAGTACTATTTAATCAATTATCACAGATTCTTCAAAGCAATTTCTAGCAACTTGGCAAAGTTTACTAATTGATATAAGCAATATATTGGCTAAATATTCCCTGGTTTTTCAAATGAGACGCATATATATTTTTTAGTGCTCCTGCACCATACATCTAACAGAATAGCTCTTTAGTCGACATGGGTGCTAAGTTATCATGCGTATTTCCACACTCTGCATTTGTGCCTTTTACTCATGGGTTCTTTTCTATGTGTCTGCAGGAGATCTATCCTTCCCTGAGGAATACCCTACACCTCCAATGAAGCTACCAGGTTTCTCAGTGGATATACTCTTATTCTTGCTTCTATCTCCCTAGGGGGGCAAATAAAAACAGTTAGGTTTATTGCTTTTCATATTATAGAGAGATTTAACATTTTGTGGATTGGGCTTTATAATTCGATTCCATAAATATCACAGAAACTTTTTTGGCAACATTTTCTTCAGCAAGAAAAAAAGGTATATTTTATTATTCCTGCTGCATAGGCCAAATGAGTGATTTCTAATCAAGAAGCAACTTTTCTCCAAACCAAAAATTCACCTCAGAAAAACAGTTCTAAGAAAAGTCAGAATAGCACTTGATCTATAGCTTTATTTTTTAAGAAGAACAATCTGTTACCTCTAACTTAAACATAATTGGATGACTTGAATGATTTTTGTATATCCACAATTTATAACAGAGAAATAAGTTATATACTCATCATTTTTTATACTCAGCTAAAAGCTGCACATGGTCTCATTTTACAATTCATTGTTTAATACAACTACAGAAGTTATATATGTATATATATAGCATTATGATATATAATAATTTATAATGACATATATAGGATATATACATATGTGGCATATATGGCAAATATACACTATGTATATATATATGGATTTGAAGAGATGCAATTTGTTTCATGTTATAAAAATAGATTCCTAATCATGGATCACCATGATTCAAATGCTAATTCTGTTCCCAACCCCCAGTAACTGCTGAGTAACCTCTGCCTTATTATGGGTAGATCTCTCTATTCTCTTCAACCAGTTGCCTGGTATTTATAGACCTTGGCATTCACATGGACTGATTTAATTGCTACAGTCTGGCTCCTTCCAGCAGGTGCTTTTGTAAAAGTTTCTTGTCTATTCCTGGTACTGTACCAATAAAATTCATCTTGGATTGTCAACTTTTGTAAAAGCTTTGGGACTTTAGTTGAATTGTTGCATATCTCCATGTTATGTGTTTGTATATACGTAAATATAGTTGGATTGCTAGATGTATCTTTGTCATATATTTATATATAGGTGTATATAAATTTGTAGGACATTGATATATATATATATATAAACACATATAACTGAAGTAAAAAAAATTACATGAAGTATGACAAAATAAGTGAAATCATACTGCATTAAAATCATTGTCACTGAGGAAAATATTAGTAATAGGCTTTGATATATATGATTATATGATTATATATATGAATATATATGAATATATGTTATGATTACATGTGATGTGATATATGATACATATCATATATATGATATCTATCACATATATGTGTGATATATATAAATATCAATATGTAATATATTATATATAAAGTAGCATTTTATCAACATTTTACTCTGGAGATGTGTGTGTTAAGTGTATGTGTATGTGTGTGTGTGTATGTGTGTGTGTGTGTACATGTATATGTGTGTATGTGTGTGTATGTATATGTGTGCGTGTGTCTGTCCTGATACTAGGACAGGATCTGGACACTGTCTCTTAGCTTATTAGGTCAAGGCTGTGGCTCTATCACTTGAGCCACAGGTTCACGTCTGGCTTTTTGGGTGGTTAATTGGAAATAAGAGTTTCATGGATTTTTCTGCCCAAGCTGGCTTCAAATCTCCATCCACAGATCTCAGCTTCCTTGGTGGCAAAGGCTAAAGCGTAAGTCACCAACACCCGGCTGTTTCATACTCTTCCATTTGCTCATGCACCAGAATGGTTTGGTATGTTGCTGAAAGCAAAAGTGCCTGCCAGTCATTATTAAGTGCCACACTCATGTCAAAGAAAAATCTTGCAGCAGAAATGTAAAGATCTGCTATATAGTTGAACAAGCACCACATCTGCTAGAGTAACAATCAAAGAAAATGTGCATAAAGAATGGGGAGGGTGGGGAGAGGAGTGGGGGAGGTGAGGGAAGGAAAGGATAGTAGGAGAAAAACAAAGGAGAGGGTAACAAAGCTCGACAAGAAATGTACTCAATGCCTTACTCCTGCAACTGTAACCCCTCTGTAAAGCATCTTTACAATCAAATAAAAGAAGAAGAAAAAGAATGGGGATGAGAAGTAAATAAATTAATGTACCTGCTTTTATAGCCTTGGAATTTATAAAAATAAAGTTTCAATGTGACTCTCTTTTCAGATAACATAATTGGCAAAAAAACTAGTTAGCTCACTGGAGACTTGAAAAGTACAAGTAACAGACATGATTTAATTGACCCATATTATACAACAGTAACCAATACAGAAGATTCTATGTGTGGTGATCAGGCTGTTTTAAAAAGTCAAGTGAATGAATTGTACATTGCCTGTTCTTTGATTATTATTAACAAGATGTAGCTAGACAAATTACTATTAACAAGATCATTATTAACAAGATGTAGCTAGACAAATCTTGTGTGTTTGGGCTTTATGGAATAAGTTTATACATATAGGTGCTAGAGGAAATTACCAGTTGTAATTGGTGTATCTTTCAAATTCATTATTGCTGGGTCCCAGTGGCTCATGCATGTAATCATAGCTACTCAGGAGGCTGAGATCTGAGGATCATGGTTCAAAGCCAGCCCGGGCAGGAAAGTGTGTGAGACTCTGATCTCCAATGAACCACTAGAAAACCAGAAGTGGTGCTGTGGCTCAAGGGGTAGAGCACTCACATTGAGTTGAAGAGCTCAGGGACAGCTCCCAGGCCCGGAGTTCAAACCCCACGACTGACCAAAAACAAACAAACAAACAAAAACCCTGGAGGAAATAGTGAAGAAAATTTCTTCACTACAAACTCAGAACTCCATTACCTTCATTTGGCAAATCGTATCAGATTTTTAGATTCTTTTCTATATTTAAAAAAAAATCTTTAAAATAGATCAGGAAGGATCATCCCAAAACTCAATTCATGAAGTATTGTAACCTTTCAGAAAAATTAAAAAGAAACAAAGGAAAAATGATTTATGCTGAGCTATATAAATATTCCTAAGTAAAATATAACCAAGCTTTCAACATTATGTAAAGATTAGTTTTGAAAATATATTTTTTCCTGGAATGGAAGTTTTAAGATTAGAAAGCAACTAATCATCAGTCAATGCATTAAAAGGTCATAAAAATATAAATATATTCATGTCTCATTTTACATAAGAAGCACTTGGATGCTTCAATATTATTGTAAATTACTTTAGCTTAATCAAACCTCATAGAGAAGTATAATAATATAGAATAAAGAGATAAAATAGAGAACAGAGACAAGTTCAAATGTAATGTCAAATTGCTGAAAGTTATCACAACAATAGAAATCAAGAAAATTAAAGGAGAAAGATAATTCAATAGGGAAAAGAGACAAAATTGGAATGGCTCTTTAGAATATGAAACACAAACTAAGATGTACGAAAAAGTGAGCAACTTCATTAATAATCATGTATAAGAACCATAATCAAGTAATTCTACATGCACTATGTGGACAAAAATAATTGGACAATATCACGTGGTGGCAAGTCTTGTAGAGATATGAGAATTCTCATGTACAGCTGTTAAAAGTGCAAACATATATACTGTACATCAGAGTAGCATTACTGAGTGACTTATAAGCTGACTATACTCTATAGCTCAGAAAAATCTCCTTTCATCAGATACTGTGCAAGTACATGTGCAAGTAGATATAAGAATATTCATAAAAACTGCACTGGTAGCTCAGGTCTATGATCTTAGCTACTCAAGTGACTGAGAGCTGAGCATCATAGTTTGAAGCCAATCCAAGTAGACAAATGTTGAAGCCCCTTATTCCAATTAACCAGTGAAAAACAGGGACTGGAGGCATGACTCTAGTAGTTAGAGGGCCAACTCTATGTTCCAGAAAAGCAAAAATGAGAAAAGAATGTTTGCAACAGCATTGTTCTTATTAACACCAAATTAGAAACAATTCAAGGGTCCTAAACATTAATATTTGCAGATGGCTTCCTCCATGTGGAATACTGCAAACAATGAAAATAAATACAGAAGATAAATACAGACATCATCTATCAAATATGTGTAGCTACTGAAACTCTTTGTCAAATTGTTCTGAGTTGGGCACATAAGCTTCACATCAGAATGACTGCTTAGCAGGTAAAGGATTGCCCCAAAATTCAGGCTCTGTGCACCTTTTGTAGACCAAGAATTACAGGGGATATGGAGACAGATGAATGTAACGATCATAATAGGAGTCAAGAACCTCAGCAGATGGAGTCTTCTAACTGAGAAAGCAAAGTGGAGAACCTCGACATGGAATATTTTTTTAATTGTGAAAATACCGTACAGAGGGGTTACAATTACATGGGCAAGATAATGAGTGCATTTCTTATCAAGCATTGTTGCCTCCTCTTTGTTTCCCCTTCACATCCCTTCCCAAACTCCCCTCTCCCCCCACCAAAGTTATAAAGTTCGTTTTTTGACATAATGACTTGTACATCTCATTGTTGCAATGGGTCCACCTGTATCCCTAGTTAAACAATTTGTTTTTTCCCTTTCCCTCCACAAATTATACCAACATCAAATACAGTGAAAGCATGGGTTATACCGTGGGGGAGGGATGTACAAAGCAATATAGAAATCAACTTATAAATATGTTAGAAACAATTGCATGAAAGGAAAACAAAAACAAAAAAACATTTGAATACTTATCTTGGGGTTCATTCCCCTAACATCAACTTATCTGACCTTTTCTGCTTGACTCAGACATATACTAGTTATATATATTAAACTTTTTTTTTTATCAGTTGTGGGGCTTGAACTCTGAGCTTGGGCACTGTCCCTCAGCTCTTCAGCTCAAGGCTTGTACTCTACCACTTGAGCCACAGCACTACTTCCGGTTTTCTGGCGGTTAATTGGGGATAAGAGTCTCATGGACTTTCCTTCCCAGGTTGGCTTTGAACTGCGATCCTCAGATCTCAGCCTCCTGAGTAGCTAGGATTACAAGCATTAGTCACTGGCTCCCAGTTAGACATTTCTTATGCTGGTTCTGACATAAGCCAAACACACACACTCACACACTGGCTTGGAAATGGAGAGTTTGAATTAAATAAGAGATTGATGGATTATCCATAGAAAAGCACCCTCCTGAGTTAAATACCTTTCTTCAATCAGAAGGCAGTGAAATGCACCTTTCACCTACAGTTATTTTTCCTAAATGAATTCATGAATACTTTTGTCATAGCTGGGCTCTGCTGGCTCACACCTGTAATCCTAGCTACTCAGGAGGCTGAGAGCTGAAGATTGCAGTTTGAAGTCAGCTCAAGCATGAAGTCCCTGGGGACTCTTATCTCCAACTGACCAATTAAAACTAGAGTTGTTGCTTAAAGTGGTAGAGTGCTAGCCTTGATCAAAAAATGCTCAGGGACAGTGCCCAGGTCCTGAGTTCAAGCCCCATGAATGACAAAAAAAATCCTTTTGTTATGAATAAAGGGCCTGCTGTATGTGGATCCATGCACTTGCCACATAGTAAGCCTACTACAATGCTCTCTCTTCTTACTCTTCATCTGTGCATCTTACTCTTTCCCAGGGAAAGCTGGATATCTACAACAACTTGTCTATCTACAGATATATTCAGGCACTCTTCTCAATAGAAAAATCCTATTATGCAAAAAGATACCTTCTTATTTCCACAGAGAGGAGAGAGAGAGAGAAAGAGAGAGACAGACAGACAGACAGACAGACGGACAGACAGAAAAGAAATGTCAGGAGTCTAATACACCTAATGGTTCTACTGCTTAAATTTAAATGTGTAGAAAAAGGTAAAACTTTTGAGGTATTTAGAACATCAGCAGTAGATTTAATACTGACCTCACAAACAGCACCCCTCCCCCCAAAAAAAAGATTTTAGGAAGGAGAAAATTATAAAATCAATAATCTGATTATCACAATAATCAAAAGAAGATTGGGAAACCAAGTTAAACATTTGAAAGAATATAAAATAAAGACACAAATACAATCGAGGAAGGAAGAGTCACGGACTTACACAGAAACAATGATCTCTCTCTACAGGGGAATTTCTAACCTGAAGTCTTACAAATTCCAAGTTGAGCAGAGAAGATGAAAGAAGTAACTCTAGCATTTTACTTATCTTTTGTATTTATGATGTAATGTGTAACATTCGTAAACTTCTTCAACAGATCAATTTTTACCATTTGAACATGTACGTAGCTGTATTAACCATAATTACTACATATTATGCCTTACTTTTCCCAATAGGTGTTAGCTCTCTGTTATTTCTTAGCTTAAAGTTCTTATCCATAACTTCCAGGAAAATGTTAGATGAGGGTGGTCGTAGCTCTTTTCCTTTTAAATTATAAATAATACTTATCATTTTTAGATGAGGCTCAGTTGCTATTTTTTTTATTGTAAAGGGGCTCTTTCTGATGAGAAAATTCATCCACATCTAATTTACTTAAAAGTCTCTATTGAGATGAAATTTATAAAATGGTAAGGCATGTTGAATTTTAACGCATCCTGTCAAGTATTTATCATGTTGATCATAAGCTTTTTCTTTCTTCAGCATTCTGATGTGATGAATTATACAAATGTATTTCCTTTCATGGAGACTGTTTGAATTCTTTGGGTAAATGATTCCAGGTTAATGGTTTTTAGTTTCATGTAGCAATCAAGATTGAGGCCTGTGGTTGTAGAGAGAGTCTTCTTGGTTTGGTGGGCCTTTGTTTTGTTCTGTGGTGGCTTGGTTGTGGTGGTTGACCATCCACAATCAGCTTACTAGATGTTGGTGGGGGTTGGAGAGGCTTTTTGCATCCACCAATTCTGGTTGAGGGGAGAATCGGTGTTAGAATTTTGAAGCATCTTTTGGTTTCTAGACTGGGAATATTAGTATTTTTTCCACACAGAGAAGTTTCTTGATAAAAGGAGGTTCTGGTAGTCACGTGACAGCCTTTCATTGGTACCCAAGGGAACGCTGTCTCCAACTTTTAGCATCTCACACTATGGAAGGGAAGGGCATGCATGGTCATGAATAGGCAAATAACAGACTGAGAGATGTCTGAAATGTGTTCAGTACCCATCTGCGCATAGTCTAAAGAAGATGGAATGAAAAGCAAGAAGAAAACAAGGAAAAGACCTTTGCCATTCTTTGCATTTTTCCTTTGGGTCTAAGTAGTCATCTGAAAAATCACTCAATAAAGTCTGCCTCAGTCCACATAATTAAAAATTCAGTCTCCATTCTGTGTATCCTGAATTTATCTTCTTTTTTCAACTTCCTATTTGTTTATTTATTATAAATAAGGCACAATATGTTTTTTCTTTCATCATCATCATTAGCAGCATAATTTTTTTTTTTATTTGCCAGTCCTGGAGCTTGAAATTAGGACATAGAATTCCTACTCAGCTGGTCATGACTGAGACTACCACTTCAGCCATGCCTCTACATCCTGCTCTTTGCTGATTATTTGGAAATAAAAGGCTTATGGAGGATATGTTTGCCTGGATATATTTGTCTCAGAACTGATACCTTCAGCCTCCCAAATAGGTGAGATTATAGGACTGAGCTACTGACACCTGGCCTCTCTCATTATTTATAAACTATGAGGGCAGGATTTGTGTCTGTTTGGTTCAATGGTTATTCTCAACACCTGTAATGGTGCCTAAAATGCAGTAGACTAATAAATATTATGTAAAGGAATAAGCAAACAGAATGGGCAATACTTTAATGATTAAATACATATCTGTATATATCTGCAAGAACAAAAGCATCCAAGAGAGATTGGTTCTAGGAGCCCCATACATACCTATCCATGCACATTCATATATAAAAGTGTATTGTCATAAAACCTACATACTTCCTCCTGTATATATCAGATCATTTCTAGATTACATGTAATGCCTCATAAATCAATATGCTACTTAAATATTTGTTATGTGCTATAGGTTAGAAACTAATAAGAAAAATCTGTATACATTCAATGAATATGCTCTGTGTATTGTAGACCTAACAATATGGAGAAAATTATTAACAAAATAACATTTTAGCATGAATATTTTCTATTTGAGGTAGGTTTAATCTGCATAAACCAAATACATGGAAGGTTGAGTATATATTCATCCTGAACATTTATATCTGTACTGTATTTTGTATTATTTTTATACTGGGAGTTAGATTTATGCTAAGTATGCATAGTGTATGTAAGTAACTGGTAACTGTGTCTTTTTAATAATTTGTGGAGTAGTTTCAACCGAAGTGGATGTAAAGTCCATTCTAAAGCATTCAGTTGTGGTGGCTCATGCCTGTAATCAGGAATGAGACATCAGGAGGGTTGCGGTATAAGACCTTATCTCGATCAATAAGCTGAGGGTGTTGTTCTGTAACTGTGATTCCAGCTACATGGAATGAATTGGTAGGAGAAACATGGTCTAAGTCCAACATGGGGTAAAGAGGCAAGACCATAGCTGAAAAATAACCAAAGCACAAAAAGCCCAGAGTTGTGACTCAAGTGGTAGAGTGCCTGTCTAGTAAGCATAAGACCATGAGTTTAAACCCCATCGTTGTCAGAATAATAATATTATTATAACTATATATTATAGTATATGTTAAAATAGATATTTATATAAGTTTTATATAGTTATACCATATTTCATAATTTATATATAATTTCATTATTATAATTGTAATATATTTTATATAATTATATACTATACTATATATAATATTACTGATAGTAATAAAGTAATAGTAAACAGCTAAACATAGTTAATTGTGCTCAGTACCCTTTTGGTTAAAGAGTTCTATGGGAGCCAGTGACTGGTGGCTCACCCCTGTAATCCTACCTCCTCAGAAGGCTGAGATTGAGGTTTGAAGCCAGTCCAGACAGGAAAGTCTGCAAGACTCTTCTCTCCAATTAACTACCAGAAAACCAGAAGTGGTGCTGTGGCTCAAAGTGGTAGACCATTAGCCTTGAGCACAAAGAGGCTCTGAGACAGTGCCCAGGCCCTCTGTTGAAGCCTAATGCCTGACCAACAAATATTTCTATGGGATAATGGACTAGATTGGTTAATTTATGATTTCATTTTTCTTTGTTATTTTCCATTAATATTCCATGAAACTTTTAATCAAAAAAAAAACAGGAAGAAAATAGGGAGGAATTGACATTGTTCAAAAGAAATGGACTCATTATCTAACTTATGTAACTGTAACCCCTCTTTAACATGAAATAGAAAAATCAATTTGTTGTGGATCATCAGATTGCATGTAGAAAGTCTTGCTCTTTTTAAAATTTTATTTTATTGTAAAAATGCTGTACAGAGGGGTCACATTTACATGAAGTAATGAGTACATTTCTTGTCGAGCATTATTACCCCTTCGTTTTTCTCTTATTATTCCCTCCCTCCCTCACCTCCCCCCACTTCTTCCCCCAAGTTGTAAAGTTCATTTCCAACATAGTGTCTTGTGAGTATCATTGTTGCAATAGGTTGTCCTGTGTTCTTATTTCAGCATATTGTTATTCCCCTTCCCTCCCCAAATTAGATAAATGTATATATGAGATGCAAGGTACCAAAATCAAATACAGTGACAACAGGGATATACTACAGGAGGAAGAACATACAAAAGAAACAAAAATTCACATAGTACATTAAAAACAGCAACAATAACAAAGAAAAACCTCTTGTGTCCATATCTTGGGGTTCATTTCACTTAGCATCATCTTTTATAGTCAAAGGTACATAGCTCATCTGATACGATTATCCTAGATGTATAGAAGATGCAAGTAAGGGAAACCATAGGACCCATATTTCACTTAATATGATATTTTCCATGTCTTTCCATCTCCTAACAAATGGGGTGGTGTCATTCTTTCTGATGGAAGCATATAATTCCATTGTGTGGGGGGGGGGAAAGAGAGAGAGACAGAGAGACAGAGAGAGTATACCAATTTCTTGATCCGTTCATCTACTGAGGGGCATCTGGGTTGGTTCCATATCTTAGCTATGGTGAATAATGATGCAATAAACATAGTTGTGCTAGTAGCTTTAGCATGGCCTTGTTTGTTATCATTGGGGTAAATGCCCATAAGTGAGATTGCTGGTACTGGCACAAGAACAAACATGAGTACCAATGGAATAGAACTGAAGACACAGATATGAACCCTTAGACATATAGCCACCTAATCTCTGATAAGAGAGCCAAAAAAAAAATAAAATGGAAGAAGGACAACCTCTTCAGTAAATGGTGCTGGAAAAACTGGTTAAACACCTGTAGAAAACTAAAACTATATCACCCTGCACTGGAGAAACTCTAGGGCTCCTTGGCAAAGGCCAAAATTTTCTTAATAAAGATCCAGAAACACAACAAATCAAAGAATGGTTGCACAAATAGGATTGCATGAAACTACAGAGCTTCTTCACAGCAAAAGACATAGCTAGCTAGATCAATAGAAAGCCCACAGATTGGGAGATCTTCAGTAGCCATATAACAGACAAGGGCCTCATATCTAAAATATACCTAGAACTCAAAAAATTAAATCCCCCAACAACAAATCCTCAAAGAAACAACCTCCCAATTAAGTGGGCTAAAGACTTAAAGAGAGACTTCTCTGAAGAGGAAATAAGAATAGCCAATAGACACATGAAGAAATGCTTAACTTCTCTGGCCATAAAAAATGCAAATCAAAACAACATTGAGAGCCAGGTGCCAGGGGCTCACTCCTGTAATCCTAACTTCTCAGGAGTCTGAGATCTGAGGATCACACTTCAAAGCCAGCTCAGGCAGGAAAATCTGTGAGAGTCTTATCTGCAATCAACCACCAGAAAACCAGAAGTGGCTCTGTGGCTCAAATGGCGGAGTGCTCACCTTGAGCTGAAGAGCTGAGGGATAATGTCCAGGCCCAGAGTTTAGAGTTCAAGCCCAATGACTGACAAAAACAAGACAGAACAAAACAAAGCAACAAAAAAAATATGAGATTCCACCTCACCCCAGTTAGAATGGCTATAATCAAAAAATTTAATAATAGATGCTGGAGGGGATGTGGCCAAAAGGGAACCCTACTGCATTGTTGGTGGGAGTGTAAACTTGTTGAACCACTTTGGAAAGTAGTATGGAGGTTCCTCAAAAGACTTGCTTTTTTTTTTTTTAAAATAGAACTTATTGTTGAAATGAAGAAAATGAAATATAAAGTGAAGAAAATGCTTGTAAATAAGAATGGTCTAGACGTTAAAAGTGAGGGCTCTTCCAGAGAAGTCTAAAGGGGTGGAGCTTTCAGCAGAGATCAGAGAGAGCCCTAAGAAGAGAATCTTCTTCATTGTTTGGGGCAAGAAACATGGGCAATGAACAAATTATGAAAACATCATTGTCTAGTTCACTAAATACTACCAACCAAGATCTGATGCTTTTATACCACAGTGTCTGCAGGCAAATCTTTCTTTTCATTTTACTTTATGACCTTCTCAGTGGAGAACAGCTTTGTTTTAGTTACATTTCTTGACATTAAAAGTAGGCAATGTGAAGTGTAGAATACACGGATAAAGATTTGCATTCGTGACCTGCCCTTGGTGAAATACAGAATAAAATAGAATTAATGTCAGCGCTTTCCCCATCTGTCAAGTCTGCAGACTTAGTTTCATGCACCTGCTTAGACACACACATAAGTCCAGGCCTCTACAATCCAGACACCTGTTTCCATGCTCCATTGGAAAATGCTTGCCTTTTGGGAGCCTCCTCTGCACACAGAACATTGTTTCAGTAACTGTCACCACAGCGTCTCTGTCCATTATCTTCACATCTTTGGCTACCCATCGTTTTAATGAGGCAAGGATTGATTCCTAACAGAGCCTCAAATGAACAGGAAAATGCTAGCTAGATTTTTATTGAAAGGGGAAAAAATGAGAGTTGTCCTGCTGTGAATCTTGCCCATATTATTCCCTCTTCTTCACTTGTGTTTTCCCCATTTAACGGCTCTTTCGATCTTGGCACTCTAAGTACATACAAGGATTAATCTATTCCAACTCATTAAAAACCAGAACACTGGAAATTGTGTTTCCAATTCATTATTTTTGTAATTGTGCTTATGTTTGCTAATTAAGTCACTATTGTACACAGCAGGGTGTGGTGGAAGAGAAGATGTGTCAGATCAGGTTTGGGGTGGAACACTCACATTTAGAAATAATGAACAAAATCATGCTTCTGTCCCAAATTTTAAATGTATCAAGTATACTTGAATACTTTTCTCAAATGTGAAGAGCTGAGTATACAAGAGACCTATGCAATCAGTCAAGAGACATCAACAGTCCAAATCATTGGGTGATACCAGGCTATATCTACTAGAAACCTGAAAGTGGGACCTGGAGTTCCACAAATTATTTGCTCCACAAATTATGGGAGAGAGAGAGAGAGAGTGGGTGGTGAGGGAGGTCTTCATTCTTTCTGTCAACAAATAAAAAAGCAACTCATTTGTTCTTTTGGTAATCGGGAAGAAATATTTTTGAAAAAAATAGAAAAATTGACTTAGAGTTATAGTGTCAGAATCAAAGTTGAATAGACCAAATACATGAACACAGAAAACAAAGAAGGCATAAATGAACAATATTGTAAGATTGATTTAATACAAATACATAGAGTTTTGTGTTTAATTAACAATTAAGGTATCTTGTCTTCAAAATAAAAAGAATTAGACTGAGAGATACTCAAAATTCAACCATTAAGGAAGACATAAAAATTTAATATATAAGCCACAATAGACTACAGTGCTATTAACTTTCAAGTTATTATACTTTTAAAGATACAGTAGTTGGCTATAGTGCTAAAAATAGAAAAGGAGATATCCTATTTTTGCCCATATTGGATATTTCACTCAAATAGAACCACACAATTGCCAGATGTTTTTACATCTAACTCTTAAACATTGGGACACAATACTTTCAAGGTCCACTCATACTTAGCATGTATCTGTTATTTATTTCTATATTTTATATTTGCCTACTCATTTTACTTATTTACTTATTTATCTGTTTATTAATTAACACTCCATAGGCTTGAACTCAGGAGCTTGAGCTCCTGCTTGTCTTTTTCCAGTCATAGCTGCCACTCTACCACTTAAACCAGGCTTTCAATTCTGGATTTTTGTTGGTTGATTGGAGAAAGGAGTCTCAAGCCTTGTTTGTCTGTGACGGTTTTGAACCAGTTTGAATCCAATACATCAGTTTATGAGTGCAATTTATCTTGCTCAGTATCAGAGCTTACATCATTCTTCCCGATCCCCTATCCCACCTATTTCCTCAATTTTCCTAGTTCCATTTTCATATATGTACATTGAATATTATAATGTTTTCATTCACCCACCCTTCCTCTCTCCATTCACCTGTCCCTCAATGTAGCAATTACTATTGAAATATGGTGAAAGTGGTTCAAAAATAGTTTTCTTATGGAAATTTTGGATATATAATAGGCCCCACATACTTTTCCAGCAGCACCCAATAAAATCAATATTTCCAAATCTAGTTTCACCTACATATATATTCTGATTCATTTTCTTCCACCCTTGCTTTGGTATTTTTCAAAGCATTTCCCAAATGTCACGTGATTTTGTCAGGCTATTCCAGTATATGTCACCAGATGATAAATGTTCTTCTAACATACAATCATAGTACATTATTGTACCTAAAATGAACAAAGGTCTTTCCTTAAAACGGCCAACTAAACTACTTAAAGCTAATAAAAATTTAATTGAGTATAGTTAATTAATATAATCCTTTAGGGGAAACACTGCTACCCCTGGAAGGTGGCTGTGGTCTTCGGTTCTAATAATAGCCTCGCATCAGACTAGTCTGAACAGCACATAGGAAGCCCATGTCTGGTGTCTGAACTGTCTAATTTAAAAATCTTCTGTCACTGTCCTATTATGGAAACTTGGAAAAGATAACTTAGTCATTATCTTCTCATGCTTAAAAAAAGGATAGTGGAACTTAATTTGTATTATGATTGTTATCAAAACTAATCCAATGAACCCATGTAAATGGTTTTTCAGAGTATCTGGAACATAGTAAGTTCTAAATAAATGCCCCCAAATCAAATTGAGCATAAAATAATCACTATCAATATGTTTGTTCAAGTCAGTAATTTGGTCTATTTGCATAGCTCTATTTGTAACCCAGTACAGGAAAATCTCTTAAAATCCACTTCATTCCCTTCAAATGATGAGGATGGTCCCAGTCAGACAGAAAAGTCATCTCACCAATTTTCTGTTTCTCAAGTTTTGATTTTTTAATTTTTATTTTGTGAGCCACCATCTGGACCAAATCATATATTAATATTTCTTGGTAAGAAACACAGATCAGGTACAGATTAAATGGTGCTTTTGAAGTAATTATTTCTCCAAGTAGTAAATTATTTCTCCAGATAGTAAAAGGGATTCAAGATGGTTTACATCACTTTTCACTTCTTTTTTGTGTATATTTTTATTGTAAAAATACAGTACAAAGGGGTTACAGTTACATGAGTAAGGTAATGAGTATCCAGGATTGTTACCTCCTCCTTTGTTTTTTCCCCTACCATCTCTTCCCTCCTCTCCTCCCCAGCTCCTTTCCCCCCACCCAAGTTGTAAAGTTCATTTTCAACATAATGTATTGTATATCTCATTGTTACAATGGGTCAACCTATATCCTTATTTCAGCATTTTGTTATTTCCCTTCCCCTCCACAAATTAGAAAAATGTATATACAAGATTCAGGGCACCTGAATCAGATACAGTGAAATCGAGTTATACCATGGGGGAAGAGCATACAAAAGAAACAAAAATCACAGTACATTATAAATACATTAAAAACAATGACAAGAAATATAAAACCATTGTGTCTCTATCTTTGGGTTCATTTCACTTATCATCACCTTATATGGTCATATGTACATAGCTTTTGATCTTTTCTGCTTATCCTAGACATATACCAGTTATTGCAAATAAGGGAAACCATGGGACCTATGTTTCTTTCGGCCTGGCTTACTTCACTTAATATATTTTTTTTCCAAGTCTTTCCATTTCCTAACAAACGGGGCAATGTCATTCTTTCTGATAGAGGCATAGAAAAATGATGAAATAGTATCTCCAAAGAAAAATCATGAAAATATTCATCATCTTTCTGTTGTGTAGAGTGTCTGTATGTTTATGAACCACAGTGGTTTTAGATTATTTTCTTAGTCTTTATTTGTTAATATTCAGCTTAGTTTGACTCATAGGGTTTGTTTTTAAGTCACATTGAAAGTTCACAGCAAACAAAAGTGATTATACAAAAAGCCACACCATATATGCATTAGAAAAATTGACCATAGTACACCTGTAATTCTAGCTACTCAAGAGGCAGAGATATAAGGAATGTAGTTTGAAGCCAGTCCAGGCAGGAAAATCTGTGAGACTCTTATCTCCTCTTAAACTCTACGAAAGGCAAATGTGGAGCTATGGCTCTTGATGGATTGCTAATCTTAATAAGGGGGAAAAAATGCTAAGGGACAGTGCCCAGACTTTGAGTTCATGCCCCAGATTTGGCACACAAGTAAAAGCCAGAATACAAAAATGAAGTAACTGGAAAGAACACATAAGAAGGAAGAAATGTTGGTGAAGTTTTTATTAACCGTGCTTTACATCAGAGAATGTCAAAGTTATAAAAGCATATGTTTCCATCTGTGCCTGATAGTTTGGAAAATGTCACATCACCTGTATGTTTTGTTTTGTGACCTTCTATGAATGTTATCAATATGGAATTTGTCTTTTCTTTATAGTGATATACATTATTTATAATGCCTTAGAAGGTAGACCAATGTTTCCAAATTCAATTGTAGAAAACTTTACTAGAAACAACATTTACTAAGCACTGTTTTGAATATTATTCTCTGGATGAAACTAGATTTTATTTGTACTAAACTACTTTTAAGAAGTAGTGCTTTGGCTCAAAGTTGTAGAGCATTAGCCTTGATCAAAAAGAGCTCAGAGAGTGCCCATGGCCCAAATTCAAGTCACAGGGCTGACGAAAAGGAAAAAGAAATGGAAATTCTAAACTACTTTTACTTATCTGCCCTAATGACTATATGTGTGTGTGATATTAATCTTACAATTAAGATTTTTCTCATCCACCACATATTAATTAGCATATTAAGTTCGATGTGAAAAAATAATGCAAAATAATATGATCATACTGAAAAAACTGATGTATTTGAGGACACACAATCTTAAGATAGTAAAGTGAATGTCTGGCATTTGATAAAAGGCTGAAGCTTGATTTAATGTTGGCTGTATCATTTTCTCACTTTGAAGAGTTTGATCAGAGAATGCCACCAAAAAGAAATTTTCCTGTTTACAGGTTTATCTTGGTTTCAGCAATAGGTAAACCATTCAACTATCCTTGCCTAAAACCGACAAACTTTATCAGAATTGTATGGAATATTACAACATAATATTGTCAATAACATTTCCACTTCTTCATGCAGAAGAGACTCAGAAATTTCTTGTACTAATTACATTACATCTAATCATTATCTCTACTTGCTGTCAAAAAATCATTAATAATAAAAAGCTTGAGATTTGTAGTCATATTTGTTCATTTATTTAGCCATTGAATTATTATTTAACATGCACATATAAACAAGAGGGTAAGTGAGGGATGAACATTTTTTTATAGAAAAGAACATGAAGCTTTAGTCTTGACATGCATGCTTGTCATTTCTGATTGGAAGCTCAAGTCTCCAAAGTAATCAAGTTGAATATATTGTAACCGGAAACTTTATGAAGCTTAAAGCATGGATTAATATACAGATTGATAAAATAGAACTAGTGAAACAAGCACTGGTTAGAAAAAAATGAAGTGCTATTATATGAGAACCTGGAAAATTAGCTATCAAATCATGCTTTATAAGTATTGTACATCTACCACCTATAATAGTATGTAGAACAATGCTAGATATGAGATAAATACTTAGAATGTGTTTTTTTGCATTAAGTAATTTAGCAAATAATAATTAGAATATTCTGAGTAAAAAAATCCAAGAAGATTTAACTAGTAAGTTTTAAGAACTATCAAGGAGGAATAAATTTGATTTTAAAAGATTCCTAGAAAATGTGAAAATATAAATTCTATACTTACTTATTTGTGGATCATCTATTTGTCATTTAATTGCTACTCATTCTTTATATCTTCTTCACAGTCAATCATTCAGAAAGTATTTTATGTAAGATTTACACTTACAGAAATATATTATCCTTAGTAACAAAGCTGAGCATAGTTTGACAATTTAATTAACTCAATATGTTTTCCAGCTTGCCTTTTATTCGTGTCTGTCTTTAATTGTAACAATGTACTCTTCATAACAAGGGTTGGGTATACTGGGAACTTATTTTACATTCTTTGCTATTAATCATGATGTCACCGTTATGGATGATAATTTTAGGAATCTGAAGGAAACAAGCAATAAATTATGAAGTGTGGCTGTTCATTTTCTCCTTTGCATATTTCAGCACCTGCAAAGCCTTGATTGGAATCAGTGGGATATGATTTCATGCAACCAGAATACCAGAATAAAGACTAGTGCTTTATCTAAGGTAGAGAATATTGAAACTTATGTATAAGCAGAGAAATTAACACAGTCCCACTGAGAAATCAGCCTATCATAGCTGTACCTTTTTTATGCACTTTATTGCCAATCCTACCTCTCTATGATTTGGGAGCAAATAAATGTATTTATGTTACTTTTAAAAGATCATGTTGGTACCTGTACCAAAATGTATCTGGGGATTGAATTTAAGGACTCAAGCTCTCACCTGGCTTTTTCACTCAAGCCTGGTGCTCTATCACTCGAGCCACACCTTCACTTCTAGCTTTTTGATGGTTAATTAGAGAAAAGAGTCTTAAGGGCTTTTCTCCCTTGGTTGCCTTTGCACTGTGATTCTCAAATCTTAGCCTCCTGAGTTGCTTGGCTTATATATGTGAATCAATGGTGCCTGAATTTTATGTTACATTTTTAAGGAAAGCAAGTGTATGGGAATTTAGAGTTGGAGACAGGAGTGGGAAAAGGAGGCTGTTACTAAGTAGATAGAATGCAAGTACCATTCCTCGTTTGGTTTACTACAATGTAAGTAAGTTATTTTTTTATTTCTTATATTTATACCTTGTCAACTTGACATGGATATCTTATTTCCTCTACTACTTTCTTTTAGCTCAGATCCTGTAAGAGAGACCATAAAATCTCTTCCCAACATATATCCTTTAGATTGATTTATTTATTTATGTTGTTGTTCTGAAATTTTTATTTAATTATTAAAATGATTCTTGCTCATTCTTGGTGTCCTGAAGCTGCTCTATAGCTAGTCAAATAGGGTTCTATTATTCAAATGAATCCATAAACAGCATGAGATTACTTTGAAGTAACGTTTTTAATGCAGGGGTTTGTTATTTTAGTGGTTATTGGATTTCTTTCTTGTTTAGAAAAAGTGTTGTTCTTAGTGTTTAGCTACCAAGATATATAAATATTTCATCTAAGCCACCAACCTATATAAATATTATTTGAAATATATACACGAATGTATTATGCTGGTGTTTTTCATCAGAGTTCAGTTGGTACTTGTGAGGACTTTTTCTGATCTACTTTAAAAACAATACTTCTTATCAACCTGACTCTCAGTTCTTATTGTGAAATTCTTTCTTTTTGCTAAAGTAAGTAGAGATCACAACTAATTATAAAACGAAGATTTTATATGTTTTGTATATCCTAATATATGTCCATATCTGTATTCATCTATACACATACACACTACCTCTGTGTCATGTGTGTGCACCTGTATACCTCAGTAAATAGAAAGTAAAGCATATCAAAAGCCAATAAAGAGAGGCAAAACAAAAAGTCATTTTTGAAAGCAGTATAATATTCCAGTGTCTTTTTTGGTTGCAGATTTTATGCAAGAAGAGATTAATAGTTGATTAAAACAAAAAAGACTTTTATGAGACTCAACTTCATTGAAGCTAGGGGCTTGGGTTGGGTTTGCCTTCCAAGAAATTCAAATTTAATCAAAGGTTTTATGGGTTTACAGCTCAAATGATATAACATGCTGTGGGCTGAACTTAAGAAAGAAAGAGTTATTAGAGCTGATTTGTGCCCTGTAGGAGTGTGCCGTACTTTCCCAATCTTGAGCTCTTCAGTTCACTGTCTGGCAGGCCAGAAAGAACAGGAAAAAGATACCAGGATGTAATCAAGTGATATAACTCAAAGAAAATGGCCACTGAAAAGATAAACACCCGGCAAGTTGAATTGGCTGTAAATTTACTTCTCTGGGAAAATTAATAAAACTTGGGAAGAAACTAAAGTTTGAGGTGAAAGAAAAAAGAAAACAGGAGAAATCTCTTCTAGATCTTTTCTAAGAGTTGGCAACCATAAATAGCCTTTATATGAGTCTTCACTCTAATACAGTCTAAGTAGTCCAAAGTATTAAAAACCAATATTAAGAAAGTCCTTATTAACAGTGTCTTTGCATATCTGGAAAATATAAAGTTTTTTTTTTACCCTTATCTTCAATTTAAGCTATAAAAATGCCTACACATAAACTTCAAAAGAATTTTAACCCAAAGTAAAACCTGACATATCACACAACAAAATGAGACACCAGTGATTAAATCCTACAGGTAACAGGCAATCCATACAATATCAATTACTGCAACTATCGGGGCAAAAGATTAACATGTAAATGTGTATATGGCTATGAATGAATGAAAATATCAAATTAGCATATTAGCAGGGAAGACACATTTAAAAATTCAGCAAAACAGTGTAGCTGATGAAAATTCACTAGTTATGGGTACAAGAATATACATTTGGAAAACTCAGATCAAGTGTATGAAAATTGGCTGCAACATGTTGCAAAAATGAAGAAAGCAGCATGCCCAGCTGAGAGGACGCACTGAGAAATTTATTGTCCGGGATTTACATACAGGAAAGTGTTGTGGGTGGCAACCAGGTAAGTGGATGCCTGTGATCAGGTTTGGTAAGATTTGGGGCATGTATAATAGTCAGGACCACACTTACCTTATCTAATCTGTAACACATCTGGTTTATTTGAAGCTTGTGTTAGTGTTTATGGAGGAATTCCAAAAGCTGATGGAGCCAGGGTCTAGGTAGGATATCTCTATATACCACAGTAACAGTGCTGTGTATGTATAGTGCCCTGGGATTACATGGGAAGAACAGATCAAGATTAGGGTCGACCAGGGTCCTTATTACTCAATACAGGTGCAGTCACATTGAGTTGATTTCCAGCTTACAGGAACAAATTCTGTTTTCAGATTCATCACCTTCTCTCTACACAATCTTATTTTTCTTTAACACATCTAAATAAAGGACATCAACAAAATAGTGAAATAAGTCATCTTAAGCCCTGCTTCTCTCCTAGGATCACACTGAGTCCACAAGAAAAAGGAGGACTGATTTCCACTGTAAGAAACTGAGAAACATGGTGATGGTCCAGGGTCAAAGGTGGTTAGAAAACTCAAGAGACTCTCTTTCTCCCCAAAGCCATGTCACCACAAAAAAATCACATGGTGCCTTATAAATAGGTTAGGAACAATAGCAAGAAAGTAAAAAACCACTTGGGTACCTATCTTGGGGTTCATTTCACTTAACATCATTTTGTATGGTCATATGTACATAACTTTTGACCTTTTCTGCTTGTCTCAGACATATATACTAGTTATTGCAAATAAGGGAAACCATAGGACCTATGTTTCTTTGGGCCTGGCTTAGTTCACTTAATATCTTTAAAAAGGGGCCATGGTCCAGCCAGAAGCATGTCTTTAAAGTTCCTAGGTACGGGGTTTTCTCAGGGGGAAAAAAAGAGGAGTTACTAGCTCTGTGAGAAAAATAATAACAATTAGACAGAAGTCTATACAAAATGGAGTTCAGATACATCGAGAAGTCAAGAGATGGCGGTTTCCACACAGAACTTTGGACATTTCTCCCCAAACAACGCTGAAATTCATACAGCAGAAAGATTCACCTGGGACTACTCCTCACATTGAATCCTATCTTCTTGGGAAAATGTGAAGGTAATGTAAAAAATAAAGGTTTAAGTTGAAGGTGTGAGAAGCTTGAAAGGGACATTTGGTTTTTATCTGATGGGAAGTTGGAAGTATATTTTAATTGAAATTTGTAAGGAAGTGCAAATGAAAATAGAACTTAATTGTTTTCAAGAGTCACTGTGGAATAAGCCTCCTTCCATCCCAGTAGTTAAGAGAAGTAAGCTCAGTTTCCAAGTACAATGATGAGTATTTGAACTTAGAAGAGAATAAGTATATGCAAGTATATGCGAAGCAGCTGAGTTCAGAAAAACATGAAAAAGGAAATACAAGGTAGACTTTTTATTTCCAGTGAGTTTAACTTAAAAACAAACATGAAACCATTAACTGCAGTATAATTATATGGTGGCATCTAAAGGCTATGGAAACTATTTGCAGTTGTTATGTGTAGCATAACAGGTGCTCAATGACTAGTGAATACTGAGGACAAAACACAGAATATTAACTAGAATACAATAGGAATGGTCAATTTCAGCCATATTATACCTATGCAGCATTTTTTTGGGGGGCCTGAACTCTGGGCCTGGGTGCTGTCCCTCAGCTCTTCAGCTCAAAGCTAGAGCTCTACCACTTGAGCCACAGCGCCACTTCCAGCTTTTTTCTTTTTGCTTATGTGGTGCTGGGGAATCGAACCCAGGGCCTCATGCATGAAAGGCAAGCGCTCTACCACTAAGCCACCTTCCCAGCCCCCCTTTGCAGTATTTTTTAAAAATCTCCATTAGGCAAGGGGAAAACTCAATATGATAGAGCCATTTGTACTATTACTTAAGTAGAGAAAAGACAGTGAATTATGGAAGCAAAGCCACCTGTAGAGACAGAAATAGATAACAGGCCTGGTAAAATTTGTCTATCTACAAATAACTTCAGCCTGATAATACAGTAAAATATTATTGGAAAGGAGTAGAAATTAAGGCAGAATCAGATTCTGAAATGAGTGGAAGGATCCCTTAAGGAAAGATAAATCACACAGGGGTGCTGGTGACTCAGCTACTCAGGAGGCTGAGATCTGAGGATCTTGGATTGAAGCCAGCTGGGGCAGGAAAATCAGTGAGACTCTTATCACGTTTTTTTTTAAATCAACAAAACAACAGAAGTGAAGTTATGGCTCAATGGCTCAAGTGGTAGAGTATCAGACTTGAGCAAAAAACAAAACAAAACAAAAAAACCACCAAGCCAACAGTATGAGGCTCTTAGGTTAAAAACCCAGTACCACACATACACACACACACACACACACACACACACACATGCGCGTGCACACACTCACTCACACACACAATCATAAGTCCAGAGAATCAGGATCATTTATATGCTGGAAAAGTGCACACTGTTCAAAATCTTCCACTAGTTATTGATCAATTATTACCATGATACGACTTGCTAACTTCCTAGTGTTGGATCAATATACCAATAGCAATATGCCACAGTGACTGTTACAACTGCTAGGCTTTTGTCTCATTTATTCATGCTTATATTTACTGTGTTGTGCTGTTCCTTTGGTGTGTTCACTGGTAGATACACTTTAACCTTCCCAATAATTAGCATGCCAGGCCATTGCTGTGAATTGACTGTGTCCTTGAAAAGCATGGGTTGGAGACTGAATCCTTATTGCAGGTGTGGGAAGCTGTGGCCCCAGAGGAAGTATTTGGGTCACGAATGGTTTACCCTCGTGAGTGAATTAATGCCACTTCCGAAACAGCGTGGAGCTGAGAGTTGGCTCTCTCACCTCAAAATGCCCTCCGCCACTCCATGACTCAGCAATCAGGTCCTCGGCAGGGAGAGCGCCTGCCCTCCATGCTGGAATTCACAGACGCAAGAAGAATAAGAAATAAATACGTGTTCTTTGCAATTCACCCAGTTGGGAGAGAGTGAATATGATCAAAATGTACTATATGCAAGTATAAAAATAGCACAATGAAAACTCTCATTCCATGCAATTAATATACTCTAATTTAAAAAATTATACATTGTGTCACTGTGTATTGCACACAAAGCAGACTAGGATAACCATCTTCAAAAATATTTTATGTAAATTAGGTATAGTATGAAGATGTAGATACATAAAACTTTTCTTTATAATGGTAAGAGTTTTATTTCTAAAGAGTTTTTCCCTAAAAGTTAAACTAAAAGGTTTTAAAGGGATATTAAAAAGGGTGAATCAATGCAACAGCAATACTCACAAGACAGTTTGTTGGAAAATGAACTGTACAACTTGGGGGGAGGGGAGAAGGAAAGTAGGAGAAATGAGGGAGGGGGTAACAAGTTCCACAAGAAATGTACTCATTACCTTACCTATGTAACTGTAATCCCTCTGTACATCATCTTGACAATAAAATGAAATTTTAAAAAACATGAAAAAATAAATAAAAATAACAATATCTGACTGAAAAAATATTTCATGTGATACCACCTCATTAGTTCTACAAGGTGGGTTCTTCCCTGATCCCCACGTTACAGGAAAGAAATCTAGGACAGATAGTCCTCTGAATAGGCTAATCACACACACACACACACACACACACACACACACACACACACACACAAATACAGATTATTTAGTAACCTAAGCTAACTAAGACACAGAGAAATCTGGTGACTTTTCCCCTTACACTTAATGAGCATCTGGACTCTTCAGAGACACAGCTGTTATGATGCAAATGAGGACTCAGATCCAGGGTCATAGAGATCTTCTATTTCCAGTCTCCTTGGTCTCTAAGGCTGCAGAGGTGTGAGAACTTTGTAGATATAACTTCTCCAAGCCTCTGTTTTCCATCACTGTAAGGTAAAGACCACAGCGCTTAAGAAGCATAAAGTAACTCTTATCAGTGGATGCTCTACCACATGAGGTTTATCTCCCCTTTTAGGTTTTTGCTAGTTATTTGGAGACAAGAATCTTAAGATTCTTAAGATCCAAACTTCAGTTCTCAGATCTCAGCCTTCTGAATATCAAGGATTACAGATGAGAGACACCAGCACTAGCTACATTTTTTCTAAAAAATTCAGTTGCATCTCTGTTACTCCTTTCTTTGTCTGTCTCCTTGCCAAAGGACCCAAGGAAATAAACAACAAAAAAGTACATGTTGAGTTCAGATGCTTTTTAAAAACAAATGCCATTTTACTACAGAGACTTGATTTAAAAAACTAAATGACTATGAAGACTTTCTGTAGGGATAGATATTTCCATGATTATCATTTTAATTTGCTGAGAAAAAAAAACATGCTCCTCAATTTGGATGCAAACTGTGAATGATCACCTTTAAGACAATACAATTTACACAGATAATACCAGGCCTTCCAGAAGAACAAATGGCATGACTTCCATATGTATCATTACTATTCACCTTAATTAGACATGGCAAGTTCAGAATTCTATGACTCCGGAAAGCTGCTCTCTGAATAGCTCTGCTCAGCAGTAGGATCTTCTGGGCCCAGCCTCCAACAACAGAAGGAACCAACTGAGTGTGTGTGTGTGAGTGTGTGTGTGTGTGTGTGTGTACATATGTGTGTAAAATGGATGATTATGAATGGACTGGCCACAACGTCTTCATTAAACAAATATGGCACATTGATCGCAGAGGCTGTCAAGTTGCTTTGATAGATTTTTTTTCCCCTTGTTTTCCTGAGAGAAAGATATATTGGGTTAGCTCACTGCAAAGCATCCAGCCATGTTTGTAGATCACTCCTCCCTCATTAAAACAAACAGCCTTGTGTCTGGTGGCCCATACATCAACCAACATCGAGTTTCTCCATAACTCATCCCAGAACATTCCATGGCTGGCTGGCCTCTTTGTAGAAAAAATAGACTGTCTGCCCAAAAGAGGTATGCATTTAAACACTAATTTCAGACTTTGCAAATGGAACTGAATAGCGGGTGCCTAATGACTGAGTATGTAATAAAAAAAATGACATGCAGTTTCAATAATATTGAAATAATTATTGGAGCAGAGACTAGAGACTGGAATACCTTAGTTGAGAAGCAGAGATAAGACAGAAAGACAGGTAACTGGATTTCAATTAGAAGATTCGGCTTGAATTCAGGCTTTGCAAATAATCTACTGAGTGAGCCTGTAATATTGTCTTCCTAGAGCCCTCTAATCTTTCTTGTAAAAAAAAAATCACATGGTTAAATAAGATTATTTTTATCTCTATATTGTCCTTTTATTTTTGTGCTTCCATAAATCTCATATTAAAAAATCTCCCAGGAACTGTACATTAATTGAATCAGAATTAAATAAGTTTTTGCTAGATTTTGCTAGATTCTCTGATGTGACCCAGATAGAGACAGACTGACAGAGGGAGAGGAAAGAAAGAGGAAGAGGAAGTTAGAAAGGAAGAGAGAGGGACAGACAGAGAGAAGGAAGTGAAGAAATAAATTAAATATTAGTGCTTTGTAAATATCTTTATTTCTCAACTAGCTTTTAGACCATTAAAGTAGAAATATAGAGAAATGGGAAAAGAAAATCACTCATAAAGCTTTTATATGTGTTTTTTTTTTCTTGGTAACTGTGATAAGAGTGTCTCTACAAAGAGTATGTTCACATAAAATATTTTATGACTTACAAAGTGAGTCATAATATTTTGGAACATGTGATCAACTGCTACAAATATAAAGTAGAAATAAAGCAGCATTTTAATACTTCAAATTCACCATTGTAATATTTTTGTTGTATTTTAATTTGGCGGGGGTCAGAGCTAGGTTTAAACTCAGGGACTCACATTTGCTAGTCAACACATCACATAGCATCTCATGTCTTAACCCAGCCTACCTATCCTCCTAACTACGTCTCTCCTGCAGCTAATATAGCAGGCATGTATCACTATATCTGGCTTGTTTGTTGAGGTGAAGTAATAAGGGCAGAGAGAAAGGAAATTAGAAAGAATAATAGATAGAGGGCGTGAATTCGATCAATGTGCTTTATATGCGTGTATGAAATTGCACAATGAGATTTTTTGGAATAATAAATATCCACTTAAAATAAAAGCAAATGAGGTTTCTATAATGTTTTCATAGAAGTCGAGAGTAGAATGGGAGCTAGCAGGGTCTAGGGAGACAGAGGATGGAGATGAGGAAGGGCTGGCTGGTGGATATTTATTATTACACTTACATAGGCATAAGGATTGTACTAGTAGCACAGTATAGGGACAATTAGGCAACATTAATAAATTGAAATTTTCAAAAGGATAGGAGAAAGCATTCTGACTGTAACCATCATGAAGAAATGATTTTTTTAAAGTTGAGAATATAGAAACTTGAATCCTATGTATAGGTACTGTGCACACATAAAAGCATCATGTTTCTTCATTAATACATCCTAAAATTTTTACATTTTAACATGCCAGTTAAATATTATTTTTTACAGTAAATCTTTTTTAATCAAAATTTTTATTGTCATTATAAAGGTGATGTACGGGAGGTTCCAGTTTCATGTCAGGTCATGAATACATTTCTTTCTTTAAAAAAATAAGTTTTTTGTTGTGAAAATACTGTACAGAGGAGTTACAGTTACATGAGCAAGGCAATGCGTACATTTCTTACCCAGCATTGTTGCCTCCTCCTTTGTTTTTCCCCTACCATCCTGTCCCTCCCACCTCCTCAACTACATTCCCTCACCCACCTCCCCAGCCTAAATTGTGAAGTTTGTTTTTTGACATAGCTTGGACAATGTCACCCTTTCACTCTCTCTCCCAGTTTTTCCCTCCCTTCCCCACCCACAAGTGGTACAGTTCATTTTCAACATAGTGTCTGGCAAGTACCATGCTGCATTTGCTCAGCCTTTGTCCACCATTTCTGTTCCCTCTCCTACTGTCCCCCAGGGACAGAGAAACGAACAAGTAAGAGTAAAATAAAATAAAACAAAAGGAAAATATCTTATTCCCATTTCCTCGAGTTCATTTAGATAAATATTTTATATGATCAGACGCCATAGGCATGGTACCTTTGTATTCTCCTCTATGAGTATCCTCCTTTGGTTTCACAATACATTTAATGTAATTTATCATTTTTAGACTAAAATGTACTTATATTTCTATAAATTCTAAATGATTTTCTTTAATATTTTCACATTTTCTTTCAAATATTATACGATGAAAATGGCTGAGTACATGGAAAAGGACAACTAATTTATATGTTACCCTCTTGTTTTATATATATTTTTTATTGTAAAAATAATGTACTGAGGAATTATAATTCCATGAGTAAGGCAATGAGTACAGTTCCTATTGAGCATTGCTACCCCCTCCTTTGTTTTTCCCCTACCATTCCTTCCCTCCCCACCTCCCGAACTCCTCTGCCTACCCACCAAAGTTGTAAAGTTTGTTTTCAACATAGTGTCTTGTACATCATTGTTACAATGGGTCAACCTGTATCCTTACTTCAGCATTTTATTTCCCTTCCCCTCTCCAAATTAGAAAAATGTATATATAAGATGCAGGACACTAGAATCAAATACAGTGAAAACAGGAATTATACCATGGGGGAAGAATATACAAAAGAAAAAAAAATCACATAGTACATTATAAATACATTAAAAGTAATAGAAAGAAAGAATAAACCACTTGTGTCCCTATCTTAGGGTTCATTTCACTTAACATCATCTTATATGGTCATATGTACATATGCTTGTCCTAGACATATACTAGTAATTACAAATAAGGGAAACCATGGGACCTATGTTTCTTTGGGCCTGGCTTACTTCACTTAATATAATTTTTTCCAAGTCTTTCCATTTCCTAACAAATGGGCCAATGTCATTCTTTCTAATGGAGGCATAGAATTCCATTGTGTATATATACCACAATTTCTTGATCCATTCATCTACTGAGGGGCATCTGGGTTGGTTCTATATCTTAGCTATGGTAAATAATGCTGCGATAAACATAGTTGTGATGGTAGCTTTAGTATAGCCTTGTCTGTGATTGTTTGGGTAAATGCCCAAAATTGGTATTGCTGGGTCATAGGGGAGCTTTATGTGTAGTTATTTTGAGGAACCTCCATACTGCTTTCCAAAGTGTTACCCTCTTTTTATTCTATTTCTCCAAGTAAATTTTCCCTACAGTTTGGTGATATCCATGGAATAGAATTATCTGTTTACCTTTGCATTATATATTTGTATTTTGGAAATACTAAAGTTTCTTTTGGGTATGTGTATGTGTAAGTGCTGTTATAAGGGCTGGAATTCAGGGACTTGCATTTCTCCTTAGATTTTTTTTTCACTCAAGGCTGGAGCTCTACCACTTGTGCCACACCTCCACTTCTGGATTTTTGCTCCTAAATTGGATATAATAGTCTCTTTCTACCCATGACTGGCTTCAAAATGCATTCTACAGTTCTCAGCCTCCTGAGTACCTAGTATTACAGACATGAACCATCAATTCCTGGCTAATATTAAGTGTTTCTGATAGGAAAATTTTAGCATGCTTTTAAAAAATATTCTCAATTAATATTGCCATCTACATTCTACTCTCAGCCTTCTATTATGTTTCCTTTAGTTAGGGCCTGGGGAGCTATCCCTGAGCTCTTTAGCTCAAGGCTAGCACTCTACCACTTTGAGCCACAGCACCACTTATTATATTTTCTTCTCTGTTCTCAATCTCCAGCATACTTAGAGCTTCTTTTTTTCCCTATTCATATACCCTTAAAGTAAAATTAGCACATTAATTGTTACAATATTTATTACAGCTACATTTGATCATGTATCTGTATGTTAATGAATATTAACTTCATAGCCTTTTCACAGTTTCATATGAGATTTGCTTGTCTTCTTTTATGAAAAAGGAGTATTATCCACTAGGGAAATAACACCATGTTGTCTCTTGGCAAAGGAGACAGATGTTACCAGCAATTGAGAGTAGATGAGCACCAGAGTCACTGAATTACTGTTCTTATTCTTGAACATTTTTCATAGATGTTAACTGGTCGATGGCCTTGCACAAATAGCTGTATGTTTCTTTAAATGGAATGCATTACTTTAAATGGTCCACTGCCTAACACATTTTAGGCATTCTTAATTCTTTGTTAAAATGTTAATCTGTGACTACAGAGTGGACTTCTAACATTCAAAGGTGTTTAAAACTATTCTACCCATTTAGCAAACAAAGCAGTTCCTGGCTAAGGTTGAAGGATTTAAAATATGATCTCATCTAGCTTCTAAGTATAAAATTATAATCTTCCCTATATTAGCACACTAAATCAGTGTATTGGTAAAAGAACACATCATTTTAATGGCTCTAAAGAGCTTGTATAATTCAAAAGATTTTCTCTCCCTCCCCCTCCCTCCCCCTCCCTCCCTCCCTCCCTCCCTCCTCCCCCTTTCTTCCTTCCTTCCTTCCTTCCTTCCTTCCTTCCTTCCTTCCTTCCTTCCTTCCTTCCTTCCTTCCTTCCTTCCTTCCTTCCTTCCTTCTTCCCTCCCTCCCTTCCTTCCTTCCTTCTGTTTTTTCTGTCTCTACTTTCTTTCTTACCACTGCATTCCTACCTCCTCTTTAGTTGTTCTTACCCATCTCAACATAGAAGATCCGGTGTTTCACATCTTACTGATTCTCAAACAAAAATAGTATTAACAAGGTAAGGATAGTATCATTAGTAGATTCCAATATTAAGGGATAAAAATAGGAAGAGAGAGGGAAAAATGTCTCAATTATATTCCATTCAATTCATTCTATTGAATTTATTTCTATTAAAGAAAATGAGATAATCTCACTTGTAGGTGAATGTCTACTTATTTTAAATAAGATAAGCAAAGAAAAAGAAGAGTAATTTTCCCTAAGACAAGGCTCTGGGAAATGCTTTGACCCTTGGGAAGGATAAATTCAGGATAGACAGAGTGAAAAGGAGCCTCACCACCTCTTTGCCCACACAAAGAAATTTGCTAATTTGAAAATTTTTTTTTCATTGGAGAATGCTCTTTTTGAAACAATGACTTTTACGTAATTGTACCAAGGAGTTGCCAGTTAACAAAGCAATGAAATGTCATGTGAGGCAGGAGACATGTACTTAAGCAGTTCCAGCATATGGAATGGCATTTTCTCTATTAATATTACACACTTTCTAAAGCACACTCTATCCAGGAGTAGTTAGCCATTCTAGAATTCCTTTAGCTTGGGATCCACTGTTGATGCAATCAAGGTCCTTTATCACTTAAGATGCTTTATCTTTTCTTTTTTAAAATATATTTTTTATTGTAAAGATGCTGTACAGAGGGGTTCCTGTTCCATGAGTAAGGCAATGAGTACATTTCATATTGAGCTTTGTTACCTCCTCCTTTGTTTTTCCCCTACGGTTGGTCTCTTCCCTCTCACCTCCCCAACTCCTCCCCCAAGTTGTAAAGTTTGTTTTCAACATAGTGTCGTGTATATCTCATTGTTACACTAGGTCAGCCTGTATCCTTATTTCAGCATTTTGTTATTTCCCTTTCCCTCCCCAAATTAGAAAAATGTATATACAAAATGCAGGACACCCGAATCAAATACAGTGACAACAGAGGCTATTCCATGGGGGAGGAACATACAAAAGAAACAAAAAAATCACATAGGACATTATAAGTACATTGAAAACAACAGAGACAAAGGGAAAAAAAACTCTTGTGATGATGCTTTGCTTCATCTATATGGTCATATGTACATAGATTTGACCTTTTCTGCTTGTCTGGTAAGATTATTCTAGGTGTATACCAGTTATTGCAAATGAGGGAAACCATGGGATCTCTGTTTCTTTGGGTCTCTCTGTCTTCACTCAATATGATTTTTACCAACTCTTTCTATTTCCTAACTAATGGGGCAGTGCCATTCTTTCTGATGGAGGCATAGAATTCCATTGTCTATAAATATACCACCTTTTCTTGATCCATTCATCTACTGAGGGGCATCTGGGTTGGTTCCATATCTTAGCTATGATGAATAATGCTGCAATAAACATAATTGTGCTGGTAGATTTATCTTATGGCCTTGCTTGTGATCTTTGAGTAAATGCCTAGAAGTGGGATTGCTGGGTCATAGGGGAGCTCTATGTGGAATCTTTTGAGGAACATCCATGCTGCTTTCCAAAGTGGTTGAACAAGTTTACACTCTCACCAACAATGCAGTAAGGTTTCTTTCTGTCCACATCCCCCCCAGCATCTGTTGTTATTAAAGTTCTTGAGTATAGCCATTCTAACTGGGGTGAGGTGGAATCTCAATGTTGTTTTGATTTGCATTTATTTTATGGTTAGAGAAGTTGAGCATTTCTTCATGTGTCTATTGGCCATTCTTATTTTCTCATCAGAGAAGTCTCTCTTTAAGTCTTTAGCCACTTATTAATTGGGCAGTTGTTCCTTTGAAGATTTCTTTTGGGGGACTAAATTTTTTGAGTATATTTTAGATATGAGGTCCTTGACTGTTGTATGGCAAGTGAAGATCTTCTCCCATTATTTGGGCTTTCTATTGATCTTGCTAGGTATGTCCTTTGCTATGAAGAAGCTCTGCACTTTAATGCAATTTGTCCAACCTTTCTTTGAATTGTGACTCTGGGTCTTTATTAAGAAAAGTTAATCCAGTGCCAAGGAGACCTAGAGTTTCTCATATTCTTTCCTGTAATGTTTTCAGGGTGTCTGCTTTTACTATGGAGTCTTTGATCCATTTGGAGTTGAATCTGGTGCAGGTGATATGTAAGGATCTAGCTTTTATTTTCTACAAGTGTCTAACCAGATTTGCCATTTTTCTGAAGAGGCTGTAATTCTTCCATTCTACTTTTTTAGATACTTTATCAAAGATTAGATGGCTATAAGTGGGTGGGTTCATTTCTGGGTCTTCAGTTCTATTTCATTGATCTTCACATCTGTTCTTGGGCCAGTACCAAGCTGTTTTGATTACTATAGCTTTATAATAGAGTTTGAAATTTGGTATTGGTATTCCTCCAGCACTATTCTTTTTGCTAAGTTTGTTGTTGCTATTTGGGTTCTTTTAATGTTCCATATGAATTTTTGGATTACTTCTTCTATTTCATTGAAGAATGAGGTTGGGATATTGATACGTATTGCATTGAATTTGTAGATAGCCTTTGACAGTATTGCCAAAGGAGCATGGGAGGTTTTTCCTCTTCCTTAGTTCTGCTTTAATTTCTTTTTTCATGTTTTTAAAGTTTTCATCATAGAGGTCCTTCACTTCTTTAGTTAAGTTAATGCCTAGGTATTTTATTTTTTGTGGGACTGTTTTCAGCTGTGCTCTTGTTATTGACATACAGAAAAGACATTGATTTTTTAAAATAAATTTTTCATTTTGAAAATACTGTACAGAGGGGTTACAATTCATGAGCAAGGTAATGAGTACATTTCTTATCAAGCATTGTTGCAGGTGGACCCATTGCAACAATGAGAAGTACAAGATGCTATGTCGAAAAAGGAACTTTACACCTTTGGTGGGAAAGGCAGGGGGAGTGTAGTGGTGGAGATAAGAGGGCAGGAATGGTAGGGGAAAAACAAAGGAGGAGGCAACAAGGAATTGATTTTTGATGGTTAATTTTATACCCTGCTAAATTTTCATATCAGCTTGAGTAATTTGGAAGTAGTGTCCATGGGGTTCTTTAAGTACAAGATTATATCATCTGCAAAGAAAGACAGTTTTACTCCATCTTTCCCTATTTGGATCCCCTTTATATTTGCTTCTTTTCTTATTGCTGTAGCAAGGAATTCTAATACTAGATTGAAGATAAGTGGAGAGAGTGGACATTTTTGTGTCATTCCTGAAATTAGAGGAAGTGACTTTAGTGTTTCACCAATAAGTATAATGCTGGCTATAGATTTGTCATACACAGCCTTTATTATGTTGAGGAATGTTCAATGGATTCCTAGTTTTTCCAGAGCTTTCATCATAAAGGGGTATTGGATCTTGTCAAATGCTTTTTCTGTATCTATTGTGATAACTATGTGGTTCTTATCCTTGCTCTTGTTGATGTGATGAACTGCATGGATTGATTTGCATATATTGAATCAGCTTTGCATTCCTGAATTGAATCCCGTTTGGTCATGGTGTATGATTTTTTTGAGTTGTTGACCAAAATTTTGTTGAGAACTTTTGCATTAAAGTTCATCTAAGAAATGGGTCTATATTTCTCATCTTTGATGAGTCCATGTCTGATTTTGGGATGAGGGTTATGCTGGCTTCATAGAAAAAGTTTGGTGGTGAATTTTCACTTTCTTTTTTTTAATTGTGAAAATACTGTACAGAGGGGTTACAATTACATGGGCAAGATAGTGAGTACATTTCTTATCAAGCATTGTAGCCTCCTCCTTTGTTTACCCTTCCCCTCCCTTCCTATCCTCCCTCCCACTACCCAATCCTCCCCCTCCCCAAGTTGTAAAGTTCGTTTTCGACATGACAACTTGTACTTCTCATTGTTGCAACAGGTCCACCTGTATCCTTATTTAAACGACTTGTTTTTCCTCTTCCCCTCCACAAATTATACCGACATCAAATACAGTGAAAGCAGGGGTTATACTGTGGGGGAGGGACATACAAATCAACAAAGAAATAATCTAATAATTGTGTTAGAAACAAATGCATGAAAGAAAAAAAAACATTTAAAATACATATCTTAGGGTTCATTTTCCTAACATCACCTTATCTGACCTTTTCTGCTTGACTCATACATATACTAGATATTGCAAATAAGGGAAATCATGGAACCTATGTTTCTTTGGGCTTGGCTTACTTCACTTAATATAATTTTTTCCAAGTCTTTCCATTTCCTAACAAATGGGGCAATGTCATTCTTTCTGATGGAGGCATAGAATTCCATTGTGTATATATACCACATTTTCTTGATCCATTCATCTACTGAGGGGCATCTGGGTTGGTTCCATATCTTAGCTATGGTAAAAAATGCTGCAATAAACATAGTTGTGCTGGTAGCTTTAGTGTGGTCTTGTTTGTAAACATTTGGGTAAATGCCCAAAAGTGGGATTGCTGGGTCATAGGGGAGCTCTATGTGGAGTCTTTTGAGGAACCTCCATACTACTTTCCAAAGTGGTTGAACCCGGAAACACAACTAATCAATGAAAGGTTGGACAAATGGGATTGCATAAAGTTGCAGAGCTTCTGCATGGCAAAGGACATAGCTAGCAAGATCAATAGAAAGCCCATGGATTGGGAGAAGATCTTCACTAGCCATACAACAGACAAGGGTCTCATATCTAAAATATACATGGAACTCAAAAAATTAAATCCCCCAACAACATATCCTCAAAGAAACAACTGCCCAATAAATAAGTGGGCTAATGACTTAACGAGAAACTTCTCTGAAGAAGAAAGAAGGATGGCCAATAGACACATGAAGAAATGCTCAACCTCCCTAGCCATAAAAGAAATGCAAATCAAAACAACATTGAGATACCACCTCACCCCAGTTAGAATGGCAAAAATCAAGAACTCTAATAACAACAGATGCTGGAGGGGATGTGGACAGAAGGGAACCTTACTTCATTGTTGGTGGGAGTGTAAACTTGAACTTTCACTTTCAATTTCATTGAAGAATTGGAGGAGTATTGGTGGGAATTCTGCTTTGAAGGCCTTGTAGAATTCAGCTGTAAATCCATCCAGTCTTGTACTTTTCTTTAGTAGAAGGGCTTTTCTTGCTGTTTTTTATTTGATGCTTGATATGGGTCTGTTAAGTTGATTTAAATAATCTTGGTTTTGTTTGGGCATGTCAATATTTGCTAGAAAATCATCCATTTCTTCCACATTCTGAAACTTACTAGGATAAATGTTTGAGAAGTATTCCCTTATAATGTTCTAAATCTTGGTTGTTTCTGTGGTGATATTTCCATTCTCCTCTCTGAGTTTGTTTATTTGGGTGTGTTCTCTTCTTTTTCTGATAAGATTTTCTAAGAGCTTGTCAATTTTGTTAAGTTTTTTGAAGAACCATCTCTTTGTTTTGTTGGTTGGATGTTTTTTTTAAAAAAAATTAATTAATTAAATTGTGATTTAATTTTAATAATTTGTTTTGTCTACTGGATTGGGTTTTAGGTTGTTGCTCTTTTTCAAGGAGCTTCAGATGCATTGTTAAATTGTTGGTTTCAGAACTCTCCAGTTTGTTGATGTAGTAACTCACAGCTATAAACTTGCCTCTGAATACTGCTTTTGTTGTATCCTAGAGGAATTGGTAATTTGTGTGTTCATTTTTGTTAAATATCATGAACATTTGAATTTCCTTTCTAATCTCTTCCATGACCCACTGTTGGTTCAACAGTATGTTGTTCAGCTTCCATGTGTTATAAGATTTTCTTCAGTGGGTTTTGGTATTGAATTCTAATTTTATTCCCTTGTGGCCTGAGAAAATGCAGGGCATAATTTCAATGTTTCTGAAATTGGACAAATTCGCTTTGTGACCTAAAATGTGGTCTGTTTTGGAGAATGTCCATGTGCTGCTGAGAAGAACATGTATTCTGCCGCTGCTAGGTGAAATATTCCATAGATTTTTTAAAGTCTAATTAATCTATGATCTGAGATTTCTCTGTTGAGTTTTTGCCAGGTTTATCTATCAGGAGGGATAGTGGTGTGTTAGAGTTCCCAACAATTAATGTATTTGGATCTATGTGAGGTTTTAGGGAAAGTAGTGTTTCTTGGATAAATTTGGGTGCTCTGTTTTTTGGTGAATAGATATTTAAAATTATTTGGTGAATATATATTTACAATTGTAATATCTTTCTGAAGGAGAGATCCCTTAATTAGCATGTAATAACCTTCTTATCTCTTCTTGATAATTTTAATTTGAAGTCTATGTTATCTGATATTAGGATTGCAACTCCTGCTTGTATATGGGGGCCATTTGCTTGGTAGATTTTTTTTTTTGTCAGTCATGGGGCTTGAACTCTAGGCGTGGGCGCTGTTCCTGCACTCTTCAGCTCAAGGCAAGCACTCTACCACTTGAGGCACAGCGCCACTTCTGGTTTTCTAGTGGTTTATTGGAGATAAGAGTCTCACAGACTTTCCTGTATGGGCTGGCTTTGAACCACGATCCTCAGATCTCAGCCTCCTGAGTAGCTAGGATTATAGTTGCGGGCCATCAGCTCCCGGCATTTGGTAGATTTTATTCCAGCTTTTCACTTTGAAAATATGTTTTTTGTGTGGGCAAGGTGTGTCTGTTGAAGGCAAAAGATAGAAAGATCTTGCTTTTAAGCTTTTTATTGTGAAAATACTGTACAGAGGGGTTACAATTACATGGGCAAGATAATGAGTACATTTCTTATCAAGCATTGTTGCCTCCTCCTTTGTTTTTCCCCTACTATCTCTTCCCTCCCATTTCCATAACTACTCTCCCCATCCCACCTAAATTGTAAAGTTTGTTGTTCAACAGTGTCTTGTACATCTCATTTTTACAATGGGTCAATCTGTATCCTGATTTAAACATTTTGTTTTTTCCTTTCCCCTCCCCAAATTATACCGACATCAAATACAGTGAGAAACATAGGTCCTATGGTTTCCCTTATTTGCAATTACTAGTATATGTCTGGGACAAGCAGAAAAGGTCAAAAGCTATGTACATATAATAAGATAAGATGATGGTAAGTGAAATGAACCCCAAGATAGGGACACTAGTGGTTTTGTCTTTCTTGCTATTTTTTCTAATGTATTTATAAAGTTCTTGCTTTTTGATCCAACTAGACAGTCTATGTCACTTAACTGGAAGAGTTAAGTCTATTAATATTGAGAGTTAGGACTGAGAAGTATTTGGTAGTTCCTGCCATGTTATCCACTTTTTTTCTTTTATTGTGATAATACCGTCATGATAACGAGTACATTTCTTATCAAGCATTTTTGCCTCCTCTTTGTTTTCTCTTCCTATCCCTTCCTATGCTCCCCCTCCTCCCTACCCAATCCTCCCCCCACCCCCCACCAAAGTTGTAAAGTTCGTTTTTCGACATAACGACTTGCACATCTCATTGTTGCAATATGTCCACCTGTATCCCTAGTTATCCATTTTTTTTGTGGGCTGTGACAACTGCATTCTTCCTATGCTTCTTGGATTCTCTGTTTGGGGGCTGTTTCTTACCCTTGTTGGTTTTCTATGTGTAGGACATCTTTAAGTATCTTTTGTAGGGCTGGTTTGGTGGAGATATATTGTTTCAATTTTCATTTGCTGTGGAAGGTTTTTATTTGTCCTTCCTTTATGAAGGAGAGTTTAGCTGGAACAGCATTCTTGGTTGATAGTTGTTTGTCTTTAGGGAATGGCATACATCATTCCAAGCTCTTCTCACTTTAATTGCCTCTGCTAAGAAATCTGAAATTATTTTTTTTAATTTTAATTTTTTGTGAACATACTGTACAGAAGGGTTACAATTACATGGGCAAGATAATGAGTACATTTCTTATCAAGCATTGCAGCCTCCTGAAATCTGAAGTTATTTTGATTGGTTTCCCTTTATAGGTGATTGATCTTTTCTCCCTGACAGCTTTGAGGTTCCTTTCCTTGGTCTCAGTTGATCCTGTGTGGATTATAATGTGATGGTGGGATGTCCTGTTCTGGTCTGGTCTATTTGGGTTTCTAAAGGATTCTTGTATCTGAATGGATCTATCTTTTTGCATGTTTGGAAAGTTCTCTGCTGGGATCCTGTTAAATAGATTTCCTAGACCTTTAATTTCTGTCTCTAGGCCCTCCTCTATACCCATTAGCCTTAAATTAGGCCTTCTGATGGCATCTTCTAGATGATTAATAGATCTATCATATTTCTTGGATTTGTCTTGAATACTAGTCTGTTCTTTCTCTATAATGTCTAGGCTCTCCTAAATTCCAGAGATTCTATCTTCCACATGTTCTAAAATATAGAATACTTCACGAATTTGTGAGTCATCCTTGTGCAAGGGCCATGCTAATCTCTGTATCCTTCCAATTTTAGTATATGTGCTGCCCAAGTGAACACTGCTTTATCTTTTCTATAATAAAACTACAGCAACAGAAATCACTAACAAAATTTTTGACAGTTGCATCAAATGTCTTTCTTTCTTAAGCATTTTTAATATGAAAATGCTATTGTGCTCATTTTTCCTTCTGATGTAGGCTAAGGTAAGACAGTTTCAAGATTTTCCATAACATCTCTGTGAATGGTCATGTGACTCTTCTGATCTAATGTAAAAGGTCACACCAAGGCAGTTATTGTCCAACATATGTGTTTTCATTTGTGTTATTTTGTATGGACTCCGCAGAATTGAACTTCTTTTCTCTAAGTATATTTCTATACAAAAGTGCTTTTTTCTTCTGACTCTAGATGAGTTCCATTAAAAAAAAAAACCATTGAGAGAAGGTACGGATTTGAAGTAATCAATCTTTTTTTTTTTTTTTTGGTGCCAGGTCTTGGGTGCTATAAGGCTGGTGCTCTGTCACTTGTGCCAGAGCTCCACTTCCTGAAGTGAACTTTAAATTGAAGAAATAAAATAAATTGAGGTACAGAAAGGGGATGACAAGGAAACTGAATGAAAGTGGTGGCATGAAAACTATTTTTATATACATATAAAATATTTTTTAAAAGGCTGCAGCAAAACATGGCAGAATTCAAATAATGCTACACTGGTCGTTTGGAATGGCACTTCTTTGAGAAGAAATTAGAAATCTGGACGAATATTTTAAAACTATCTTGAGCTAATAATGCTGTAAAAGAAAGAAAGTTTCCAAGAATATAATAAACAGAAGCCAAACCCAAAATTGTCAAACTATTAAACATTTTCAGAGTAGGGAAACTGTTTTTTTTTTTCTGCTAGAGGTTCTTTGAATGTTTATAACATAATTATGGACAAAGTTATCAATATGGGCATATAGTCTTTAGCAGCCCACAATAAACATTCACATGTCTATTCTATCCTATACTTATGATTTTGAGGATCTTACTCAGCCCCTGAGCTTGTTGTTCCCCTCTCAGCAAGCAGTTATCAATTCATATGTCACCACTGAGGGCTCAGTAGACAAGCAAACTCTTCTGGTCACCCCCTGAGAGGGAATTTCATTGGAGTCTAGATTCTGCTATGACCATTGGTCTCTGATGAAGCCTCATAACAATGAACTCCTAAGAAAAGATGACCATTACAGTGAATGGGCACTCAGAAAAAGCCAACATCATCTGTAAATCATGCAGCTGCAATCAGACTAAAGTCACCTGTGACTGCCTATTCTCTAACATTCTGTAGGGCAACATTCAGGAACATGACAGGATAGAAAACACATAAATACAGGGGAAACAGCATGTTAGGCTTCTATCTGTTTCTGTATATTTGACAAATCAAACATCTCCAAACAACAAGCAACAGGCATACCTTTTGTGAGCCAGGAGCAACAGGGTGTCATTTAAACAGATTCACTAGGGCTCTTAGCTTTGAAGATAGCAAAATAGTGTTTAAAATAGCTATGTATCATGTCAAAGAGATAGAATCTATGATTAAACATATCTTCCAATGGCTGAAAACGGCATTAAAGTATAAGTGTTAGAGAACAGAAAATCAGAAGTGATGACAACAACAACAAAAAAAATCAACAAAATCTAGCCCTACTTTTCTACAGATTTTTACAAAAATTAAGTCCAAAATTTCTTAGAGAAACAGGTAAAGATCAATCACAGTGAAATAGGGAAGAAGTGACACAGTGAAGAATTGACCAAGTGAAGAAGACCAGTTCTCCCTCATCCATCACATCCTCTCCCAGGTAGCACTGCTCAGCATCAGCCATGATGTGTCCCCAGGATGGAAGACATAGAGTGGCATTCAATGTCCCAGACTTTTCACTTTGTTGGTCCCGGAGAGGCCAGCATTTGTGTTACCACCTATCATTTTGTACAGTCTATAATGATGGTATAAATATCCAAATGACTCCTGGAAGAATAAGGGAAGAACCAGCACAGTCCAGATGCCTGGGGCAACTAAGTAGCCAGCATGGTTCCTCCAGAGTTGGAGAAGAGGAAGAACTGAGGAATGTTTTCCAGGACGGTTGGAGAAGTGTAGTGCAGCCCTTACATCCCAGCTTTAGGGGATAGTTCATTTTTTTCTTTTTCTTTTGAAGAACATCAAAGGTTTATTTCTTTTGTGAATATGGAATGAACTATTAAATAATAAGAATTGGAGTCAGTACTTTTGTTGACTTTATCTGAAAAAAAATGTATTGATATTATGGATCTAAATTTTACTTGTAAAAATTAGTAATGTTTGTCCTGTAATGTCTTGTGAATAAGTAATAGAAACAAATAATTATTATATCTAATTTCATTGGGACTAACTAGCCTTCAGGAATTCAGTAAGTTTTACTTTATGTAATAATCCTCCAAGAAATTCTTAGGGGATACTTTCTGAGGGACTGGTCACTGTACTGACTCACATGCAATTTGGAAGAAACTAGTATAATCTAGTTTCCTAGGACTGCAACTATACAACTTTCAAGCTTCCCCTCCAGCAGGGAAAGGAAGAGTAAACTATGGCACAAGTATTCTCAGGCCCACAAGGAACCCGTAAATATATAATTGTTGAGTCAGAGTGTGAATATGCATTTCAAACATACAAAAGAGACTCATGAATAGAAAGCCTATATAAAAGATTAATGGAAAAAAGAAATAATATTCCAGGAAAACATATAAGAAATTGGAAGATGCTCACTAGGGAAAGAAAGGTGTGCCACATACAGGATGTGTTTATCTCATGTGTAATCAGAAAAGTACAAACTGATATAGCCATAAGACACTCATCAGCTGAAATTGAAATTGTACCCATGTTCACTTTTGAGAACTACTTGACAGGAACCACTTGTAACACATGTTCAGGGCTCTGTGGATACAAGATGATGAAACACTTTGAAAGACTGAAATTATCTACTGAAATCCAAGCAATGACTCCCCTGCGACTAGTAATTCCACTCATTAGTGAACATCACCGAAGTGTGTCCCAGTGTGCACCAAGGATGCTGTTTGTAAGAAATAAAACCAAAGCAGCTCCAAGATTTAATACCTACACATTGTATGACTGTACTTTGATAGATTCACTGAGTGGAATTCTACCCATGAATTGAAATGATAGCTGCACACAACAATTGAACTATCACAGAAAGGTATCACAAGACACTACATACTCTGTTAATGCATATGGAGAGCTCAAATATGCAGAATAAAAGCCCCACTCCAGTGCCTTAAGAATCATATCTTTGTATCTTTGTGCATAAATATTAAAGAGCTTCAAGGGATTTCTTGCATGGTCAAGCACCAGTCTAGTAAGCATGAAATCCTGAGTTCAAACCCTTCTACCACACACACACACACATACACACACACAGAATTAGGAACAAGGTATGGTGGTGGCACATGCCTATAATCACTACTACTTGGGAGACAATTAGACTCAATTACACTCAATTAGACTCAATTGATGTTCTTCAAAAGAAAAAGAAAAAAATGAACTATCCCCTAAAGCTGGGACATAAGGGCTGCACTACACTTCTCCAACCGTCCTGGAAAACATTCTTCAGTTCTTCCTCTTCTCCAACTCTGGAGGAACCATGCTGGCTACTTAGTTGCCCTTGGACTGGAGTGTGTCTCGAGTGGTAGAGCACTTACCCAGCAAGAGGTGGGCCCTAAGATCATTCCCCAGTGCTTCACAAAACAAACAGAAAAGAAAAATTTGGATCTAACTATCCCTCCAAAGATCTTGTTGTCAAAGGAGTTTATGCTTCAGGATGCTATGTGGAGAAGATGGAGTATACTTAGAAGTTCTAGGTGACTGAGGATGGGCCCTGAAAGGGCTTCCATTTTCTTTCTTTTTGTGTCCCAACCATGACATAAAAGGCTGTGGTAGGTCAGTTCTTTTCTCCATGACAATGAGGTCCCTCCACATGGAGCCAAAATCAAAAGATCAATCATGGACTGAAGCCTCTAAAACTGTAAGCCAAAAGAAATCTCTCTTTACAAGTTGATTATCCTTGCCTTTGTTATCACAATGGAAAACTGACCAATCTAAGGTACTATCTCTTCTTTTTAATTTTTTTCTTCTGCCTGAAGGCTTGAAAGTAAATATTTCTATTGGGATTCATTAAGTGTGAACATGTTCAAATTCTAGTTGAGGGTATATTTTTAATCTAGTCGTGTGCCCTTGAGGGCTGGACTGTTCTCTGACTTGCCTGCGAGTAATTAGATTTTTCATGAAGGGAACATCCTAGAGAAGAGGTAAACATAATCTCTTATGTGGACTTTACCAACTTTTACTTCAACAGAGTGTCTGTCCTCTGCTTTAATTCCCTTTCTGTGGACTTAAATTGCATTTGGGGAAAAGAAAGGAAATAGCTTTTGCTTTGAACATTACACTGAGAATTATGTAGTACTTTAGCTTGGCCAGTAATAATCAAATAGATTGCAAATATTAAATGGAAAAATGCAAGAGTAACTTGCTGAGTTCTCCATGAAATGGAAGCTCCAGAGATTCAAATGTACATAGATAATAATGATAAGAAAATGTAGATAATATCAGCAGATGAGATTTAAAAGTAATTCTGAGAGAAATGATAAAATAGACCAGAACAAACAAAATTGGAGCTGTGTGAATATATAGATTCACCAATAACCTCCCTTGAAGGAGGATCTTGAAGATCTCTCTCTCTCTGAAAGTGGTAGAGACAGGTAGACAGAATAAAACTGAGATGCAACTTCTAAAACGTAATATTAGGCTTGGAACACAAAGCCAGTGAACAATGAAAGATAAATTAAGACATGAAACACAGCTAATCTTTTGTACACAAGAAAAACTCTGGAGAGGAGAAGATGTAAATGAGAAATTATAAGAAGAAATACTAGAAGATAATTTCCTCCAAGTAAAGGTACATGCTTCCAAGGACTGAATGGACTTAAATAGTGATAAATGATCAAAAGAATAAGATTGAGAATAACTGAGCATATGGCCATACCCTCATAAAAGTTACAAAATCTTGAGTATATTAAAAATTGCAGGAATAACATTCACAGTTCTCATTTTTGTGGATACTGTATTTTCAAAGTAGCCTTATCTTTAATGAACCCCCAAATACTACTGTGTTGAAGTTGTGGTCCCAGCCAAATATGGAATGGGAAAGTGGTGGGAACCGGTGGGGAGGGAGGACCTGATTGCAGGAAGTCGCTCCCTGGTGATGTGACCTGGAAAGGTATGCTGAGATTCTTGATTCTTCTGGGTTTTTTTTTTCTTTCATACTGGTATTGGGGTTTGAATTCATGGTCCCATATTTTCATTTTTTTTTTCACTCAGATTTGGTGCTCTACCTCTTGAGCCATACCTCTACTTCCCTCTTCCTTTATTTCTGCTTCCCTGCTGCCAGGCCATAAGCTTTTCTCATCACATTCTCCCAAGGTGATGGTCTGCCTCACCTTAGGCCAAGAAACAATGTCATCACATGACAAACCCTTGACATAGATTTTCTCAGGGATTATACATAAAGCAGAACACAAATCTCTTAACTGGAACTTTTCATATGGCCAAATTAATTCTCATAGTGCTTTCATGGCTGTCATGGTCATGCCCAGAATGGAGAAAATTTCAAATTAAAATGTGTATCCTCAAGTCTGGCATTGGTGGTACTCACACCTGGTAATCCTATGTAACCAGGTGGTTGAGATCTGAGGATTGTAGTTTGAATCCAGCCCAGGTTCAGAAGTAGAGCTGTGTCTCACATGGTAGAGAACTAGCAAGAAAAAAAGCTTAGTGCTCAAACTCCCAGTTCAAGCCCCAGGATCCATCCAAAAATGTATATCCTCAACTTGGGTGGGGCAAAAATAGTCTGTTTTCCTGTTTGGACTCTGAGATGATAAATAAATGTAATTCACTGTTCAGTGCTACATTCTTTAAGTTCATGCCCTTTTTGTTTCTAATTACATTGCTTCAACTGTCCTTCAAGTAGAAGGCCAAAGTTCTAAATAATTGTCCTAAGTGCAAGAATTCTATCTAGCTCTTTATAAAGAAAACAGATATGCTAGGTAAGCCTTTTTCAGGATTTATGGTACTATCAGTTAAGACTTCAATGTTAATAATTCAGAAATATATGTTAAGATGTCTTTAAATGTAAACAGATTTTAAATGGTTGAGTATTGATCAGTTGATGAAACTTTTAAAATGTTTACTGTTGAATTTACATTCAACCATTCAGTTTATGAGTAGCAGAATGGGTTTTGGTCAATGGCACCTCTTCCTTTCTTTTGAATTTTATTTTACTTTTTGGTAAAGGTGATGTACAGAGGGGTTACAGTTACATAAGTAAGGTAATGATTATATTTATTGTCAAACATTTTTACCTCCTCTCTCATTTTTCTCCTACTTTCCCTCCTCTGATTCCTCTCCCTTCCAAATTGTATAGTTCATTTCCAACATGGTGTCTTGTGAGTATTGCTGTTGCATTGGCTCACCCTTTGTTCTTTGTTTCACCATTTTGTTATTTCCCTTCCTTTCCCCAAATCAGATAAAAGTATATACAAGACACAGGGCACCTGAATCAAAAACAGTGAGGACAGGTGATAAACCAACAGGGGGAGAAATGAAAGAAAAGAAAAAAGGAATTATTTTACACAGTACATTGAAGACAACAAAAACAACAACAATGAAAACAACAACTCCATATCTTGGAGTTCATTTCAATAGCATCATTTTATATGGTCATATGTACATAGCTATTGAGCTGTTGTGATCCTCTGCTAGGAGTATCCTAGACATATACTAATTATTACAAATGAGGGAAACTATGGAGTCTATGTTTCTTTGGGTCTGGCTTACTTCACTTAATATGCTTTTTTCCCAAGTTTTTCCATTTCCTTATGAATGGGGCAGTATCATTCTTTCTGATGGAAGCATTGAATTCTATTGTGTATGTATATCATATCTTCTTGATCCATTCATCTACTGAGTGGCATCTGGGTTGGTTCCATATCTTAGCTATGGTAAATAATGCTGCAATGAATATAGTTGTACTGATAGTTTTAGTGTGGCCTTGCTTGTGATCATTTGGGTAAATGCCCAGGAGTGGGATTGCTGGATTTTAGGGGAGCTATGTTTAGTCTTTTGAGGAACCTCCATACTGCTTTCCAGAGTGGTTGAACCAGTTTACATTCCAACCCACAGTGTAGTATGGTTCCTTTTTGGCCATATCCCTACCATCATCTACTATTATTTGTTTTCTTGAAGAGGGGCATTCTAACTGGGGTGAGGTGGAATCTCAATGTAGTTTCGATTTACATTTCTTTTATGGTCAGGGATGTTGAACATTTCTTCATGTGTCTATTGACTATTCTTATTTCCTCTCCAGAGAAGTCTCGTTTTAATTCTTTAGCCCACTTATTAATGGGGTGGTTGTTTGTTTGAGGATTTGTTTTTGGGGAATTTAATTTTTTTGAGATTTAGGTATATTTTTGATATGAGGCTTTTGTCTGTTGTAGAGCTAGTGAAAATCTTCTTCTAATATGTGGGCTTTTGATTTATCTTGCTAGCTATGTCCTTTGCCATGCAGAAACTCTGCAGTTTAATGCAACCTTATTTATCCAACCTTTCTTTGATGTGTTGTGTTTCTGGATCTTTATTTACGGAGTTTCTACCTGTGCAAAGGAGCCCTAACACATCCCTTATTCCTTCCTATATTCTTTTGAAGGTCTTTGATTGATTTGGAGTTGATTTTGGTGCCGGGTTATATATAAGGATCTACCTTCAATTTTCTACATGTGTATTTTCAATTCTGCCAGCACCAGTTGAAGAGGCTGTCTTTCTTCCATCTGATAATTTTGGCTCCCTTATCAAAGATTAGGTCTGTGGGATTGTGTCTGAGTCTTCAATTCTATTACATTGGTCCTCTGGCTTGTTCGTGTGGTGCCTCCTTTCTTTTTGTTGGTTGTGGGGCTTTACTCTGGGCCTGGGCACTGTCCCTCAGCTCTTCAGCTCAAGATGAACACTCTACCAGTTAAACCATAGTGCCACGTTCAGTTTTCTGGTGGTTAATTGGAGATAAGAGTCTCACGGACTTTTCCTTCCCAGGCTGGCTTTGAACCGTGATCCTCAGATCTCAGCCTCCTGAGTAGCTAGGATTATAAGTGTGAACCACCAGCACCTGGCTGTGGCACCTGTTCTTTGATGAAAGTTTAGTAACAGTGGCTCACAGGACTCAATTCTTCATTTGTTCATGTTGCAACCTCTCCATATTTGCTAATGCAATATTCACAGTAATTTGATAGACTAAAACTATTTCAAATAACAGCGTTGACTGTTTACTGATTTCATGTTGGCCTAAACAGGAAAGGCATTAAACCTTCATTCCATATTCTTGGTCCACTTTGTCAGATCAAGTGGAACTTAAAATGCAAAGAAAAATTATTTTGGACTTAGTTTTACATATAGCTGCTTGAACAAAAATTGCATACTTAATGAAAACTTTTCATATCTAGTTTATTGAAAATATGTCAGTGAAGTCAAGAAGTTCTACAAGATATTCAAAAATGAAAAACAACAAATAAGGAGAGAAACCAACTATGGATTATTAGTGCAAAATATGCCTAAACTCCAACTAGTCAATATTGGAAAAGGAAAGACAGACTATAGAAATGTGAAGTAAAAAAATCATAAGCAATATTTTCCCATAAATATCCCTTTTAGCTTCTCTCTTGTTTTCAGCCTTAAAAAGATTCCCTGTATGAATGACATCAATGACCTACCTTGTCCACTGACTTTGGGTTGCAGCCAGTCATTTGGGTGAGGACATAAGAGAATTTAAGATAGTGATGCCAAATTTTTACTCCATTGGGCCTTTCCTTGCAAATTTGCATGGGGTTGGCTGTGTCTTTCAATTACAGGTTGCTGTTTCTCTAGTTCAGGTCATCTCTATATACATTTCTTCTGGAACATTCCATAGATATCCTCCGCATTGTTCCATTATGGCTGGGGATGGTGGTTGGTGGTGATTTTGTAGCTCTTACACCACATGCTGTATTCTACCTTGTACCTCCTACACACTCTGCTTGAAACATTCTCAACATCTTTTGTCAATCAAAATGTCCTGAATTGCATGGGTCATGTTTTTTTATGACTAATATACTATATAATACACAATAATATTCAGGGACATAAAACCAGAGATAATGATAAATTTACCTTGGCCTTTTGCTGAATGAGTACATGAGAACAATTTAAAATACTAGAGAATAAAATCAAATCAAATTATACAGTGACTTTCCAAATTGAAAAAAAAATTAAATGTCTAGAAAGATAATATATTTAACACTAGAATCTTGCCCTTGTAAAGTTTAGGGTTCATGTAAATGAAGCCAAAGAGAAAGGCTTAAGTAAATATTAGATTCACAAAGCATTGTTGAAGTCTAATAATGCCAAAAGACATAGTGAAAAATATAATTCACTGGACACTGGTAGCTCATGCTTATAATCATAGCTATGCAGGAAGCTGAGATCTGAGGATCATGGTCCAAAGCCAGTTTGTTCAGGAAAGTCCATGAGACTCATATCCAACTAACCACCAAAAAACTGGATGTGGAGTTGTGGATTAAGTGGTAGAGCACAAGGATTAAGGAAAACAAACAAAAAACTCAGGGAAAGCACCCATGCATTCCCTGAGTTCAAGCCCTCGAACTGGCAGAAATTATAGATAGATAGGTAGATAGATAGATAGATAATAGATAGATAGATAGATATAGATACAGATATTTCATTGGAAAACATTCTGTACTAGTAATTCAACATACATGGTAGAAATAATAAATCAAATACATGTTTTATAACACTGATAAAAAGTGTAAAATTTTATATGTTGGGTAATTTTAAGTGGAAATAGGGAGGAAAATGTGAAGAATAATGAAAATCCTTATATACTGTATATGCATTCAAAAGCTAGCCAAATTAATGAGGACTTCAATACTATAGTTGTTTTATGTATGTTGTTGAATGTTAATATAAATATTATTAACACTAATAAAGCCAATTAGTGTATTATAATGTATACATTTCCCCATTAGTAATATGTGTATTGTCATAGATACATATGCATATATACACATATACATACATAAATAAGTCACACACAGAGCCAAATTTATATAGACATATAGGTTGAAAAAAATGTATGGTAAATATACATATTTTGAGATTAAGGGTTGGGGGAAAGGGGAGATAGAGTAAATGACCTAAATTACATCACAATTTAGAGTCAGTAGAGAGTTGATACTTTATAAAAATGAGCAAACAAGGAATAGAACCTATTGTACTATGGATTGATATACACAGAGACACACATATATATGATATTGAAGGTATTCATATGAATATATATGCATGTGTGGTATAAAAGTATTAAAAGATTTCAAACTAAAGCTCAAATTCTTTATATACAAATGTATATAGTCTATTTGATCCATGTTATTGTGATCAATGAGATTGCTAATTCAGTGGTTTATTTAAAAAATTATTTCTAAAGGTTTTTGTACTAATCAGGCTTTGTATTTTTTAAATAAAGATAACATATAATTCTATAAGAATAATTTCATAAAGATTTTGTAGTGTGCAGAGTCTGCAATGATGATCCCACTTAACATATTAACATTAGTAATGGTTGTCTTCTCCTGCTTCATTTATTCCATATTTAGCACTGTTTTATACAGGAAGATAAATCTGTTCTGTTTCTCTGCTTAGAGACAAGGAGAAGTCTTTTTAGCACCTATTTTCAAGTTGTGACGGACTATCCATCCTGACTTGTCACAAAGGACAATGAGCGTATTACAAACAGCCATTCCACAGCAATTACCCAATACTTCTAGCATCTAATTCTCAGATATTTTATCTTATCTCCTCAACTTAATGGCTAACTCCAACCTCAAATCACTGAACAATGTAGCACAGTGATGCTATTCATACAGATCATCCTTTTAAGGCTAAAAGGGAGATTGGAGGCATGGCTCCATTGATAGAATGCTATCCAATGAGTGAAAGCATCAGGTACTGAGTTCAAGTCCTGGTTTCAGAACTACAGAAAAAGAAAAAAGAAAAGTCTAAAAGGAAAATAAAACTCTTGCCTAGGAGGACCCTAAATCTATAATATATCCAATCTCAGCCTCCTGTGTAGCTAGAATGACAAGAGTAAGACACCAGAACCTGGCCTCCATTTTAGTTTTTGATTATTAATTGCAAATGTATAGAAAGTACAGTTGATTTTTGTATGTTAATTTTTGAAGACTTCTTCAGTGTTCTTAGTCCATAGAGGTATTTTTGTTCCTTTGAGTGGCTTTGTTAGTATTATCTTTTCCTTCTTGCTTTATTTTGAATTTTTTATTATTTTTCATTTTTGCATTGTTATAATAAAGGGATTACAAAGTGATTACAGTTATACAAGTCAGTAAAGAGTACGTTTCTTTTTGGATGATGTCATCTCTTCCCTTGCTCTCTTCCAGTTTTTACCCTTCCATCTTCACCCACAAGTTGAATAGTTCATTTTCTACATAATGTCTAGTGAGTACCACTGCTGCATTTGTTTACCCTTTGTCCTTCCATTTCTGCTCCCCCTGATCTGATCTTCCCAAAGACAGATAAATAAACAAACAAGACAAAAAGAAAAGAAAAAACCAGAAACAACAACAACAACAAAAACACTCTTGTTTCCGTTTCCAGGAGGTTTGTTAGTGTTTTAAAAGTCAAGTTATGTCAACTGCTAATAAGGATGGCTTCCCCTTTCCTTCCAAGTGTTATCCAGCCTGCTTTGTAAGTAGACAGGCTTCAACCTATCAACAAAATCCCTTACACGGACTCAATTTATATGAACAGCTTAACTCCCATTTGCTTTGCTAAACTGGTTCTTGTAGAATAAAAGTTGTGTCTACTCTTTCTCCATGGCTTACTGGTCTTGTAATGGACCTGCTCAAATATAGAGGGATATGAAATCGCTGAGTTTGGAAATTGGTGGTTAAAAGTTACTCACCACTTTGGGCAAGGCAAGGTGGTTAAGTGAATTTATATTTGGGCTCAGGCCAGGAGGTAGCTAGCAAGACTGGGTCATGTTTTTTGCCTTGAACAGCCTGTGAGTTAAAGGTCTAGGCATTGCTGTCGGCTAAACATATCACTTCAGCGTGAATGATGTATATGTTGGGAGGAAGGTGCAAAGTTAGGAAGTAAAAAGTGGGTGAAGAAATTGGAGTTTGGCTACAGTGATAAGCATATCACAGTCAAACAATAATAGATGTCTCAATGTTGTGAAATAAGTGTTAGCCAAACTATCCAAACTATTTCTTTCTTTTCTTTTTTTTTTTTTTTGGTCATGGGGCTTGAACTCTGGGCCTGAGCACTGTCCTTGAGCTCTTCAACTCAAGGCAAGCACTCTACTACTTGAGCCACAGAGCCACTTGTGGTTTTCTGGTAGTTAATTGGAGATAAGACTCTCACAGACTTTCCTGCCCAGGCTGGCTTTGAAACATGATTCTCAGATCTCTGTCTCCTGGGTAGCTAGGATTATAGGCATGAGCCACCAGTCTGGCTTCCAAACTATTTCTTTCTTTTTTCTTTTGGTAGGTTGTGGGGCTTGAATTCTGGGCATCGGCGCTGTTCCTGCGCTCTTCAGCTCAAGGGGAGCGCTCTACCACTTGAACCACAGAACCACTTCCGGTTTTCTAGTAGTTTATTGGAGATAAGAGTCTCATGGACTTTCCTGCCTGGGCTGGCTTTGAACCTCGATCCTCAGATCTCAGCCTCCTGAGTAGCTAGGATTACAGGCATGAGCCACCAGCGCCTGGCTCAAACTAGTTCTTTAAGCATTAAAATTCTGCTGGGATGTGCTAACCATTCCTAATAAATATGTTTGTAATAAGTTAATTCAATCTTCTGTAAAATGAACTAAGTTTAGCAAAGGCAGAAGGCTGCACGATTCACTTATATTTGAGAAAAATATTTGCATACCTCCTATTTAACTTTTAACTTAGAAGTAATAAACAAATTAAATTCAGGAAGCTTGCCGGTGAAGATACGAGAACTCTACTACCCAGAACTTGGACTTCCTAATTAACTATTGTTGAACTACAGCATAATATAGTATTATTTGTGCTTTGCAAGACCTAATTACAGACAAAAGTTCTCTTTTTTGGACTTACAATATGGTTTGAGCAGATTCTCCTGATTGTGAAACAAAAAATTCGCAAAATAGGTATGGCTACACCAGTGTGCATTTAAAAAGATCGTTATCTTAGAGGGGTTTCAACTCAACCTATCAGTTAAGGAGTATAACTCATCTTGATCATTGTCATCCCTTCCACTAGTCTTTCCCATCTCCCCCAGCTCTACCCATTTCCTCAAGTTACCTGGTTCCATTTCACATATGTACACTGAATATCATGATTGTAATCACTAGCTTTCCATCTCTCCCTCATCTGCCCTTCCTACCTTTACCTCCCTGCCCCTTTTCATGGCCCTATTCATGCCATATGATAAATATCCTTTCTCTGCCCTTCACTATCTCTTCATATGGCATATAGGAACAAGGGGCTGGACCTGATGCTGAGATTCCTAGAATTTTGAGACTAGAGTCTGAAACTCTGGTGACAAGAATTCCCTTTACCTGAGCACCAGTGGCTCACACCTGAAATACTAGATACTCACGAGGCTGAGATCTGAGGCTCACAGTTCATAGCTAGTCCAGGCAGGAAAATCAGTGAGACTGTCATTTCCAATTAACCAGCAGAAAACTGGAAGTGGCTCTGTGGCTCATATGGTAGAGTGCTCACCTCGAGCTGAAGAGCTCAGGGACAGCTCCCAGGCTCAGAGTTCAAGCTCAACAACCAAACAAAAACAAAAGAGTCTTTTAATGACTTACACAAACAATATACCAGACTGAAGAATACACATAAAGAAATATATCATGTGGCATGTTACAAAACATGGCCGCAAATAGATTTCATTATTTTTCATTAAATCACACTCAAATTACACACAAACTGCCAAAGAGAATTATTTCAGACAGAATGTGCTGGGAGACAATTGCTACAGAGCTGGGTGAAAGAATACATTCTTAAGATATATTAGCTTTTTATGTTTCCTACTGCTTACTTCCAAGAAAGATCCACACAGCCACTATTCTTCTGGAGCTCTCAAAATGAGAGAGTCTACCCCCAAATCTGCAAGTATAACCATTGTTTCTTTGTCTATTTTACACAAGTAAACACAGAGGCTAAGAACACAGAGATAACCTTTATTTGCTCAGTCATTCGTAGACAAGACTGAAAAGACTGTGTGGAAAACAGAATTGAGCCTAAAACTACAAGATAACTTAGAATTGTTTGATTAAAAGAGATACTTATTTGGAACAAGGTGTGGGAGTAAGTGAAAATCTTCATGCCTCATAAAATTTTATTGGTTCTATTTCCAAAAGTTTCCAATGCAGGTATTTGTTTTAAAGTTGTTTGTCATTTAGTTTTATAAATCCATTGATTTTTTTGTGTGGCCAATAGCTAGAGAATTATTTTTTTTTACACAAGAGTGATAATCATCAAAAAATACATAGTCTGGTGGTGTTTGTAATCCTAGTTACTCAGGAGGCTGAGAACTGAGGATCATGTTTTGAAGCCAGCTGAGAGAGATAAATGTGAGAACCTATTATCTCCAGGACTAAGGTTCAAAACCAGCCAGAGAAGGAAACTTTGTGAGATTCTTATCTCCAATTAATCACCAAAGAGTCAAAAATGGCACTGTGGCTCAAGTGGTAGAGTGCTAGTCTTGAGCATGAAGGCTCAGGGACAGCACCCAAGCTCTGAGTTCAAGACCCAGCTCATGTCTCTCTCTCACATACACAAGTACTGCTTTGCCAACACTTGGTGGCTCACACCTGTAAATCTGGTACCTACTTAGAACACACACACACACACACACACACACACACACACACACACACACACACAAATGCTGCTTTTTGAAAGCTGGTGCAGGTCGTGTATGGTGTGTATGTCTTCAGCCACAATCTCATTGTTTTTCTGAACCTGCTGGGGGACCCTCAAAGCCATTGTACAGTGTCCATGGCAGCTGGACATGAGGAAAGCCTCTTCACTGATTAATTGGAGATAAGAGTCTCATGGACTTTCCTGCCTAGACTGGCTTTGAAGCAGGATCCTCAGATCTCAGTCTTCTGAGTGGCTAGGATTACAGATGAACCATCCATGCCCAGCCAAAGCAGCACTTTTAAGAGCAGCCATGGTAAACTCCAGATAAACATGCTTATAAGCAAGTTTAGATAACATAGCTATTTTTTAACCAGGCCCCATGGGGAGCACTCTACTGGTTGCCCAGTAGAAAGCCTGCAGTTTGGTGCAGACATAGCTGGTGCTTCACTGGCATTCCTGTGCTGATTGATGCAAACTCAGTCCTTCATTGGCATGAAATTCTCCTGTGATTGGTATAAGCTCTGTTGTTACACACGCCTTTCAGGCTATATAAGCAGGTCTGTAGGTCACTTTTTGGCTCACTTGTAATGTACCTTTCCGTGGTGTCCCTTTATTGTTGCAATAATGAGCCTAAGAGAAAGCTTCTCCCAAATGGTCTTTCCTTGACTACTTTTTTAAAAATATATTTATTGTAAAGGTAATGAACAAGGGGGTTACAGTTACATAAGTAAGGTAATGAATACATTTCTTTTTGAATACTGGTACCCACTCCCCATTTTCTCTTGCTTTCCCCTTTCTGCTCCCCTTCCTCTCCCAAGTTGTAAAGTTCATTTCCACTGTATTGTCTAGTGAGTATCATTGCTGCATTAGCTGATCCTTTGTCCTGCTGTTTCTATGATTCCCTTTCCCTTCCACAGATCAGATAAACTCATACACAAGACAAAAGGTACAGAAAGCTACCACACAAATAGAAATAACTGCAAAACATAACATAATAAGAACCTCTTGTTTCCAATGCTTGGAGTTCATTTTGATATGCTTCATTATATATATGGTCCTATGCACTTAGCAACTGGGCTATTGTGATCCCTTGCTAAAAGTATCATAGACATATTCTAGATATTACAAATGAGGGAAACCATGCAACCTACATTTCTTTGGGCCTGGCTTGCTTCACTTAATATAATTTTTTTCCAAGTCTTGTCTATTTTTGATCTTTATCATTACCCACATGAGCTGAGCTGTGGACAGGAAAAGAGGAAAAGGAAAGCAGCCACAGTGTGGTACCCTAGGAAAGGTAGCTATAGATACCTGGGGCAAAGGTACTATCAGCAGCCAAAAGCCAGGTGTGGTAGTGCATGTCTATCATTTCAGCTACTTAGAAAGCAGAGATAGGAGGATCAGAAATTCAAGGACAGCTTGGGTAAAGTTACAAGACTATAAACAACAGAGCTGGGGCATAGATGCTTCTGTAGTATGTCCAGGGTTCTAAGTTTTATCTCCAGAACCATAGAAAGAATGGGGGCAGAGTTCCAGAGCTGGAAGGGGCAGAAAAGATGGGGGAAAGAGGTAGCAGAGCAAAGAAGGGGTGGAGGAAGTAAAGAGAAGGCAAGAGAGGGTTAAGAACTGAGGCTGAGGAAAGATAGGAGGCTGTGTAAAGCCAAAGAAGAGAAACAGAGGGCCCAGTTCACTGTAAGACCTCCCAGGAACTGCCCAGCACAAAGGTCAAGGATTTCCTGTGCCTCTGAGCCAAGAACTATTGCCATAACTGCCGTCAAGCACAGAGCATCTTGACACTCTAAGCCTGGTGGCCTTAAGACTTGCTATCTGGCTGCAGGTCCCAACACCCTAGACCTGTTTGATAGGTGGAAGGCTAGCATGCATTGTCTGCGGCTGTGTGTTGCTGTCTGCTACTGCCACTCACTGCTGGCAGATGTCAAAGATGACAAAAGCTCAATTGGCTGAATGTAAATCCTTATATGTCTCTGGGTCCGCCAATCCAGTCCCTAGACGTTGGGCACTTTCAAAGGTATAGGAATTCCAATACCCAAAAGGTATCTTTTCACCTAAAGGGAATTCTATCTGAGTAGAGCAAAAGGACCCCAGCTAACAGACTGGTAAGAGTGGTTCTTAATTATTTAAATTCGCATTTCATTGGTAATTAAAAATGTCAAACACTTATTTTAATATATGCTTATTTGTGTATTTTGGGAAAATGAAACTTTTGCCCTTTTTTTTTTAAAGTAAGGAAGTGATGTCTCTTACTGTTGAATTGTGAAGAGTTCCTTATAGTTTGGAAAGAAGCATTTTGTCAAGTTTATATATTACTGACTTTTATTTTTGTAGTCTAGGGTGAATACTTTTACATTAATGATTAAATTTTGATGAATCTCTGTTTATGAGTTTTCTGTTGGTCATGAAGAACTGAACCATAAACCATAAAGTTCTTCTTTTAGGAGAGAAGTTTTGTAATTTAGTTTGAGTCTGTAAACCATTTGGGGTTCACAGCTTTGTGGTATGAGAAATACTCGCAGTTCATTTTTTAATGGCCTGAATGAAAAATTATTTTAAAATGGATTATAGATTCAAACATCAAGTGCTACCATATGAAACTTCTAGGAAAAAAAGCATAAGAGAAGATATATATATATACATATATATATCACTTTCATATTGTGGTGAATTTTTTTTGTACTTTACCCAAAGCATAAAGAAATGCTTTGAAAATTGGACTTTACCAAAGTCTCTTTCCTGTAAGACACTGGTAGTAGAATGAGAAAGTAAATATAGGTCTGGGATTTTCATTAAAAAGATAAGTACAGGACTTGACTTGTATTTATCTTTTACATTTGCAAATTGTATGTCTGAAAATAGATTTGTATCTAGTATATATGAGGAATGCCTGAACATCACCTAGGGAAAGGAAAAGAGAAATATCTAAGAATAAAACTTCATGAAATAAGCCACATGGATGCCCAAAATTACATGAAAATACCATTTATTTTCATTAAAATGAAAATTAAAATGACAATATCATGAGCCACAATGACAAAGTTAAGGAGGGTAAAACATTTCTCCTCCATTAAAACAATGAAAAAAAAATCAAACTCAAGTACTTAGGACTTTCAGAAAGAATAAAGGCTAACCACAACTGTGGATAGGTTTAAGAAAAATTGTGAGCCAGGTGCCAGTGCATGTCTGTAATCCTGTTTACTCAGGAGGCTGAGGTCTGAGGATTGTGGTTTAAAGCCAGCCTGGACAGGAAGTCCAGACTCTTATCTCCAATTAACCCCAGAAGTAGAGTTGTGACTCAAGTGACACAGTGCTAGCCTTGAGCAAAAAGCTCAGGGACAGTACCCAGACCCTGAGTTCAAGCCCCAAGATCAACACAGAAAGACACAGGAGAGAGAGAGGGAAGAGGAGAGGAAGAGAGAGAGGGAGAGAGGGAGAGAGGGAGATGGAAAGGGTTAGGAAAAGGGAAAGGGATGGGGGAGAAGAAGGGAGAGGAGAGATAAAGAGAAAGAAACAAAAACAGTGAATTTTCAGTGAGAACAACAAATTAAATTGTAGATGACCTCATTATTTTCCACAGTGACATAGCCCAGAAAGCCAACAGCCTCACATCCTGAAAAACAACAAAGATCATTGGCCATTGTAGGGACCTGAATAAGATCTGGGTACCTTAGCTCCCCCAGTTCCCTAAAACTTCTAGTTATTTTACCTGTCCGGTCTTTCCTTCAAAACAGATCTAAAATACAAGCATACATGATCACATACACAGAGTTCTATGCAAATGCACACAGGATAGTCTTCTTAGGGGAGGAGCCCAATGGTGTAACTCCTCTGGACAAATAGTCAACTGTTTAATATGATGAATGCCAAGAAGCTGACACATGTTGTGGGGTAGGGTTCTCAAGGAAGTGGCACACCAATGGAGGAGGGAAAGGTGAGCAAATGTAGTCCTTGTATTCAATGTACATTCTGTAAAAATGGAACGACACAGCTTGAGGATCAGAGTGTGACTGGGGAGAATGTTGGAAGGGGTGACGTAAGCCAAGATGCATTGTACTCACAATCTGACTTGTGAAAGTAAAATCCCTTTTTACAACTACTTGATAAATATAAATATAACAACCACCAGAAAAACTCCACTCAGAGCTTACTCTATGGTAAGAATCATAGCCTTGAGGAGCTTTGTAGCAACAGTCACTGACAATAGCATTTCAACATTGTTGCTTCTAGAGATAGCAGAACAGGAGGATATACACATGAAGAAAGCCAAATGAGGAAAAGAGTAGAAGTGAGCTGGTCACCAGGCTTGGTGAGCCTAGGAGCCCACATCCACAGCCCCCTCTTGTTACTCAGAGATGTGCAATGCCAGGAAAAATCTGAACTCTCCACAGATATTCACCCCTGGATGGTCTCAAAACACACTACACAGCAGTAGCTGTAAACAAGCTCATGAGTATGGAGAGTTGGACTGGGAAGTTGGCTCAGTGGTAGAATGCTTGCCTCACATACAATAGAGACCCTTGGTTCGATTCCTCAGCATCACATAAGCAGAAAAAGCTGGAAGTGGCTCTGTGGCTCAAGTGGTAGGGCACTAGCCTTGAACTGAAGAGCTGAGAGAGTGCCCAGGTCCAGAATTTAGGCCCCACGACCACCAAAAAAAAATGAGTATGGAGAGTTGTGTTCCAAAATGTGTACTAGGACAATTAGTACCAGCCTGGAATATTATTGGTTGCAGCCATTTAAGAAAATCTGTGTACAATCATTAGTTCACAACCCAGATAACTACAAGTCTCTACTCGAATGTCAACTTACAGAAGTAATTATAGAAATGTCATTAAATGAGAATAGCAAAAACTCAAGGCAGGGTGAACTAAAATTTCAGAATTGTCACGTATCATTACGTGATTATCAATGTTCAGTGTTAAACAGAAAATTACAATTCCAAAGTGAAGAGAGTCTCCTTTGTACACAGTAAATAACAGTTCATAAAAATTGTACATGAGGAGAGCCAGATGTTGCACTTTTCAGAACGATGTTAAAGCACAGCTTTCATATTCATTTGCCATAGTTTTCTAGGGTGAAGCTATCCTTTGGATAATGGCTCATTGACCAAAGTCTTGGTCTCCAGGGTAGTGCTATTAGGGAGCAGTGGAACTTGACAAGAAAGGACCTAGTGAGAGGTCCTTAGTCTGGAGGTAGAAGGCCATTCTTTTGCTCTTTTTCTTTTGATGGCTCATAATTTAAGTAATTTTTTTTCACCACACACTTCTGTTGTGATGGGCCATTTCACCACTGGCTCAGCACGTGAAGGCTAACCAAACTAGAATTGACACTTCTAAAACTGCGATCCGATATGGTCTTTGGTGGCTTACATAGAGAAAGAAGCTGCACTTTGGCAGGGAGGGGGGTGGGGAGTGGAGGATGGGAAGGGATGGGAAGGGGAAACAAAGGAGGAGGCAACCATGCTAGATAAGAAAGGTACTCATTACCTTGCCCAGGTAATTGTAACCCTCTGTATGGTATTTTCACAATTAAAAATAAAAGGTGGCGATTGGGAGGATTGTGGTTCCAAGTGAGCTTGGGTAAAGTTTTTGAAAGGTGTGGATATCAGACTAGAATTCTACTTACACCTCCCAATAACTAGGACTGTGTATCATCACATAGCATTGGTGGAGATAAGCTCTCACTACATTTTGCTGAGGCTGGCTACAAACCATGATCCTTCTGGGATCTGGCTCCTTTTGTCTCTTTTTATTATTATATTTTATCATATTTCAGGAATTATACAAAGGTGTTATTATTCAACAAATTGATTTATGAATACAATGCACTTTGATTGATGTCAGCATTTTTTTTATCATTCTCCAGACTGGGGTCCAGTCGTGGGGCCTGAACTCTGAGCCTGGGTGCTGTCCCTCAGCTCTTCAGCTCAAGGCTAGCACTCTACCACTTGAGCCACAGCGCCACTTCCAGCTTTTTTCTTTTTGCTTATGTGGTGCTGAGGAATCGAACCCAGGGCCTCATGCATGCAAGACAAGCCCTTTACCACTGAGCCACCTTCCCAGCCCCTTTTGTCATTCACCCCTTCCTTCCCAACCAATTCCGACCCTCACTTTTCTTAATTTTGTAGGAGATGTATTGAATATTATGACTGCATTCTGCCCCTCTTCTTCTCTTCATTTGTCTACCCCCAACTCATTGGAATTTCCCCTTCACTTTTCCAAGTACCAGTTGCGTTATATGAATTTAGTTGGACTGAGCATTAGATTTTCTAGGTAACTATGCAATTTTAATTCCCTCTTGCTAATGCTGTAATTCTGTTACATTTGTCTTTTTAATAGAAATCATTTAATAGGTGTGAGAATATATCTTGTGGTGGTTTGGGTTTGCATTTCCTTAAAGTTAATCAAGAAGAGTATTATATTTTATTCATTTTCAGATTTATATAAAATGGCACTCTTTTGTGGTTAAGAGGATTTCAATCAACATGATAATTTCATTCAATTTTCTCCAAAATAGTTTTAGATGTTCATTTATTTGCCTTAAATCATTTAGGTAAGAGGCATCCTAAGGTGGAACCAGGCTATCAACTTAAATCTTGAATCAGTCTTTAATCTTCTTACTGAGAAAACACTGGCAACATTTTTTTTCTGCACAGCTGTGTATGTATATGTATATGTGTGTGTGTCCACAGACATGCACACTGAGCTCTAATTCAAGTGAGATAACTTCCTCAATTACTTAGCAATTTATTGTCATTTATTTTTATACATGTACCTCTGCTGGTGCTACAGATGCCATAATATTTTACATCAAAATGCTTACAAATGTATGAAAATAAAATGATAGGAAAATAATTTAAGGTAGGAAATAAAATTCACCGCAGTATATCCTTACTAACTTTCAAATAGGCAAATCTATCATTTCAATTTCTCACCTCTAATACTCTAATACTCTGGGTTCAGGTTGATTTACATTGGAAAGGTTGTCAATTTGAGAAAGTCTTTTTTTGTAATTTTTATTTTCTTGTAAAGATGCTGTACAGAGGGGTTACAATTACATCAGTAAGGAAATGAGAACATTTCTTGTTGAGCATTGTTACTCCTCCTTTGTTTTACTCCTATTATTCCTTCCCTTCCTCACCTCCCCCATGCCTCCCCCCAAGTTGTAAACGTTCCTTTCCAATATAGTGTCTTGTGCGTCATTGTGTGTCCTGTGCGTATCATTGTCCCAATGGGTCATCTTGTGTCCTTGTTTCAGCATTTTATTATTCCACTTCCCTCCCCAAATTAGATCAGTGTATATACAAGATGCAAGGTACCAAAATCAAATACAGTGACAACAGGGGATATAACATAGGAGGAAGAACATACAAAAGAAACAAAAAAAATCACATAGTTCATTAAAAACAACAAAGGAAAACCTCTTGTGCCCATATCTTGGATTTCATTTTGCTTAGCATCATCTTATATGGTCATATGTACATAGTTTTCTTTTCTTCTTTTGACCTATATAGGAATGATTCCATGAATCATTTTCTTACTTTTGTCTTTCTACAAAGAACACTTAGCTTGTCCTTTCATTCCTCTTGTAACAGTTTAGAAATTTCATGCCTCAAACCCTTCACATTTGCAGACTTATCTCTTGTCTTTTTATTATGGTTCCTCCTGCTCCCACCCTTTATTCTGTTTCTCGAGGGCTACAGCGTACATCAGACTGAAGCCTTTGCTGACACTCAATATGATAAAACCAGCATGCTCTTAGGAGCAAGAAAATATTACATTTCTATTATGACTTTTTGGTGCTATAGTTAACTCACCAAAGCCTCACATTTGTTAACTGGCATGTAACTATTATGAGATTATAAGGAGATATTTAAAGCATGGAAAGAACAGTTGTTAAGTAACTAGCTTTTCTTTCCCAATCAGCTTCTCCCATAGCTGCCTGAAGTGAACGATGACCGTTACTTCTTCATATCTTCTCAATTCATGGTTCATAGGATTTTCTAACAAGTAAGTGTCTTTATTTAAAAAACCTGTTTGGGGGCTGGGAAGGTGGCTCAGTAGTAGAGCGCTTGCCTTGCATGCCTGAGGCCCTGGGTTCAATTCCTCAGCACCACATAAGCAAAAAAGAAAAATTGCAGAAGTGGCACTGTGGCTCAAGTGGTAGAGCTCTAGCCTTGAGCTGAAGAGCTGAGGGACAGCGTCCAAGCCCAGAGTTCAGACCCCACGATCAGACCCCTAAAAATAAATAAAATAAAATACCTGTTTGGCCAACTGGTTGTCAGTTTATTTATCTGTATTTTGTCCTCCTGGGATTCCATACCACATGCTACTTCAGTGATAGCAGTGAAGCTATGTAGTTGTACCCAGAAACAAGTAAGACATTAACTTCTGAATTCACTGGAAATTCAAGAAAAAAGAATCATCTCAGTACACAACTCCAGGTACCTGTGGAAGAAAAGTAGCTGAGAGAAAGGAATCTTACCAGATGGCACTCACCATGGGTTGTGCAAAAATCAACTTATTTGCACTAGTGAACATTCAAAAGCACTCAGTGAAGATCATGATAAGAGAGGAAGTTTATGAGGAAGGCTAAATAATGGAAGAAAAGTTTTCTTGAAATACTAATCTTTCTCCCATATAATGAGGAATTTGCTCATCAAGGAAGACAGAATGGATGTGTTCACCTGGAGGAGAGACCACAGGGGGCAGCAGTAAATATGTGAGCATTTGCACCCCAGCCTTGTGATTTCCAAACTACCTCTTTGTCTTTGACTTTCAATCTCTCCTATTGTGAGAAAATATGGCCATCAAAGCCATCCATTTTATGGTATTGCATTTGTTTATTGCATTTGTTTGTTTGTTTTTGATACTATCTTGGTGCTTCAACATGGGGCCTAGGTACTGTCTTGAGCTTTTGTGCTCAAGGGTATCACTCTACCATTTGAGCCATAGCTCCACTTTCAGCTTTTTGGTGGTTAATGGTAGGCAAGAGTCTGAGAGACTTTCCTATCCAGGTTGCCTTTGAACAGTGATCCTCAGATCTCAGTGCCAACTTTGTGGTATTTTCTTTTGACTTCACTAGCCATCTCATACCAACTGGTGTGTGAGGCCAATGCTAAGAAATAAATCCATTACACAAAACAACATGACACTTTCTTATTACCTAATTAAGTTTTTGATAGGGAGCAGGGTAAAGTTAGATCTTCCAACAAGTTAGGACTTGTTTCACATTATAAACTCTCAATTTGATGATCTTTGCTGGGAATAGATTAAATAAGGGTGAGGGGAAAATTAAGTCAGGAAAACCAGTTAACACAAATGGTTTGATTATAGAAAAAATGTGGGGAAAAAAGCCTAGTAGAATGAGTGAATTTACTTAAACGGCACTGGGTGCAAGTATGGACCTATCATAATGAAACTCCTTTATATTACAGAAGCATGCTAATTCAAAAATAAAATAATAAAGCTAATATATGTGAGATATATAAAACAAAGCTACAACAAGAGCAATAAAAAATCGTTTAGAAATCATCCAACAAAAATTTTTTGTATACTTTTTAAAAATATTTTTTATTGTATAAAAGACCCCGAATAGCAAAAACGCTCCTCAACGGAAAGAACACTGCTGGAGGAATATCAATACCAAATTTCAAACTCTACTATAAAGCCATAGTAATCAAAACAGCTTGGTATTGGCATAAGAACAGACCTCAGGACCAATGGAATAGAATTGAAAACCCAGAAATGAACCTACAGACCTATAGCCATCTAATCTTCGATAAGGGAGCTAAAACAATAGAATGGAAGACAGACAGCCTCTTCAGTAAATGGTGCTGGCAAAACTGGTTAACTACATGTAGAAAACTAAAGCTAGATCCTTATATATCACCCTGCACCAGAATCAACTCCAAATGGATCAAAGACCTTGAAGTCAAAGCAGACACTCTGAAAACATTACAGGATGGAATAGGAGAAACCCTGGGTCTCCTTGGCTCAGGCCGAAATTTTCTGAATAGAGACCCGGAAACACAACAAATCAAAGAAAGGTTGGACAAATGGGATTGCATAAGGTTGCAGAGCTTCTGCAGGGCAAATGACATAGCTGGCAAGATCAATAGAAAGCCCACGGACTGGGAGAAGATCTTTACTAGCCATACAACGGACAAGGGTCTCATATCTAAAATATACTTGGAACTCAAAAAATTAAACCACCCAACAACAAATCCTCAAAGAAACAACTGCCCAATAAGTAAGTGGGCGAAAGACTTAAAGAGAAGCTTCTCTGAAGAAGAAAGAAGGATGGCCAATAGACACATGAAGAAATGTTCAACATCCCTAGCCATAAAAGAAATGCAAATCAAAACAACATTGAGATATCACCTCACTCCAGTTAGAACAGCAAAAATCAAGAACTCTAACAACAACAGATGCTGGAGGGGATGTGGACAGAAAGGAACCTTACTTCATTGTTGGTGGGAATGTAAACTTGTTCAACCACTTTGGAAAGCAGTATGGAGGTTCCTCAAAAGACTCCACATAGAGCTCCCCAATGACCCAGCAATCCCACTTTTGGGCATTTACCCAAATGATCACAAACAAGGCCACACTAAAGCTACCAGCACAACTATGTTTATTGCAGCATTATTTACCATAGCTAAGATATGGAACCAACCCAGATGCCCCTCAGTAGATGAATGGATCAAGAAGATGTGGTATATATACACAATGGAATTCTATGCCTCCATCAGAAAGAATGACATTTCCCCATTTGTTAGGAAATGGAAAGGCTTGGAAAAAATTATATTAAGTGAAGTAAGCCAGGCCCAAAGAAACATAGGTCCCATGGTTTCCCTTATTTGCAATATCTAGTATAGGTATGAGTCAAGCGGAAAAAGTCAGATAATGTGATGTTAGGAAAACGAACCCTCAAATATGTATTGTAATGTTTTTGTTTCTTTCATGCATGTGTTTCTAACGCATTTATAAGATTATTTCTTTGTTGCTTTGTATGTCCCTCCCCCACAGTGTAACCCCCACTTTCACTATATTTGATGTCAGTATAACATGTGGAGGAGATGGGGACAAACAAGTCGTTTAAGGATTCAGGTGGACCTGTTGCAACAATGAGAAGTACAAAATGTCATGTCAAAACCAGCTTTACAATGTCGGGAGTGGGGAGGGGGGGTATGATTGGGTGGGAGGGAGGGGGGAGGCTGGGAAGGGAGGTGAAGGGTAAACAAAGGAGGAGGCTGCAATGCTTGGTAAGAAATGTATGCATTATCCTGCCCATGTAATTGTAACCCCTCTGTACAGTATGTTCTCAAATAAAATAAAATAAAATTTAAAAAAAATATTTTTTATTGTAAAAATACTGTACAGGGTAGTTACTGTTACATGAGTAAGATAATGAGTATATTTCCTATTGAGTGCATTTCTTTTTTTTGGGGGGGGGGTCCGGTCGTGGGGCCTGAACTCTGGGCCTGGGTGCTGTCCCTCAGCTCTTCAGCTCAAGGCTAGCGCCCTACCACTTGAGCCACAGTGCCACTTCCGGCTTTTTTTTCTTTTTGCTTATGTGGTGCTGAGGAATCGAACCCAGGGCCTTGAGCATGCAAGGCAAGCGCTCTACCACTGAGCCACCTTCCCAGTCCCTGAGTGCATTTCTTCCTTTGTTTTTTCCCTACTATCGCTCTCCTCCAACCTCCGTTGTATACTTTTGACTATTTTCAAAGGCAGATATATAGTTTTTTTAAAAGACGTTTTTGAATGGTTCCTTTTTATGATCTTTAAATATTTATACAAAGGGATTTCAATTCAACATGTCAGTTTGTGAGTACAGTGTATCTTGATCAATGTCAGTCTTTTCTTCATTTTTCAACTCCTCTCATCCTCTCAAATTACCTGGTTCTATTTCACATATATACCTTGAATATTGTGACTATATTCACCCACCTTCCCCTTTTCCTTCCTCTATCTCCTTCTTCTTAACCTTACCTCCCACCTAATTCATGTTACAGCTTTTTGGTATTCATTTTGCTAAACTCTTGGTTGTTCAAAGGACTTACACCACTGGAATCCTCCCCTGCGTACACCATACTTTAGTTAATGCATTAGTGAATATATGAATATGGCCCTGTATATGTTTACAGATGTACTCCACCTGTTTTTGCATCTGTATTTGTTATCTAATTTAGACCTAACTTCCTCATAAGAGTGAAAATCTGCACCCTTTGTCTCTCTGAGTCTTTTTTTCACTCAATATGATTTTTTTTCCAGTTTCATCTATTTCCCTGCAAAATGTTGTAATATCATTCTTCTTGATAGATGAGTAAAATCCCATTGGGTTTGTGTGTGTATGTGTTTGTGTGTGTGTGTGTGTATGTCACATTAAAAATAACTCTTGCTTTTACAAATAAAATGGCTGCAATGAGATATGCAACAAAAGCTTGTTGGGGAATGCTGAAATCCTGCTAAAATATTCAACTTATCTTTCTATTGTTCAGTGAAGTGTTTCAGACCTTCCTACGGAGCACATCATGTTCAATCCCAAATGCAAATAGATTCAGTTCCAATTCATTTCATCCGCATGCTTTACTTATTTGTTTCCTACTGAGACATTTTTGATGCCAGATAGTCTCATCTTCTCAATACTTAAAAAAATCTATCCGTTCCCCTTCTGTGGCAGTTGCAGGATGTCTGTCAAGCAATAAGTTTCATTTAAATAAGTGGTTGTGTTTGGAATTCCAACGGTCAGTAACCATTAAGCTGGAAAAGAAAAGAAAATATACATTTACAATTTGCAGAAAGTATCAAAGAAAAGACCTATTAATTCTGACCTTTTAATAGGATTGGTTATACCAAGTTTTAACAATCCTTTAAAACCTTTAGATGTTGATTGCTGCTTTTAAAGAAAGTTGTGTTCTTTCTGGGCACTACCAGATAGATATCTGTTGCTAATTCCTATTGGATACTAATGACATAATACACAAGAGTTGGATGTGCTCTGTAAATCTACTCAATTGGAGAATTTATTTTCCTTTGGAGGAATTAAACTATAAGAATCCTGTTTTATTCACTCACATTGTAAGTGGTATATTATATATAAAACTAGTAGTTTTGCTTTATTCTTTTTTAGCCACACCATACTGTCAAGATTGAAAATCTAGTTTGGATGAGGAGAGATTGGGGAATAATATGATTAAAGAAGAAAAATAGATAAAAATGAATGAACTTCAGGATTACTGTTTGTACAAAAGGCAAATTTCTGGTTACTTGAGAAGCAGTGTTTTATTTATGGGACCAACACCTATAATAAAGACCCAGTTATGTTGCCTTGTTTATCATAATATATGTTTCCGAGGCAATATTGAACAGGAAGATAAAAATAGCACACAGCTACATCCTTAATTATTGTCCACTGAATTATGTTTACTTTCACTTAGTAGGAATTCTACTCTCCTAAATGACACCTTCAAAATGTTTCTCCTTCCAACTACTGCCCCAACTATAATGTTATATTTTACTTTACCTTCTATTTAGGAAAAGCTTGAACTCAGGGTCTGAGTGTTGTCCCTGAGCTTATTTTGCTCAAGACTATTGCTCTACTTCTTGAGCCACAGCTCAACTTCTGACTTTTTTAGTTTATTGGAGATAGGAGCTTCACTAGACTTTCCTGCCAGACTGGTTTAGAACTGCAATCCTTAAATCTCAACCTCCTGAATAGCTAGGATTACAGTCCTGAGCCATCAGTGCCTGACTTTTAATATATTCTTAAATAGTATGATTAATCTCAGAAAAGTATATAATCTAAAAAACAAAGTAATGAGATCTGACTTTGACTTCCATAATCTACAGTTAAAGTACTTAGAGTTGACTACTTCTGTTTTTTTCCTAGTAATAACACAATTTATAAACCTAAAACTCTATACCTGTTTTTGGATCTGTTGACAAATTAGGTCATAGGCTTCCTGTCAATTGGAACAATAAAGAAAGCCTCATCCACAGAAACACATTCAAGATGCATCTACAGCAGGAGCCACTGAAGTTGTGCCCAGGTCAGAATGTGTAACCAATAAATTCAAAACATCAATAAATATCAATGTGGTGTATCGTGAGCAATCAGCTCCTAGGGATGCAGGTACAGGTTTCTCAGCATCTACTATCTTCAGGAACTCCCCAGGGCTCTCCTAGTAAGGATATGAGGTTATATTCAGTGGTCCTGGCAGGAAGACAGAAATAACCTCTGTAAAATATATTTGGAAACTTCACCAAAAATGGACTCATTCCAAGCTTTATTCTAGCATCTTATTCCACCTGAAGAAATTCTATTCCTCAATTTCAACTCCTTCTAAGCTTTTTGTCTCACTGATGCGTGAAAATATGGTAGCTGATAAGGGCCAAGAACTCAAGGGGAGAGTACGTAAATGCCCAGGAAGACAGTAGAGGATTGGAGGAAATAAGATACTATTGGAGAAAGACAAGTGAACATTACAGTCCTGAGACACAGAACCACACACCCTGACATTTACTAGCACTTTACAGAGTTTGATCTAGTCCCCACACGTTCCTTTTATATAAACAAGACTACAGTGTGAAAAAAGGGATTATCTTGGAAAGAGACAAAAGATACTGCTTATGCAGCACAAAGGACGCTAGAGGACTTTGCAGCTCTAGTAAACACTCATAAACACAGACTAGCCGACAAACATAAACCCTCACTCGGTACGACTACTCATCCCAGCTCCTAATACCTGATACATCATATTTGAATTTCATAACTTTACAGGGCTGTTTGGGGGTTTGAACTCAGAGCCTTGTATTTCATTGGCAAAATATTTTACTATTTGAGCCAAACCACTAGTCCTCACATTTGAAGTTCAACAACAGAAAAATGCATAAGAAGGAAAAGGGGAAAATGTCACAGCCAGGAGAGAGAAAGTGCTCTTCAAACCCAAATTCAAACATGACTTAGATCTTAGCATTATCAGATTATTGATTTAGAATAACTATGACTACTGTGTTGGGGTTCAAACACACAAAAAAACACATATCATTTAAGAGCAAATGGGGAGTGTGAGCAAAGGGGACAGTTGGAGGAATATTTAAGAATAAATGCTATAACAGAATCTGGGCACTGTTGTTCATACCTGTAATCCTAGCTACGTAGGAGGCTGAGATCTAAGGATTGTGATTTGAAGCCAGCCCAGGTAGAAAAGTCCCCATGAGACTCTTATCTCCAATAAACTACTCAAAAAAGCTGGAAGTGGTGCCGAAGCTCAAGTGGTAGAATGCTAGCCTTGAGCATAAGGAGGTCCAAGGGACAGCTCCCAGGCCATGAGTTCAAACCCCAGGACCAGAAAAAAAAGCAACATAAATTAAAGATGCCTTCACAGGCTTATTGGTTGATTTTACAAGACCAAGACAACAATCAATGGGCTTGACTGATAATTAAAATTCTTTTACACTGTTACAAAATGATTTTTAAAAAGTCATTAAAAATCCAAGCATCAAGCTTGGTGCTGGTGGCTCATGCCGTAATCCTAGCTACTTAGGAGGAGGCTGAGATCTGAGGATCATGGTTCAAAGCCAGCCTGATCAGGAAACTACATGAGACTCTTATTTCCAAGAAACTACTCAAAAAAGCCAGAAGTGCCTCTGTGGTTCAAGTGATAGAGCATTCACCTCAAGAAAAAGAAGCTCAGACCCAGAGCCCAGGCCCAGAGTTAAAGCTCCAGGACCAACAACAACAAAATCCAAACATCCAAGAATTGGATAATATAAAAAATATGTAACTTCTGAATAATTGAGAAATGAGAACAAATGGAGACTAAGGTGGAAAAAGTATTTGAAGCAGTAATTGTCAGTGACTTTGCAAAATTAATAGCAGAAATAAACATAAGACAAGTCACTATAAATTTGTTAAAAAATCAACATGGGTAAAAATACTTAGGATCTAGGGTTAGGTAAAAAGTTCATACAATTTATATAACTGTAATCCCTCTGTACATCACTCTTATAATAACATGTTTAAAGTCCATACAATGTCACTATGAACATAATCCATGAAAGAAATATTAGCAAATTGAACAATATCAAAATTAGTTTTCCCTCCCTATGGAACATGCTGTTTTGAGGATAAAGTTTAAAAAGAAAAAAACAATTAAAAAATAATAGAGCAAGAGGAAAAAATTACAGTCCACACAACTGATAAAGAAATGTCATCTAAAATATATTTTAAAATTCTCAAACTCTTTATGGCTGCTGAGTTGATTCCAGTTCACAAAACTGGGCAGAAGACATGGATAAAAATTTTACCCATGTGTACATTAAAGGGGCAAATAAACAAAAGGATACATTCAACCTCGTGGTAACCTACCATGTTATTATGTAAAATATTTTTTATTCTCTTGTGATGATTTCCATCAGTTTTCTTCATGTTTGCCAAGCTTTCTCTTTGGATGGTTTTTCTTTTTTGCAATTGGAAATAGAGCATTCCAAGAGGAAAGTATCAACATTCAGCAGACCTGTAGCAAGACTCCTTCCCAAATTGAGATGTTATTATGCATCTAAGGGATATTGGATGAGAAAGAACAAGGAAGATAGAATATGGACCAGGCCTGAAAGTCTACCTGAATGTGGTCTTGAATTAAGGATGTATAGCCAAAGAATGATGGTGTCCCAGATGTGTTTGAACCCAGTTGAACTCAAAACAGTGAAAAATGACTGTGAATATAGTGTGTTTACACAGCTGGGATTCATTATATTTGATATTCTGGAGACATTCCATATTTTGAGGAGAGAGTAACTATTGGTGGCTCCCAATCAATAAGAAGATAACTTCTGGGAGATGTCAATGATACTATAGGAATTTTTCAGTTTCTCCCCCAACATTTCTTTCAACTTCCTACAATTCACAACTGCCAATTTTTTTCCTTTTCAAACTTAAATATGACTTCTAACCGTCCCATGAAATACCATCCATGAAAGGTTCTCCTCAGGTGGAAAGGAAATGTCAGAGAAGCACAAACACTATTTCATGGATCTGAGAACAGCGCTGAGCATGAGATTTCATGGTCCAGATATCAGAAAAGGGGACATTTTCCTGTAGAATGTTAGAGTCCTTGACCCACTCCGAAGGGACTTTCAACTGTGCATTTTCATTGTTTCTTTGTCTATCTATACCAGCCAATAAATATTTATTGAACACATGCATCATACCAAATACGTATAACCTTAGAAACCTGAAAAGCAATGACTTCATGGAACCTGCACTTTAGTACAAGAGGTGTAGAGACGTTAAAGTGTTACTACATTAGATAGCAGGGTAAAGGAGAGAAATTCTGTTTGAGACAGACTCTCATGCAACTGTGAATTCCAGCAGACAGAACCACCATCTCTAATACCCTAAGGCAGTGAGTGACATGCTTTGTCTGCTTAAGACTAGAGAAGGGGGCACAGGGGCTGGATTTAGGAGCATGTGTGAAGGGGATCTAGAGGGTTAACACGGAGATACTGAAGGATGGCTTAAAGTCAGACATCAAGGGAGCTCTGAAATTGTTTCTAAGAGCAATAGATTATGCTCAGAAGATTTTTGAACAGAGGACCTTTTGACAGTGTTTTGACTGTTGGGGAGATAGAGTATCTAGTTTTTCATAAAGCTAGAACATTTTAGAGGGATTGACAAGGAGGGAAATGTTTACTGAAATAGACATTCTACAGAATACCACAGACCCAGGATGGGATTAGAGTCAAGGGAACATGCTTACTCTAACAACAATATTGATCCCTTCCACCTCTGACTTATAAATCCTATTCATCATACGGTTGGGAATACCTTTTGCTATGTTTCTGTTTACCTAAAATTTTTATTATTACAATTAGAACAGCAAGGATTTGTAGAATACCCAGTACATTTGATGAAAAGAACCAAACTGCTTGTTCTTTCCTAAATTAGTTTCCTGGTTTTACCTTACTTCACTATTTCAAAAGAAATTATTTTTTGTTAAATTAGGGAGAAAATTTCTCTCATGTTATTAGAATAATTTTATCTCAACCTAATAGTTTTAATGTGCCTTTTCTTAAAAAGCATTCATTTTGCTACATTTTATTAATAGATATTTTACAAATTCTCTATTACTATCTAATTGTGCAAATATGCTCTTTCCTACTTTTCTTATTAAAGTGAGATTTTAAAATGAATTCAATAGCTTGGCATTTAAAAATAATTATTAATTTCATGCCTACTTGCTTTCTATGTGTTTTACTCCTGAGATATTTATATAGCTCCTTCCCCTTTCTTTAATGCTTCAGATAATATTCATCGCTTTTCCACTGCTCTCTACTTGATTTGCCCATTTCTAAAAACCATCTCTCCCCAAACAAATTGCCTTGCTCTCTCCCAAGCACAGTAATCCTCATTTTCACCACTGTGTTTCCAGAAGATTTTCATTGTGGAACACTAAAAGCACTGTTTTCCTTCCTAAATTACGTAATGAAGAATGTGCTTGTAGTGTCATGATTGCACGAGCATGTATTTTCTCTGCCGTTATCCTGTGAAATTTTGGCTACCACCTCTAGCAAATATATTTTCATGTACTGACTCTTGAATCCCGTTGGATTAACATTTGAAATCATTTAACAACAAAAGGTGATTTGAAAATTGTTGATTAGCTGTGCCTCTTAAGTAGCCAATATTAGAGGCATGAGCCCTGGGTGCCTGCTTAAACTATCATTTTATTTAGTGACTATAAATAAAGTAAATCAAATTTTAAAAACGAAAATTGTTGATGAAGTTATATCATCTATCCTCTAAATAAAATTATTTCTAAACTTTTTTTTTTTTGGTGAGGGAGACAGGCATGGAGTTTGGAATTGAGGCCTTGTACTCTACCATTTCAGCCACACCTCCAACCCTGTTTTGCTCTTCAGTTATTGAAATTTTTTCTCAAAGTTAGCCATGGACCACAATCCTCCAATGTATGGCTTTTGCACAGATGGGATCGCAGGTAAAGACCACAATATAACTAGCTTATTGATTGAAATGGGGGGTCTCATTAACTTTTATTTCCCAGGCTGACCTCAAACTTTGATCCTTTTTTTTTAAAATTTAAGTTAATTTTATTTGTGAACATACTGTACAGAGGGGTTACAATTACATGGGCAGGATAATGTGTACATTTCTTACCAAGCATTGCAGCCTCCTCCTTTGGTTTACCCTTCACCTCCCTTCCCAGCCTCCCCCCTCCCCCGCAATCCCAATCCTTCTCCTTCCCCTCCTTCCCCCCCCCCCCACCGACGTTGTAAAGCTCGTTTTGGACATGTCATGTCAACTTGTACTTCTCATTGTTGCAACAGGTCCACCTGTATCCTTAAACAACTGTCAAACTTTGATCCTTTTTATATCTACCTCACAGACAGATGCAATTACAGGCATGACTTGCCATGCTCAGCCTCTGATTTTTTTCATATATACCTTAACTATAGTTGCATTGTGTGTGTGTGTGTGTGTGTGTGCATGGAGCTCTCTTTCTGTATGTGTGTGGATAGATAGAAAAAAAGATACATTCACACATATATGTATATATGCATACACATGTACACATAAATATATACATGTATATGTACATACATACATGCATTCATATAAATGACATACTTTCTAATATCCTCCATTGAGTTTTCAGGGTAAGAAAAACAAAAACATGGAGTTCCGGGAAGATGGCGGAGGAGAAGCTGGAATCTGAACAAGCTCTTGCATAGAAAACAGTTTCAGAGTTCCAGTGAACAGTCCCAAGCCAGAGAATCACACCAAGTGTGCCATCACAGGACAGAGAGTTAGTCAAGAGAGGGGAAGCCAAGCAGACACATCTGAGCAGCTGCCGCTGCGGCGGCAGGGTCGCAGCGGCGACCACCGCCGCGGAGGCATACCTGAGACGCAGTCCGGGACGAAGGAGCCAGACGCAGCGGACGAGCGGATTCTACTCAACACCAGCAAGAACCGACAAGGAGCGGACAACTTCATCCTGCACTTTGCAGACCAGAGACGACCCGGGATCCAAGACTCCGCGTGAGTAGAAGCCCCACTTCCTCACTCCTTCTCTGCGACCAGAGGAGGGAAGGCCACCCCTTCCCCCCCAGCACCGGTGATCTCCATCTTGGATACCGACAAAGCTCGGAGGAGCGGCTAGCTCCAGCTCAGGCCTTGGAATAAAACGAGTCATTTAGCAGGTCACAAGAACTTAACGGCGAAGTGACCTCACAGACTCAGTTCCATCCAGGGAAAAGTCACCCAGCTCAGGCGCCAGCCATTGGAGTGGCTCTCCTCACTGGGTAACCAGAGCCAGAGGCTGCCCCGCCCTCTAGCAGCCACCACAATCAATTGAAAAACAGAAACCCTGAGAATGGCTCCAGGCTGGGTGCTGTGAGTTTTTTTTTCACAAAATAGCCCCAGGGAAAAGCTACTGTTCCTTGATAGGCCTCAACTCTACCCAGAACCTAGCCTCATCACTGCATCCCCCTCTTTTGTGATTCTCAAAGCAGATCACCCTCCCAGTAAACTAACCTGGGAGGGGGATCTCAAAATCTTGGGTAAAGCAGAGCATTTTTCTGCCTGTTCCAACAAACTGACTTAAGAAACCAATCAAGCCACAGGACCTCAAGCTGACCAGAGACTCCAACCAGACTCTGATTACAGACAAAAGGGAGATACAGGACTCTTCCCACCCCTCCCAAAAAAAAAAAAAAAAAAAAAAATCAAAGAACTTTTTTTTTCTTCTTCTTCTTTTCTTTTTTTTCTTTTTATTGTTTTGTTTTTTTTTTCATTTTTTTGTTACCTTATATATATATAAAATTTTTTTTTGCTTTTCTAAAACTTTTATTAATCTTTAATTTTTGCCTCTTCTGAAAAAATAATTGTTTTCCATTAACTTTTTTTTTTCTCCTCTTATAATTTTTTAGGAATACGTAAATGTGTGTTTTCTTTTCTTTTCTTGTCTTCTTTCTCTTTTTCTTTCATTCTTAATTATCTTTTTGTTTTTTTTCTAGCTCTACTGAACTTCTGATCTTTTCTTCTCACTTTCCTATCCTTTCCATCTTTTCCTCTTTGTTCATCTTTATGTGACTTAACTCTTGTCCTGCACATCCCCAGATAAACCCGTAGTTAACCAGTAGACCCTATCCCCCATTGTGTACACACTTAATCCACAAACTTATTACTCAATTCAAAACCTCTGAGACTTAAATTCATTAATAGCAGTACTACCTCTTTATACCTATATAATATTTTAAGCATTTTTTTAAAGTTTTTCTCATCTCCTCTATGTCCCTCCCTTTCTCTCAACATATTCATATTCCTCTATAAATAAATAATCTCTAAAATAACATTAATTTTTACGTTTCTATCTTATTTTCTGGTCTCTTTTCATTCCCCTTTCCCTTTCTTCTTTTTCTCTCTCTCTCTACTTACATCCTACCCAACCTATTTCCTGCATTGTGATTAGGACATAGTTAACTCTCCCTGTGCCTCCCCACACCAATCTATTCCTATTTTTTACCCACATCTCTCCCTAACCCTAATAATTTCTGGTTTTCCAAATTCTTCTCTGCGGTTCGAAGTCCTTTAACATAAAGTTGTTTGATGTCGAATAGATGTATCTGTTGAACTAGATTGTATCTGTAGACTATTGACTGTACAAATGCAAACTTTGGTTGATGGTTGCCTTAAGATAGTGTTCTAGCACAAAACTGGTGCTATCTTCATCTCAAATGGGCAGAGTAAGCCGGAAAAACACAAGAAAAATGGCAAATTCGGGTATCTCAATTCCCAATCCTGATAATCAGGGGTTAGAACAGATAATGAATAATCCAGAGGAGAGTTCCCAAACAGCTCTACAAACACTGCTGGCAAACATGATAAATGATAAGTTTGACAACGTACAAAGGACTCTGTATGAGCGTGATAGGGAGAGAGAGGAGGCATCCCAGAAGTTTATACAGGAATATCATAAGCGTGAGGAAGCTACTCAAAAACTGATACAGGATTTGCGTGAACAACTTGAGAATACTCAAAGAGAAAGAGAGGAATGGCGTGAGCAGGCTGAGAACACTCAAAGAGATCTGCAAGAATCCCACGAACGGGAGGAAGCTAATCAAAGAGTAATACAGGAATTGAGAGACCAGGTAGAGAACACACAAAAATCACTAAAGGCATTCATGGAATCCATTAACAAAGAGCTGAAGGAAGTCAGGGAGACCACAAAGGGAATGCTGAATGGAACCCAACAGAAGGAATGGGAGCCCAAAGATACCATAACCAATCAACTAAGTGATTTGAGGACAAACACTGAACACCAAACTAAGGAAGTAAAGAAATTCATACAAGACCTAAAACAGAGCTTCAACAAAGAACTTGAAGCCATCAAAGCTGACCAACTAGAAGGAAAAGAGATAAAAAACAAAGTAGAGAGTCTTGACAGCAGGTTAGACCATGCAGAAGACCGAATCTCAGGGATTGAAGACAGCCTAGATATTATAGAGAAAGAACATACAACCATCCAAGACAAGTCCAAGAAATATGATAGATCTATCCAACACCTGGAAGACACCATCAGAAGGCCTAATCTAAGGATAGTGGGTGTAGAGGAGCACCTAGAAACAGAAGTTAATGGTCTAGGAAATCTGTTTAACAGGATCCTAGCAGAGAACTTCCCAAACATGCAAAAAGATAGGCCTGTCCAGATACAAGAAGCCTTTAGAACCCCAAATAGACCAGACCAGAATAGGACATCCCACCGTCACATTATAATCCACACAGGATCAACTCAGAACAAGGAAAAGATCCTTAAAGCTGTCAGGGAGAAAAGGGTAATCACTTATAAAGGGAAACCAATTAGAATCACCTCAGATTTCTCAGCAGAGACAATCAAAGCAAGAAGAGCCTGGAATGATGTATGCCATGCCCTAAAAACAAACAACTATCAACCAAGAATACTGTACCCAGCTAAACTCTCCTTCATAACTGAAGGCCAAATAAAAACCTTCCATAGCAAAGAAAAATTGAAACAATACATCTCCACCAAACCAGCCCTACAAAAGATTCTTAAAGATGTCCTACACATAGAAAACCAACAAGACCGCAATAAAGGCCAAGAAACTGCACCCAAACTGAGAATCCAAGAACCATAGGAAGAACCCAGTTTTCGCAGCCCCCAAGAAGGTAGATAACATGGCAGGAACTCCCAAATACCTCTCAGTCCTATCTCTTAATGTTAACGGACTGAACTCTCCAATTAAGCGACATAGACTGTCTAGTTGGATTAAAAAACAAGACCCTTCTATCTGCTGCCTGCAGGAGTCACATCTTGCCCGTAAAAACAAACACATTTTCAATGTTAAAGGCTGGAACAAAATCTACCAAGCAAACGGCCCCCATAAACAGGCGGGAGTTGCAATCCTAATATCAGATAAAATAGACTTCAAATTAAAATTCGTGAAAAGAGATAAAGAAGGTCGCTACATACTAATTAAAGGATCTCTCCTTCAGGAGGATATTACAATTCTAAATATCTATTCGCCAAACGATGGAGTACCCAAATTTATCAAAGAAACACTACTTTCCCTCAAATCCCATATAGATCCAAAGACATTAATTGTTGGGGATTTTAACACACCACTCTCCCCACTAGATAGATCAACTCGGCAAAAACTCAACAGAGAAACCGCAGATCTAAACAGCTGCATAGATCAACTAGACTTAACAGACATTTACCGAACATTTCACCCAGCGGTATCAGAATACACGTTTTTCTCAGCAGCACATGGAACGTTTTCTAAAATAGACCACATTTTAGGCCACAAAGCAAACTTGTCTAAATTCAGAAACATTGAAGTTATACCTTGCATTCTCTCTGACCACAAGGGAATAAAGTTAGAACTCAACACCAAAAGCCACCAAAGAAAGTCCGGTATCACATGGAGGCTGAACAACACACTGCTGAATCATGAGTGGGTCATGGAAGACATTAGAAAGGAAATTCAAATGTTCATGCTATTCAACAAAAATGAACACACAAAATACCAGCTCCTCTGGGACACAGCAAAGGCAGTACTCAGAGGCAAGTTTATAGCTCTGAGCTCCTACGTCAACAAATTGGAGAGATCTGAAACTAACAATTTAATGACACATCTAAACCTCCTTGAAAAAGAGCAGCAAGATAAACCCCAATCCAGTAGACGGAAAGAAATAATCAAAATTAAATCAGAATTAAATGAATTAGAATCCAAAAAAACTATAGAAAGAATCAACCAAACAAAGAGTTGGTTCTTCGAAAAACTTAACAAAATTGACAGACCCTTAGCAAATCTTATCAGAAAAAGAAGAGAACACACCCAAATTAATAAACTCAGAGATGAGAATGGAAACATCACCACGGAAACAACCAAGATTCAGAACATTATAAGGGAATACTTCTCAAAACTTTATGCTAATAAGTTCGAGAACTTGACAGAAATGGACCTCTTCCTAGCAAATATTGACATGCCAAAACTAAACCAAGATGAGGCAAACTATCTTAACAGGCCCATATCAAGCATTGAAATAGAAACAGCAATAAGAGACCTCCCAGCTAAGAAAAGTCCAGGACCAGATGGTTTCACAGCGGAATTTTACAAGGCCTTCAAAGCAGAGCTCTCACCAATTCTCCTCCAACTCTTCAATGAAATTGAAAGACAAAGCTCACTACCGAACACATTCTATGAAGCCATCATAACCCTCATCCCAAAACCAGGCAGGGACTCATCAAAGAAAGAGAACTATAGACCCATTTCTTTGATGAACATTGATGCAAAACTTCTCAACAAAATTTTGGCCAACCGACTTCAACAATTCATCCAAAAAATCATACACCACGATCAAACAGGATTCATTTCAGGGATGCAAAGCTGGTTCAATATACGCAAATCAATTAATATTATTCATCACATCAACAGGAGCAAGAATAAGAACCACATGGTTATCTCAATAGACGCAGAAAAAGCATTCGACAAGATCCAACACCCCTTTATGATGAAGGTTTTGGAAAAATTAGGAATCCATGGAACATTCCTCAATACAATAAAGGCTGTATATGACAAACCTACAGCCAGCATTATACTCAATGGTGAAAAACTAAAGCCATTTCCTCTTAACTCAGGAACAAGACAAGGATGCCCACTCTCTCCATTCCTCTTCAATCTAGTATTAGAATGCCTAGCTACAGCAATAAGACAAGATGCAGACATAAAGGGGATCCAAATAGGGAAAGAAGAAATAAAACTCTCCCTCTTTGCAGATGACATGATCTTGTATTTAAAGAATCCCATAGACTCCACTCCCAAATTACTCAAGCTGATTCAAAACTTTGGCAAAGTAGCAGGTTATAAAATTAACCCCCAAAAATCAATGGCTTTTCTGTATGCCAACAATGAGAAAAGTGTGGCTGAAATTAGGAAAGCAACTCCGTTTGTAATAGCCCCACAAAAAATAAAATACCTCGGAATTAACTTAACTAAAGAAGTGAAGGACCTCTATGATGAAAACTTTAAAATCTTGAAAAAGGAAATCAACACAGAACTTAAAAAATGGCAAAACCTCCCATGCTCCTGGATTGGAAAGATTAACATCATGAAAATGGCAATACTTCCCAAGGCTATCTACAAATTCAACGCAATACCTATCAAAATTCCACCCTCATTCTTCAAGGAAATAGAAGAGGCAATCCAAAAATTCATATGGAACAATAAAAGACCCCGAATAGCAAAAACGCTCCTCAACGGAAAGAACACTGCTGGAGGAATATCAATACCAAATTTCAAACTCTACTATAAAGCCATAGTAATCAAAACAGCTTGGTATTGGCATAAGAACAGACCTCAGGACCAATGGAATAGAATTGAAAACCCAGAAATGAACCTACAGACCTATAGCCATCTAATCTTCGATAAGGGAGCTAAAACAATAGAATGGAAGACAGACAGCCTCTTCAGTAAATGGTGCTGGCAAAACTGGTTAACTACATGTAGAAAACTAAAGCTAGATCCTTATATATCACCCTGCACCAGAATCAACTCCAAATGGATCAAAGACCTTGAAGTCAAAGCAGACACTCTGAAAACATTACAGGATGGAATAGGAGAAACCCTGGGTCTCCTTGGCTCAGGCCGAAATTTTCTGAATAGAGACCCGGAAACACAACAAATCAAAGAAAGGCTGGACAAATGGGATTGTATAAGGTTGCAGAGCTTCTGCAGGGCAAATGACATAGCTAGCAAGATCAATAGAAAGCCCACGGACTGGGAGAAGATCTTTACTAGCCATACAACGGACAAGGGTCTCATATCTAAAATATACTTGGAACTCAAAAAATTAAACCACCCAACAACAAATCCTCAAAGAAACAACTGCCCAATAAGTAAGTGGGCGAAAGACTTAAAGAGAAGCTTCTCTGAAGAAAAAAGAAGGATGGCCAATAGACACATGAAGAAATGTTCAACATCCCTAGCCATAAAAGAAATGCAAATCAAAACAACATTGAGATATCACCTCACTCCAGTTAGAACAGCAAAAATCAAGAACTCTAACAACAACAGATGCTGGAGGGGATGTGGACAGAAAGGAACCTTACTTCATTGTTGGTGGGAATGTAAACTTGTTCAACCACTTTGGAAAGCAGTATGGAGGTTCCTCAAAAGACTCCACATAGAGCTCCCCAATGACCCAGCAATCCCACTTTTGGGCATTTACCCAAATGATCACAAACAAGGCCACACTAAAGCTACCAGCACAACTATGTTTATTGCAGCATTATTTACCATAGCTAAGACATGGAACCAACCCAGATGCCCCTCAGTAGATGAATGGATCAAGAAGATGTGGTATATATACACAATGGAATTCTATGCCTCCATCAGAAAGAATGACATTTCCCCATTTGTTAGGAAATGGAAAGGCTTGGAAAAAATTATATTAAGTGAAGTAAGCCAGGCCCAAAGAAACATAGGTCCCATGGTTTCCCTTATTTGCAATATCTAGTATAGGTATGAGTCAAGCGGAAAAAGTCAGATAATGTGATGTTAGGAAAACGAAACCTCAAATATATATTTTAATGTTTTTGTTTCTTTCATGCATGTGTTTCTAACGCATTTATAAGATTATTTCTTTGTTGCTTTGTATGTCCCTCCCCCACAGTGTAACCCCCGCTTTCACTATATTTGATGTCAGTATAACATGTGGAGGAGATGGGGACAAACAAGTCATTTAAGGATTCAGGTGGACCTATTGCAACAATGAGAAGTACAAAATGTCATGTCAAAACCAGCTTTACAATGTCGGTGGGGGGTGGGGCGTGGGGGGGTATGATTGGGTGGGAGGGAGGGGGGAGGCTGGGAAGGGAGGTGAAGGGTAAACAAAGGAGGAGGCTGCAATGCTTGGTAAGAAATATATGCATTATCCTGCCCATGTAATTGTAACCCCTCTGTACAGTATGTTCTCAAATAAAATAAAATTAAATTAAAAAAAAAAAAAACATTTTGTCAATTAAATTCTAATGTCATTCAAACCTTATTCCTAACTTAAAACCTATAGTCTTCGTCTCAACTCACAACAGTAACTCTCAAACAGATTGTTTTAATAGCCTCTTACATTCTCTTTATCTTTCCATTTCACCGTCAGTAAAGTCTCCAAGTACAAACACATTCTGTATGACACTTATTGTGCCTTTATTTACTGGGTCTACCATTTCCACGTTTGTAACTCTTTCTCTAGAGATAGCTTTAGATTGTGTTGCTGTTGAATAATATTTCACCTTATGGACATGTCATGGTTGATCAATTCACCCATTTAGGAGCATGTTTGATGCATTCAGCTTTGGACAATTATAAATGAAGCTGCTCTAAGTATCCATTTCCAGAGCTTTGATAGAGAAAAATTGTCTGAACTTCTACAACTACTGTTTGCTGGCTCTTACTGTAAGACTATGTTTAGAGTTCTAGGAAATTTCCAGATTGTCTCTGTAATGGCAATACCTCCTTTTTGGTGTGTACCTTCCTATCAGCAGTAAGTGAATTACTGTTGCTCAGTATTCATGTCAGCATTTGATATTTTTAAAGGATTTTGGATTTCAGCCATTCTGATAGGCATATGGTTGTTTCTCACTGCTTCTTTATTTACCATTCCACCGTGACATAGGATGTCAACTATGCCTTTTATGGTTATTTTCTCTTTTTTTTCTATCACTGGATCTTCTTTGAGGAGGTGTTGGTTCAGAAGCTTTTTCTATTTTTTAATTTTTAAAATTGTATTTTGTGCTAGTACTGGGCTTGAACCCAGGGCCTTGGTCTCTTGCTTAGCATTTTCTGCTCAAGGCAAGCTCTCTGCCACTTGAGACGCAACTCCACTTCCTCACACAGTTTTCTTATTGTTACATTTCAGAAGATCTTTGTAAAGTTGGCATAGAAGTCCTTCAGCAGTATCCTGCCCATGTAATTGTAACCCCTCTGTACAGTATGTTCTCAAATAAAATAAAATAAAATTAAAAAAAAAAAAGAAAATAGTACAAATATTAGCAATTTTGTGACATGACAGCAGACTTGGTGATTTTTTGTGGGACTAAATAAAATACTAAAACATTAAAAAAAAAAAAAAAAAAAAAAAAAAAGAAGTCCTTCAGCAGGCTTGTGTTTTGCAAGCAATTTTTCCAGGTATATAGACTGTCTTTTTATTCTCTCAGCATCTTTCACTGAAACGAAACAAAGTAATACAGCCTAAATTTCCAACTATTTTTCACTTACTGTGATTTTATTGTGGTATATAAAACATTAAAAAAATAAAAACACTGAGGGTCACCTAGATTTTTTTTTCTAGTGAGAGCATTCACCTAGAAGTTTTGTAGTTTTGTATCTTGGGTTATCATTTGGAAATGATTGTTTTGTGTGTGAAATTTGTTAAGTCTATACTGGGACATTTTAACTTATTTTGCCTACTGAGGTCCAGTTGCTCCAATGCTATTTGTCAAGAAGACAGTCTTTTCTCCATTGAATTGTCTGGGCTTCCATAGCTGACACTATTTGTGGAGAACAATTTCAGGACTCTCAGCTTTGTTTCCTTGATGTATTTCTTTAATATTTTACCAATAGTACAAGGTGTTTACCCACTGAATAGTATACTTATTGTTACATGCTTTTTGCTAGGCAATGGAATTTTAAAATTTTGTTTCTGGTAATTTTAAGTTGATCATTGTTTTAGTGAAAGGGCGACATTTTGGAGTTTTCTACCCTACTGTTCTTGGTGATATAAGTCAATGCTAGCCCTTTGTTTCTTTTTTGGGGGTGGGGGAGGGGGTCTGGTCGTGGGTCCTGAACTCTGGGCCTGGGCACTGTCCCTCAGCTCTTCAGAACAAGGCTAGCACTCTACCACTTGAGCCCAGCACCATATCTGGCTTTTCTTTTTCTTTTTGCTTATGTGGTTCTGAAGAATCAAACTCAGGGCCTCATGCAAGCAAGGCAAGCGCTCTACCACTGGCCACCTTCCCAGCCCCTATCCTTTGTTTCTTGTGTGTATGCTTGTGTGCATGAGTGTGTGTGTGTGTGTGTGTGTGTGTGTGTGTGTGTGTGTGTGTGTTTGCTCGTGTATATGTGAGTACTAAGGCTTGATCTCAGGGCCTCCAGAGCTCTTGCTTAGCTTACTTTCTCAAGTCTTGTGCTCTGCCACTTGAGCCACCTCTCCACTTCTGGTTTCTGCTGGTTACTTTGGAGTCAGACAAATCCAAGGGTCTCTTAGATTTGTCTGACTGGGCTATTTTCAAAACTCAGTACTCAGGTCTCAGCTTCCTGAGAAGCTAGGATTTACAGGCCTGTGCCACAATTGCCTGGTCAATCCTAATTCTTTTCGGGGACAATTGACAAAACATGTTAGAGTAGGAATGGATCTTGATGTGATAAGAGCATATTGCATGTCTATTAACAATATATTATTTTATTAGGATATATTTGTAATTGAAACATAACGAAATGAATGTCATGAAGCTAATTCATCCTTCATTTGGGATTTATACTGATCTAGTAAGTTGTATTGATCAAAGTACACATTCATAGGGAAAATGCTTACTATACAACATTTACTAAAATTTTCACCATTTTTTCTCCTTTAAGTGCTGGGAGTAGAAAATTTAATTAAGTGCTGGCTTAGGAATCACCACCATATATTTGGGCTAGTGGCTTCTGTTCCTCAAAGTTAACATAAAAAAAACATTAAATTCATTCCCTAGAATGTGTGATACTTGGCCAGATGCTGGTGGCTCACACCTGTAATTCTAGTTGTTCAGGAGGCTAAAATGTAAGGATCACAGTTTGAAGCTAGCCAGGGCAAAAATGTCCATGAGACTCTGATTTCCAATAAGCCACTCAGAAAAAGCCAGAAGTGGCATTGTGGCTCAAGTGGTAGAGCTCTAGCCTTGAGCACAAAGAGGCTCATTGACACTGTCTGGGCCCTGAGTTCAAGCCTCAGGACTGACAAACAACAACAACAACAAAAAAAAAAACCACATGATATTTCAAATTTGACCAAATTGTGAGTACACTAACCAAGTTTTTTTTTTATCATGATACACTAATATTCCATACATTTATGAAAATGGAGCCAGGTAGTTGAGGGTAATTGAGGGAATAGGTGGGGTTGGGAGAGATGAAGGAGGACAATGGAAAGGGGTGAAATTGATCAATATGCATTATACTCACAAACTGATAAGAGTTTAATTGAAACTCTTTTGTACAAATACTTAATGATATTAAATCTATCTATCTATCTATCTACCTATCTATATCTATACATAGAAAAGAGCCACTTCTCTTGCTGCCAAGTATTTTCTTGAAAAAAGTTCCAAGATATCATTAATGTTAATGGAAACAAAGATTTCCATGAGAGGTTGTATGCTGCTCCTAGAAAAATCAATTTTACAAATATGCTGAATGATACTTGACAATCCATGAAACATGCAAGACAGAGTTCAATACAAATTTTGTCCCATGGTGTCAACGAGAGTGTACATTCCCCCCAATGTAGCTAAATATTTCTGAGACATCAAGATCCTTGAGAAGAAGACCTTTCTGTGAACCTCCGCAGAGATGGCTGTCCACATCTATAATCTCAAATTACTTTTAGATCTAACACCATAAAATACAAACCAATGTCTTATGCAACATGTACTGTATTAAGCAATAATGTATTTCCTTATGATACAATTGTATCATATTGTATAAGCACGCATTTCTCTAGATTTATTTATCTTTCCATTCATCTTACTAGCACAAGTAGAATGTATAGTTTGTAAGTCCTTATCATGCCATTTAAATGAAATCATTTCATTGTATGAGTGCATTTTCTCACAACCTTTTGTGTGTAATTCAAATATTTAATTATAAATGCTTAGTGAAAGAATGAAGCTGCAGCCATCTAAGAAGGCCAGGTTCTAAGCAGGTGTCTTGGCCATACTCCTGTGTGTATTTCAGCAATAAAATATTTGAATATTTCTTTTAAAAAAAACCATACAAGTATTACTTGACCTCTGTTTAAACAATATAATACACTAAGAGCCAAGGTTTTATAGCCAGGGTTGCATCTGAATTTGTATGTTGTGCTAAGTATCTCTTTAAACTTTTAGATCAACCTAACCAAGTTGATCTTCAGTTTATTCTTTAATAATAGAATTTTAAAATACATTAATTCTGGGGCTGGGAAGGTGGCTCAGTGGTAGAGTGCTTGCCTTGCATGCCTGAGGCCCTGGGTTCGATTCCTCAGCACCACATAAGCAAAAAAGAAAAAAGCCGGAAGTGGCGCTGTGGCTCAAGTGGTAGAGCGCTAGCCCTGAGCAGAAGAGCTGAGGGACAGTGCCCAGGCCCAGAGTTCAGGCCCCATGACTGGACCCCAAAAAAAAAAAATACATTAATTCTAAACTTAATGAGGCAATTAAGAGAAGGTGTGAAATATTTTAATATATCCTATTACCTATGCTAGGAGTCAAGCAGGTTATCTTCCCAAACACTCTACTCCTTGCTTCTTACTTTCAATCTTTTAATATCAAAATGTTCTTGATTAATAAGTGGCTGAGCAATTAAAATGTTTCTTCCAATAAAATAATGAAGATCATCATCACTCAATGATAAGCAGAAATAAGAAGGAAATAGGATAAATGCGAAGGATAGGATCAATGATTTGGAACCATGTAAATATTCTAAATGATTGCCGAATGCAACGAATTTCTTTTTTTGGGGGGAGTCCAGTCGTGGGGCCTGAACTCTGGGCCTGGGCACTGTCCCTCAGCTCTTCAGCTCAAGGCTAGCGCTCTACCACTTGAGCCACAGCGCCACTTCCGGCTTTTTTCATTTTGCTTATGTGGTGCTGAGGAATCGAACCCAGGGCCTCATGCATGCAAGGCAAGCGCTCTACCACTGAGCCACCTTCCCAGCCCTGCAATGAATTTCTTATGCCATCCCTAAAATTCAGAATCAATGAAAGATAAATAAATCTCCTGTGACCCAGACAATGGCATCCGTTCTTGGAGTGACCTTAAATCAGTGATATTTCCAGTATATTCTGAAAATGAACCTTCTCTCCAAAAAAAGAAATATGTATTTGCACTGAGTCCTAAATTGTTAGTGGCAATGTTGTTTGTGGTGAAACTCTGTAAGTGTTAGGGTGCAGACATCATGGCACAGGGATGATCATCAGGCTGGTGTTATTGATTGCCACGTTTTTAAGCACTGGGAAAAGAAAAGAAGAAATGTCATGTATGCCTTAGGAGGTTTTGGAGGGTGATGAATGTTTGCTTGTTTGTTTTGCTGGTAATGGGGTTTGAACTCAAGACCTTGAGAGTTTGGTGCTTTACCGCTTGAAACATGTCTCAAACTTTTTGCTGGTTAATTTGGAGATGAAGTCTTACATACTTTTCTGCTCAGACTGTCTTTAAAATAGAATCCTCAAGATCTAAGCCTCCTGAGTAGCTAGCATTACTAGTACCTTGTCTTTTTTTATTTGTTTAAAACACCATCCATGTTTAGTTTTTTTTTGAGGAATTTCCAAATTGTCTTTCAAAGAATTTTTAAAGCCACACTCTAAGGGATGTAGTATCCAAATTAAGAAGAATTTTTTTTCTTTTTTTTTAACTATATATTTTTATTGTGAAGATACTGTACAGAGGGGTTACAGTTACATGAGTAAGGTAATGAGTGCATTTCCTATTGAGCATTGTTACGCCCTCCTTTATATTTCCCCTCCCATTCCTTCCCTCCCCACCTTCCTAATTCCTCCCCCCCCCCAAGTTGTAAAGTTTGTTTTTCCATCTTCAACATAGTATCTTGTACATCTCATTGTTACAATGGGTCATCCTTATTTCAGATTTTGTTATTTCCCTTCCCCTCCTCAAATTAGAAAAATATATATCCAAGATGCAGGGCACCAGAATCAAATGCAGTGACAACAGGAGTTATATCATGAGGGAAGAACATACAAAAGAAACAAAAAGCCAGGTGCCAGTGGTTCACGCCTGTAATCCTAGCTACTCAGGAGGCTGAGATCTGAGGATTGTGGTTCAAAGCCAGCCCGGGAAGGAAAGTCCGTGAGACTCTTATCTCCAATAAACCACTAGAAAACCAGAAGTGGCGCTGTGGCTCAAGTAGTAGAGCACTCGCCTTGAGCTGAATAGCACAGGGCTAGCGCCCCACGACCGACCCAAAAAAAAAAAGAAGAAACAAAACAAAAATCACATAGTACATTAAAAACAACAGCAGCAAAGAAAAAAAAAAACTAGTTGTGTCTCTATCTGGGGTTCATTTTGCTTAACATCATTTTATATGGTCATATGTACATAGCTTTGGAGTTTTTCTGCTTGTCTAGACATATACTAGTTATTGCAAATAAGGGAAACCGTGGGACCTATGTTTCTTTGGGTCCGGCTTACTTCACTTAATATAATTTCTTCCAAGTCTTTCCATTTCCTAACAAATGGGACGATGTCATTCTTTCTGATGGAGGCATAGACTTCCTCTCTCTCTTTCTCTCTCTGTCTCTCTCTCTCTCTATATATATACATATATATACATATGTACATATATATACATATATATTAAATTTTGTTGATCCACTCATCTACTGAAGGACTTCTGGGTTGTAAGAATAATTTTCTAAGCAAAGACAAGTGATATACTTTAGAAGGTGATACCAGCACTATTCACAAGGGCCAAAAAATACAAACCCTAAAGTGTATGACTGCATGAAGAAAATGTGGGACTTGTACCTGATGAAATGCTACTCAGCCATTAAAAGAATGAAAGTAGGAGAGAAATATATTTAATTTGTTTTCAATATCATACAATGCTCACATATATCAGCACCACACAGCACCTGTTTGCAAAACATACACTGAGTAATACATGCATATGTAATATATTGTTGTGTATCAGTTAAATATAAAAATAAGAAGGTGTTAATATTAACTCAACCCTCTATATTATAAAGCCAATAATATTGTCATTACATGGCATGTTTGGCACAGTAATATGTTGATTTTTAGTATATACTAGATATCCATCAGTCAGAAAACTGGTAAATGAAGATAAAACATTTGGTTTATATTTTCTTGTTTTTCCCAGCTGTACTTGATTCAGAGAAAACAGTTAGATAATTAGCACATCTTTTTCTTTAAAGGACTACTGTGGGTAATAAATGAAGAAGGATAAAATAAATGACAACATGACTGTTTTCAACCTATAAAGCAATTAAGGATTGGCACACTGGTCACTAACATGCCACACAGAAAAAAAGAGTGATGGCTAAATGACATGTACCCTGTTTAAAAAAAATCCCACAACTGTTGAAGTATTATTGTAAAAAGTAAAATAAATCAATGTATCAGAACATAAAGTTTAATATATGTGTATCTATTTCTTGAAAATAAGAATAAAGAGGGACATTGATGAATGGCTTCATGGAGATGAGTTAGAAAACACTAGTGATGAGATGTCATAAATCAAATGACCTTTTGGTCTCAGGAAAAAAAATAGCTAGAGAAGAAAGAAGATAGTGTAGAAAGCATAAAAGAAACTTAGAGACATATTAATCAATTGCCATGCGTAGGCTTTCATGGACTGTGATTTAAATAACTTGTAAAAGAAGACTGTGTTTGGTTTGTTTGAGTGTACAGAACTAATGTTCCTGCCAAAAACCAAACATGAAAATTGGAACTAGCACTTATTTTCTCTCTTTCTTTCTTTATTTTTTTCTGGTAACAGCCATTCTGACAGATGGAAGGTGATATCTCTTTGGGGTTTTGATTTGCATTTCTCTGAGGATTAGTGATACTGAATACCTTCCCATATATCTGTTGGCTGTCTTCTTTGGGTAAATATTTGTCCAGTTTATTTGCCCATTTTTTAAATTGTGAGGTGTAGGCATTTCTTTCTCTTTTTTTACTTTTTAAAATTGTCAAAGTGATGTACAGAGGGGTTACAGTTACATAAATAAGGTAATAAGTACATTTCTTGTCAAACTTGTTATCCCTTCCCTCATTTTTCTCCTACTTTCCCTCCTCGCCCCGTAGTCCATATATATATATATATATATATATATATCTTCCCACTTTGTTATTTTTATTTTTAATCAAGTGTCATTTGCTTACACATACTGATTTTGCCTGTGCAGTGGGAATCTCAAATAAAATAGAACCATTACAAAGGCCAATATTGAAGAGCCTCTTCTGTATGTTTTCTTACAGGGATTTTATGATTTCTGGTCTAAAATTTACAGTTTTAACCCATGTTGTGTTTGTATGTAAGACATATGTGCTGGGCCTGCTTTTGCCATTTTGCATTTAGATATCAAATTTCTCTTTCTCCCATTGTTCTTTCTTGTGTCCTTGCTGATAATTCTGTCTGGTGGAGTTATGTTAGATAAATAAGTCTAGAGATCTCATATACACCACATGGATAATAATGATAACATTAATAATAATAGATGGATAGATCAATCATTGTAATACAAATATTAGCCCATAATAAATAAACCCATATACAAGACCAATTGATTTTCAATAAAGGTGTTTATTGGAGAAAACGATTCCTAAATAAGTGTAGAACAATTACATTATTCAACAATTCTACTTGTAGGATTATACCCAAGAAACTGGCAAGCCAATGTTTAAGCAAAAATTTAAACATAAATGTTTATAATCGCATTATGCACAATAGTCAATAAGCGTTAGGAAGCCAAATGCTCACCTGTGAATGGATAGAAAACAAAGCAGAAAATAGCTGTTGGAGTGTGACTCCCATGTATAAAAATGAGAACCAATATAAAGAAACTTCTAAAATATTGTAATGTGGTAAGATTAGAAACAGAATTGCACATACCATATGAACGTATTGATATAACATTAAGAGTAGACAATTCATAGAGAAAGAATAGAATAGTGACTTTGAATGGTTAGACAGAAGGAGTAATTGGGAATTGCTCTAATGGCTTCATGGCTTCTTTGTAGAGAGTGATGTTAGAATCTACCTTCTCAAAGCCACTGCATTGTGTATGGCAGAAGGATGAGATTTCTTTTTTTTTTTTTTTTGGGTCCGGTTGTGGGGCCTGAACTCTGGGCCTGGGCACTGTCCCTCAGCTCTTCAGCTCAAGGCTAGTGCTCTACCACTTGAGCCACAGCGCCACTTCCGGCTTTTTTCTTTTTGCTTATGTGGTGCTGAGGAATCGAACCCAGGGCCTCAGGCATGCAAGGCAAGCGCTCTACCACTGAGCCAACTTCCCAGCCCCGAAGGATGAGATTTCTGAGCATGAATTATAACTATGTCCCAAAACACAAAGGTACAACAGAAGCTACTATTCTGATTCTGGACGACCAGAAAATCCACAATATTTATGATGAATGGATCATTTAGCAGATATTGTGATGGGGACCTGCATTTTTCATTGTATTATTTTAATTTCTGTGTATATTGAATATTTCACTCTAAAAAGCACTTTAACAAAAAACAGCAAATACCAGGTGCTGGTGGCTCATGCCTGTAATCCTAGCTACTCAGGGGGCTGAGATCTGAGGACTGCAATTCAAAGCCAGCCCAGGCAAGAAAGTCCTAGACACTCTTATCTCCTGTAAACCACCAGGAAACCAGAAGTGGCACTGTGGCTCAAGGGGTAGACTGCTAGCCTTGAGCTGAAGAGCAACCAGGCCCAGAGTTCAAGTCCCACGACTGAAAAAAAAAGCAGTAAAACTTTTCTCAGGACTGTGTATACACCTAATTTCCAAGGTGGTTCCTAAATTTGTAATGTTTACCCTATAGTGAACATTCCATATGTAAAGCCAAAATGCTTTTCAAAAGTATCAATAGACAATTAAAATCTATTGTGGATTTTTATTGTTGTTGTTTGTTATTTTCCAGGGCACAAGAAAACCTCAAGGCTTTATCAAACTCCTGCTTTATTCACTCAAAGCTGTCTCTCTACTACTCTCTCAAACTACTTGTTTGCAGGTTCATAAGCATCTCATGAGCTTTTCTTGCCCAGGCTGGCTTTGAACCAGGTTTCTAAGATCTCAGCCTCCCGAATAGTTAGGATTTATAGGCTTGATACATTGCATCTGACTGACACCTCAGAAATATGGATTCTGACATCTGCAACTTCATGTGTGTTCTATTTCTATCATTTCTATTTGCCATTTATCATTATCATTTATTATAATGCTATTTTATTATGTCATCATCTGTATAGATTGTAACTCTTTGGGATGCTAGCCATTTTACAGAAGAGATTTCTGTACACTGCCTCTCACATATGAATTAAAAAATGATTGGAGAGGCTGGGAAGGTGAATCAGTGGTACAGTGCTTGTCTTGCATGCATGAGGCCCTGGGTTCGATTCCCCAATACCACATAAACAGAAAAAACTGGAAGTGGCACCGTGGCTCAAGTAGTAGAGCACTAGCCTTGAGCTGAAGAGCTGAGAGACAGCGCCCAGGCCCAGAGTTCAGGCCCCACGACCAACAAAAAAAAAAAAGGTTGGAGGAGAAATATATAATGCATCTCTTTGAGTATCTCGTGAATCCTAGAGAATCAAAATTGAATAGAAGTGGGTGTGGTGGTTCAAACTTGTAATTATAGCTACTTGGGAGGCAGAGATTGAGGAACTAAAGTTCCAGAAAGAAAAAAGTTTGGAAAACTTCATCTCAACCAATGGCTGGGTACAGTGGAAGGGATCTATTATACCCTGGGCATGGTAGTATGGGCCTCCCATCCCTAGTGACAATATGAGTATGAGTCAGAGGATCATTGCCCAGACAGCCCAGACATAAAGCAAGACCCTAACCTGAAAACAAGTGCAAAAACTGCTCTAACAGCACAATTACAGCACCTGCTCACTAAACACTAGATCCTGAGTTCAATCCCTATACTATCACAAAAGTAGAAAAAGAAAAAACAACAACAACAATCGAATACAACAACTATTACAAACAGTAGGCCCTCTGACAAAACACTTACACACAGATAACAAAGATAATTTGTGCATCACAAGTGCAATGTACCATAGCAACCAAGTGACCCACCAACCCTGCTTGATTTTTGAGCTACCCATATGATTTAAAAACATGAATGTATAAAATAGTTTATGCTTTCTGGGAATACATACAAAGATGCTAGCCAAGTGGCAGGCACTTTTTATGAACAATGAAAAATTTATTTGAGCATCTGTTTGCTTCCAAAGAGCCAGATGTTTTTCATTACAAAGCTAAGCTCTCAACAAATTTAAGTTTAATGTCTGAATCACACATGGGGCAGCTATAATACTTCTCAAAAAACCAAAGCCAGGCAAGATTACGGAAACTAGATTATATGTCCAGCAACACACAATATAACTATTAGTCTTGAATGGAAGTATCATATCACTTCTGCCTTTGGTTCATTAAAACAGGAAATTAAATTCCTTTGTGGCCCAGCACTAGTGGCTCATGCCTGTAATCCTAGATTCTCAGGAGGCTGAGATCTAAGGATTGAGGTTTGAGGCCAACGTGGGCAGGAAGGTCTGTGTGACTCATGTCCAATTAATCACCAGAAAACCATAAGTGGAGCTGTAGTTCAAAGTGACAGAGAGCTATCCTTGAGCAAAAAAAGCTCAGGAATATGCCCAGGGCCTGACTTCAATCCCCACGACCAATAAAAACAAAGCAGAACAAAAAACACTTCTTTGTACAAATACTTAAGGGTAATTTAAAAAATATATAAGTTAAAAACACAAGCATTTTAAAAAGCAAATGGTAAAGTACACACACACACACACACACACACACACACACACACACACACACACACACACACAAAGAAATGGACGTGTGATTTCTACAGAGTAAGACTAGGATTGCATTCACAGATAACGTTGTATTTTGTTTTACATCCTGGTTATCTTAATTATATATGAATGAATGATACTAATCAGGAAAGATAAATTGAATACAGTTAAATTCCATCAGTGTCTGGGGTAAGTTGTCAGTCCATATTTTTTAGATCACTCACATTATAAATACTTGGGGTGATGATTTCAAAATGCCTACCTCCAAGTTCAGTGACTTCAAATCTCTGAAGAAAGATTTAAAAATTATATAACAACGTAAGTGTTGAGTGGTAGCGCATTCCTATAATCTCAGCACTTGGGAGGAAAAAGTGATTTCCTAAATAATCTAAGTGAAAGTGTCTCAAAAAAGTCAAAGGCTGGGGTTGTATTGCAATGATGGAACACTTTCTATTTATAGAAACACCACATTTGGTGGCTCCTGGGTGGCTGTTTGATGTGATTTCCCTGAGGGCGGAGCACTTCCTTTTGTTTACTGGTAAATCTGCAAAGCAAGGAGTGGTGATGCTGGGCACTGGTGGCTCAGGCCTGTAACACTTACCTACTCAGGAGCCTCAGAACTGAGGATTAAAGTTCAAAGCCAGCCTGGGCAAGAAAACTATGAGACTCTTTTCTCCAATTAACCAGTAAAGTGTCAGCTTTGAGCCCAGGCCTTGCATTCAAGCTCCCGTACTCATAGAAAAAAAGAAAACAATGATTATGCTAAGGTGGCTCACTTCCAGAATGTCTGCTACTTGACAGTCAGACTGTGGTTTGATATCAGACAATATAAAAAGTTTGTCAAATCCCATCACAACCAATGAAAAGCTGGGCCTGGTGGTACATATTTTTCATACCAGCCATTTGAGAAACATGAGTAGGAGGATGGTGGTCCAGACCAAACGGAATATAAATGTTTCAAAAACAGTCAAAGCAAAAAATAGATTGGAGGCATTGTTCAACTGGTACAGTGCCTTTCCAACAAGCACAAGGCTCTCAATTCAAATCACAGTGCCATCAATAATAATAATTAAAGAATGCTTACAACGAAGAGGTATTAGAAAGTTGTTTTATTTAACTATCAAGTGAACCATGATACAAGTAATAGTGCAGTATTACAAGGGAAAGAAAAATGAAAATTTAAACAACTTCTCTAATGGGCATAATTATAAAAATTTGAATGAACATTACCAAAGTTAGTGTATGTACTAGTTGACATTAATCTAGAAATGTAGGAATGTAGAAATGAGACACTACCAGAAAATCCATTTATAAAATCTATCATATTAATAAACTAAAGGAGGAAATATATGATAATATACTTGAAAAAGATACTGCAAAATTAAAAATTAAAAGCATTGGACAACACTGAGTAAAGAATTAGGTAAAAACATCTCTTAAAGGGTCACAAAAAGTATCATCCTTTGTGGTGAGCATTTAAAAGCACTTCATATCAAATTAAGAAGCAACATGGAGATTTCTGCTGTGAGACATAATTTAATGTGAATAGGAGGCTCTGGGCAGTTAGTAAGATGACAATACACACACACAAACACACACACGCACACACATACATAAGGAAAGAAAACCCAGAAATATTCAAAGGAAATCCCTGTTTTCTTTTAACTTACAGCTATGATATTATTCTTTACATAGAATAACATAGAGAATCTAAAGGCCTTAAAAATCAAAGGAGTTTAGAAAAATAGATTGCATAGTTTCCCTCATTTGTGGAAACAAGAAGGTGCCTACAAATCTACAAGTAAACTCCCTGGGTGGTTAGCAAGGGGTTACAACTGAATTAACTGAAGTGTCATAGATTCCGTGGAGAACATAAATAGTATAATTCTTTAACAAGGCTAAGTCAAAGTCCAACAAAATAAGTGCAAGGAAATGGGTTCTTGCAAGAGGGAAGGTGGAGCCAAGGAGAGAGGGGTAGAAGAACGAAGGGGGAAGGGGAAAGAATGAAGGCCAGGATTCACTGTCTATACCACAGAGCTGAGAAACACAGGGGAAAGGTGAATCAGAGGGAGGTGAAGATGTTGAACTCCAAACCTTGTGCTATCACGTTTGCTGGTGCTCTGCCACTTGAACCAGTTCAGGATTTTTGCTGGTTAATTGGAGATAACAGTCTCTTCAATTTGTCTCCCTGGACTAACTCTGAACTAAAATCCTCAAATCTCAGCCTCCTTAGTAACTAGGATTATGGATATGAGCCATTGTCCCCTAGCTATTATTATTATTATTTCTGGAATTTGAATTTGTTTGTCTGGATCACTGTCACTTAAGCTTTGCCTCCAGCCTGGCTTTTTGCTGATTATTTTGGTTGACCTCAAACCTTGATCCTCCAGATCTCAGCTTCCTGAATAACTAGGATAATATGTATGAGTCACCAGTATCCTGCGTCTCTTCCTTCTTTTTTCTTCCTTCCTTCCTTCTCCCCCTCCCTCTTTCTTTCTACTTTGAGGGATCATTTCTATAGTTTGTTCCCTTTTTTAAAAAAAAATGCAGATACTGATGCTGGTACTAGGCCTTGGCCCTGTGGTCTTGCTCATCATGTTCATACAAGGCTAGCACTCTAACAATTGTGCCACAGTTTCACTTCTGGTCTTGCTGGTTCATAGGAGATAAAAGTCTCCTGGACTTTCCTGCCTGGGCTGGCTTTGAATTTCCTTCCTCGGATCTCAGCCTTGTGACTAGTTAGGATTACAGACTTGAGCCACTGGCACCTGACTATGAAAAACCCATTTGATATCTAACAGAGGATCTCTAGAATATGCATGACATTAACTACACTTACAGTCAGGAAGATGCAAAATTATATCTCCAAACTTATGAAAACTTAACGCATGTTCAATTAATATTCTGACATTTAAGAATTTTTCTTGGGCTGGGAAGGTGGCTCAGTGGTAGAGCACTTGCCTTGCATGCTCAAGGCCCTGGGTTCGATTCCTCAGCACCACATAAGCAAATAAGAAAAAAGCCGGAAGTGGCGCTGTGGCTCAAGTGGTAGAGCGCTAGCCTTGAGCTGAAGAGCTGAGGGACAGCGCCCAGGCCCAGAGTTCAGGCCCCACGACCGGACCCAAAAAAAAAAAAAAAAAAGAATTTTTCTTATAAGCCCTAAATTGTATTTAAGAGACCTAACACAGGCTCAGTTCCAAAACTTTGAAGGCAAACAAAATACAAAGGCTTGACCTAAAATTGATTTTTACAGTTATAATTTTAAGGTGGTATTTACCCATAGGAAGAGAAGTGAGATTCCAGCAATATGATCATAAGTATATGGAATATTAATGAGCTCATAAATAGTCATACCATTTAAAGACTCTAATATTGCGGTCTGAAAAACCAATTATAGTAGAATGAAAACATGAGAGCTTTCCAGTTAGGAACAGGAAGGTTTTCTGCTACTGTTAAGCCTTACCCATTTTCTAAATCTTCTGTTTTTGTTTTCACTACTAAAGCATAATCAGCATGCCCCATGGCTTGAGAGGCACATGTACATTGTTATTCTTTATAGAATCAATTATTTTGAAGTTGTGGGATCAAACTCCCAGGCCCTGAAACTGCTAGGCAAGCCCTTGAACAATGTGTCACAACACTAGCCATTCCATTTTTATTATATAAAATATTTTAATCAAATTTGAGTTGGTTTCTTCCATAAATTTAGCTATTTATTAATGTTCTTCTAATAGAGTAATTACTATCATTTTTTCCACAGCTAGACAATGTCAATCTATACTGACATTGAAATTATAACAAAACAATTTGGAATAAGACTCAGTTTGAGGAAACACAATGTTAGCAATTATTAATAAAATATTATCAAGCTAGGTGCTGGTGACTCACACCTGTATTCCTAGCTACTCAGGATGCTGAGATCTGAGGATCAAGGTTCAAGCCAAGCTGACTTTGTGGCTGATGCTATGGCTCAAGTAGTAGAGTGCTAGCTAGCCTTGAACACAAAGAGGCTCAGAAACAGTACCCAGGCCCTGAGTTCGAGCCCCAGTACCAGTAAGGAAATAAATAAAATAATATAATATCAATGTAAATCTGAAGTTGGGGCATGAACTGAGGACTACTCACTCTTGCTTGGATTTTTCTTTCAAAGCTGGTGCTCTACCACTTGAATTATATCTCTACTTCTGTTTTTTTTGCTGATTAACCAGAAATAAGACACTCTTGGATCTGTCTGCCCTGGCTGGCTATGAGCTGTGACCCTCAGACCTCAGCCTTATGAGTAGCTAGGATTACAGGTGTGAGCCACAGGAACCCAGAGCTTAAACTAATATTTTAAAGACCTTCTTTCAACATTCCTTAATTAAAATAGTTGAGAAATATACTAGCACAAATATTTGCTACCACAAATACATTTACATTTTAAATTATCCAAATTTAAATTACTGAAATTTAAATTACTCAAAATTAATTGCATTTATTTTAGAGGTTCTTGACAAGCATGTTGACTATGCTAATGATTTATTGCCAAATTTAGTTTTCTTTGATTTAATTTAAAAATGAAATTTTAAAGATGACTATAGACAGGCTATCTGTAGGAAATGAGAATGGATTATTATTTACAAAATATTAAGTATATATTGGAAATGTAGTAACAGGTGTATGCTCAGTTCTATAGTTAGACAAAACCGTGGTGCATACACAAACATACACAACAGTGACTACAGAATACAGTAATTCCCTGGAGAAATAAAGATGCATGTTAAATAAAATGCGAGTAAACTCTTGGCAAGTATCAATCAATCCATCAATAATGATATAGCCTACTCTGAATGGTATATGCTGAAATTGTTACACGGCTTTATGAACAATCAACAGCAGAAGGCCAAAGGCATTGATTGACATTACTAATGTTCATTTTGTGAATCTCAACTTTGAATTAGTAACCCATAAATAATTCATCACCTATATTCATCAAATCACCGTTTTGTAATCTATTGATGATCAATTACATATAACAGTCTGACTAAAAAAGAGTCTATTACAAATGTTTAACTACAGATAGTAGAATTAAATTGTTATGAGTCTGACTCTCAGAGTAATGCAGTGCTTAGCAAGATAATTATAAACATTATGTTTAATCATAGCTAATTTTTCTATATTAATATTGAAAATGTAATAAGTAGTAAGTATGCTAAAATTTCAACTGTAAAACCATATCTCTAAATCTGTGTATCATTAAGATGTACAAGACAAATGACTTGACAGATGGATGATGGGAAGACAAATGCACAGATGATCAATAGATAGATAGATAGATAGATAGATAGATGATAGATAGATATCTATCTGGGATAGAAGAAGAAAGCATGAAACTACCATAGTACCAGAACAAATTATATTCTGGCTATGGAATTATTAAAAACTTACATTTTTATTATTTCCCTTAATGTGGTTTTAATTAAAAATAAAGTAGTTGAGATGCAACAAAACAGCAAATTTCATGGTAATTAACAGAAAAGTACACATTCACTTTTCTCCAGTTCTGATGCAATGTTTTCATTAGCTTTCATAGATGAGTTAAAGCATTAAAAAAGCATATAACATGCTTGCAGACAGAGGTAACTTTACTTCTATTTGTAGATTGCATTAGCACCTATTTTCAAGTCATGTGCACAAAAGATGTGAACTGAAATTTCAGTATTAATATGAGTTAGAAAAAGGAGGGAGAGACAGGTGCCGGTGGATCACACCTGTGATGCTAGCTGCTCAGGGGACTGAGATCTGATTGCAGTTTGAAGCCAGCCCAGGCAGGAAAGTCCATGAGACCCTTATCTCCAATAAATAACGCAGCAAAAGCTGGAAGCAGTGCTGTGGCTCCGTTGGTAGAGCTTTATTTAGCCTTGAGCACAAAGTGGCTCAGAGACAGTATCTAGTTCCTGAGTTCAAGCCCAGGACAGGCAAAAAAGAAAAGACAAGAAAAGAAAAGACAAGACAAGACAGAGATAATTACACAAAGTCTCACCAAACATTGAACTTTAATCTGGAAATATAGAATTAAGTAGTTATATTACCTTAAGAGAGGTATCTCAACCTTCAAATAGGAAATTAGATGTATCCAATAGCCTCCTCCCTCCTCTTCCTTCTCCTCTCCTTCTTCCCCTCCTACCCCCTTTCCTCCTCTCTCTCCTCCCCCTTCTCCTCCTCTTCCTCTTCTTCCTCTTCCTTCTCTTCCTCCTTCTCCTCCTCCTCACCTTTCTCTTGCTAGGCATCTAAGTGGATACTTTACCATGTAAATCACATACCTAGTTTTTTTTTTAAGTTATTTTTCCTATCAAACCTGGCTTATGGGTTAAAATAGGGGGTGACCACAACCTAAGTAGCTTGAATTACAGATGTGAGCTGCTATGTCTAGCTTTTTTTTTTTTTTGTCCGTCGTGGGGCTTGAACTCTGAGCCTGGGCACTGTCTCTGCTATCTTCAGCTCCAGGCGAGCTCTCTACCACTTGAGCCACAGCGCTGCTTCTGGTTTTCTAGTGGTTTATTGGAGATAAGTGTCTCATGTGGACTTTCCTGCCTGGGCTGGCTTTGAACCGTGATCCTCAGATCTCAGCCTCCTGAGTAGCTAGGATTACAGGCATAAGCCAACGGTGCCCAACATGTCTAGCTTTAATAATATCCTTGTAAAGTTTCTCCCCAACCCAGATTGTTGCTGAGAAGAAACAGGGATGCTCTGGGAATCTCCTGAAGATAAAACATCAGATCTGTCAGTGAATGGCATCAGTAACACTCTTAAATGAAGTTAACTCTACAGAGTTGAAAAATATATTTATTAATGTTTTATTAATATATGTTATGAAAATTTAATTTCTGAGAATGGTTTCTAAGATCCAAGAAATAAAAAAATGAATTATATATTTTAGATCTTTTGTCAAAATTTTTCATTTTCTCTTTTGCAGTAGAAGAAAATGAAATCTTTGGGGGAATTTTTTTATCCTCAAATTAAACGTACTTTTGCTTATTGTTTTTTTGTTAAATATAACTATACTTTTATTTTTTATTGTGAAGGGGATGTGCAGAGGGCTTACAGTTACATAAGTCAGGTATTGAGTACATTTCTTTTTAAACAGTAAACAGTATCACTCCTTTCCTCTTTTCCCAGTATTTTCTCTCCCAGCCTCCTTCCCCACAAGTTGTATAGCTCATTTCCAACATAGTGTCTAATGAGTATCACGGCTGAATTGGTTCACCCTGTGTCCCGCCGTTTCTCTGCTTCCCCTTCCCCTAATGTTTTTAAATTGTAGAATCCTTCAACTTCTTGTGGGTTATGGTTTGATAATCCAATATTACACTGACAGCAATGTCGAAACAACAGAAAGATGATGAGATCAGAATAAACTTAGAAAGAGTCATGAAGGTATTCCTGCAACAGGTAAGACACCCAGGTACCAACACTTAGAATGCCATGTATATATGTAGGGGAGAAGGTGGCACCACCATCAATTGTTGTCTTTGTGTAGGAAAAGCTACTTAGAGCCTCAGCCAGGCTCAATTTCCTGCCCTCCTCCCCCCAACTGGCCATTGGGTGTTAGAGGCTTGAATTTGCCCATTATTATAAATTAAGGTTATTCTAGTGAAGAACACTTTCTAGCAGGATCAAGGCTCTGGATTTGATTCCTCCTCCCCACTGCCAGGACAGCTAAATTAGCAGTTAATTAAAAAAAAAAAAAAAACAGTCAAAAGTAACTATTAAGCCAGGTACTAATGGCTCACACCTGGAATCCTAGCTTCTCAGGTGGCTGAGATCTGGGTACACATTTCCAAGCCAGCCCTGGCTGAAGGAGTGTATGTTATTCTTATCTCTAATCAGCAAAAACCTGGAAGTAGAAGTGTGCCTCATGTGGAAGAGCACCAGACTTAAGTGAAAAAATTGTAAGCAAGAACTTGAGGCCCTGAGCTCAAGCCTCAGTACTGGCACAAATACAAAGCAAAACAACAAACAAAACAATTGAGAAAGAAACCTCCTACAATTGTAAAGCTGGTATGTAAAAAAAAAAATCAGCTTTTTATAAAGTTGATATAGCCAAGATTGAAAATAAATAAATCTCTTCCAAGGATTGAGGTTTGAAGCCCGCCCAGGAAGGAAAATCTGTGAGATTCTTACCTCCAGTAACTACTCAAAAAGCCAGAAGTGGAACTCTGTCAAATGGTAATGTGCTAGCATTGAGAAGAAGAATCTCAGAGACAGCACCCAGGACCTGAGTTTAAGCCCAAGGATCAGCACCAAAACAAAGAAACAACAAAAATAATTCCTCTTCCTCAGCTATTGATTATGATTCCAGATCATGTGGTGTGTAAGGTATATGTTGCCAGTAATAATGGAATGATTTCCCCTTAACTATAGAGTCTTAATAAATGTAAATGAGTACCAAGGCATATATGGAAACACCCAATATGGAAAGCTGAATAAGGAAGGAATGTTAGATTTGGTAAATTTATCTAATCCAACCTATGATTGTAATGTATCATTTATTTACTGATGAAAATCTGTGTGTGTGTGTGTGTGTGTGTGTGTGTATGTGTGTGATCCTAGGTCTTGAACTCATTACCCACCACTGTTCTTGAGATTTTTTCCTGTTTTTGCTTAAAGCTAGCACTGTACCACAGCTCCACTTGTGGGTGGTTAATTGGAAATATGACTGACAGACTTTCCTGCTCTGGCTGACTTCAAGCTGTAATCCTCAGATTTCAGCCTCCTGAGTAGCAGGGCTTATCTGCATGAACCACCCTGGCCCAGCCATCTGCTATGCTTCTAATTCTAACAAAAATCATTTCAGTTCTTACGTTTGTTGTCAGTATTATCCCCACCTTTGGTCCTCAGCTCCACCCAAACCTGAGCTCCTCCCTGTCCTGGAGTTCCTGCCTTACAACTGGCCACTCCCTCTCTCTGCCCAGACCCACCATGCATGCATTTACCTCACTTCTGCCATCACTTCCCTCAGACTGACTCTCAACTTGGATGGGGGCAGGTGCCATGGGCTCCCTCTCCCTGGGAGCTATGGCTGCTATGATAAACTTTCCATAATGTTTCTCCTGTGCTGCCTGCCTCTGAGTGGTCCTCTGGAAGGGTCCTGAAGATTCCTTTCATATGTGACTTAAAATTTGATTGCAGTCTATAATTCTTTCTCTTTTTTTTTCATTTTTAAAAACCACACATTTAAACACCACACATTTAGTGCCCTAAATGTCATCATTAGCTCACATATTATGCATATGCGACTACAAATCACTGTCCAAGTTCCTTAACTATTTCGCAGAATTATCTCATGCCGACTGTCAGTTCTCCATACCTTTGAATGTGTGTCACCTAGGCAGTGATTTTTTGAGGCTTCTATAAAGCGTTTATTTCTATCACATCTTTCATTATCCCTGCGCAGCTTGTAAACTCAGATAGTAATACTGATTGTTGCTCCATTGAAAAGAAAACAGCTCCTGTTAAGTACCTGTCTTAAAAGCAGGTCAACAGCTTGTCTATTTCGATGTTCCTGTAGATTTCATACACCTCTTTATTTATTAATGGAATTGAAGCTTCATGCTCTAGATGACTTTCATGTTTGAAATACTGGAAAAGATTTTTCTTATTCCCCTTTGCCATCTGTCAGCACTGTGTTTCTTTTGACCCCATTTGCTATAGTTTTCATGAAGAGAAGAAATCTCATCCTTAAGAAGTTATTCACATATTAATATTGAGAGCCATTGTGGTGGGCTTTCTCTGTGTGTGGGGGGGGGGAGAGAAAGAGAGAGAGAAACAGACAGACAGACAGAGAGAGACAGAGACTGAGAGAAACAGAGAGATAGAGAGAGAGACACACAGACAGCGATAGACACACACACACACACACACACACAGAGAAAGAGAGAGAGAGAGAGAGAGAGAGAGAGAGAGAGAGTCAGTCCTGGGGCTTGAACTCAGAGCCTGGGCTGTCCTTATGCTTTTTACTCAAGGCTAGCATTCTGCCAGTGGAGCTACAGCTCCCCTTCCAGCTTTTTGGTGGTCAGTGGGTATAAGTGTCTTACCGTTCCTGTGCTGGGTTGGAATTGTGAACCTCAGATCTCAGCCTCCTGAGTAGCATGATTACCAGTGCTTGGTACTTGTGGTTTATGCTGTGATTTTGCAAACCTCTAGAATCTAAAGGCATAAATTGCAATAGCACCAAGCTGATCAAAGGAGAAAGTAAACACCAAATCTTTTCTGAAATTTTTGATAGCACAAATAAATCCTATTGTTAGAGAGCATTTACTTTGTAGCCTTGTAAGACATTTATCTGCAATATTTTGTAAAGTATGTTTCAGGTTTTCAGTCAATCTTCTTTTGTAGATAAATTGGTGGTATGTGGCTCTCTGATAACGAGATTAAAATATATATGGTCTTGAAAGGTGAGACTGTATTTATCTGGCTTATCAGTATATAGTGAATATTTTCATTTGTAACATAAGTTTATTGGGATACAAACTAGCCAACTATAATGTTGTCCTCTCATTTATATAACCTTAAGCCATTAACTGATCTGTTCCAAAATTTATACTTTCTTCACCTCAATTCAAACTTCATACTAATCAAAGATCACATCTAACAACCCCTTAATCAGAATATATATATCCCTTTATTTATTCCCATTAAATTTACTTTCTCAATTTTTATCCCAGACCTATTTTGTATTAAATTAGCACATATCAACTATTCAGGTCCTTTTTCTGTACCATTCTTGGGGCTAGAACACAGGATATGGGCACTGTCTTTTAGCCTTTTTGCTCAAGGTTGGTGCTCTACCACTTGAGCCATAGCTCAACTTCTGGCTTTTTGGTGGCTAATTGGAGATAAGAGTCTCATACAAATTTCTTCCTAAGCTGGCAGAAATCCTTGATCCTCAGATCTCAGCTTCCCAAGTAGCAAAGATTATAGGCATGAGTCCACAAGGTTCAGCCTATTTAAGTTCTGATTGCATAGAATTGTATAATTTACTACTGTTTGTAGTTCTAGGATGTTATCTATAATCAATAAATTTTTAAGGGGAGAGTTTCATCAGTGATTTCAGATCAAACTTTTGAACACTTGCATATCAAAAGTTTCCACATATACATATATAATGTCATATTTAAGGTTTTAGCAGTCTTAAATATATTGGAGAAAAGTATTGTCTTCTTTTTATGTATTTCTTGCTATGAAAAGATGAATTGTTAGTCTTTTTAAGGCACAGAGTTATACAATCTTTAAGTTACTAGAGTCATTTGGGGGGGAAATAAAAGAAATGGCAATTTTCTGCAAAAGTTTGATTGCAGTAGAAACAATAGTTTGTGCAAGGTGGTATCCTCTGTTTTCAAGTCAGAGCAGTCATGAATTACAGATATGCAGTATTGCAGCCATATGTAATTCAATCATGTTGTCAATCAAAGATCTCATTAATAGGAAGAGAATTGCTAGATTTATGTAAGTGACATGTGACACTGGCTGCTGTACTGCTCTTTCAAACAACTTATTTAGTTCTGCTTAAATTTACTATAAGTAGGAAAATCTCGAATTTAATCACACAAAGAACCATTCTCTCAATTTTTAGCACTTTTACTGGTTACTGTCATTGCAAGTTGTAGTTATAACGATGTCATTTGACATTCAGAAATTTAACATTGTAATTAATACAGTTTTGATTGTTACACTTTTCCCTGGTAAGAAGCAGTTAAGTGGGAACAAAAGAGGAGGAGTTAGGAGAGGAATCAGAGGTCTCTCTCAATTTAATCAACTTAAGGAAGAAATTGCGTCCATCAATACTTAACAAACATATGTGGCAGCTGCATTAGGCACCTTGTCTAATTTAGTTTTCCAAAATTCTAAATGCAATATTTTTATCAACTTACAAACTGCAAGAAAAAGAACCTGAGAAGTTGAACAACTAAAAAGAAATTTAGCTAGGCACCTATGTAATCCTATGTAATCCTAGATACTCAGGAGGCTGAAATCTGAGGATCATGGTTAGCAAAGTCCACGGTATTCTTTCTCTTCAGTTAGCCAGCAAAAAAGCCAGAAGTGGAGCTGTGGCTCACGTGTCAGAGTGTCAGCTTTGAGAAGAAAAGAAAACCAATCAAAATTGTGAAGACCAGAGTTCAATACCATTACCAGCACAAAGAAAAAAGAGTTAAACAGAAATACAAAGATAAATGAGACTTCAATTGTAGAATAATTTGAATATTTGATATTGAATTAAGGCTATTGCTAAAAATACTATGATTTTATATTATAAAAACTGTACATAGTTGATAGGTATTATGATCTGAGTGAGGTCAACTCTAAGACATGTAACTCCTAAGTGGGAGATGTGGATATCTAAGATATTCATTATTTTTGAAGGAGAGAACAGAGTTGTCTGGTAGGTACTGAATAATGACTTTGAGAAGAAACATGTGAGAAGAATCAGATTTAGGAAAAGCACACTCAAACAATGATAGCCATTTACATACAGAAATAAAAGTCAAAAGCCACAGGTAGGACAATACCAAGATATAGGAATTACTGAAGAGAAAAAAAAATAACTGAAAAGGTTTATATCTAAAACTAAGATAGTTTGAAATCAGACTTTTCATATTTCGTATGAAATTTTAGAGAGGAATGGAGCAAATACTTTGAGGTTAGAATTTTTTTTGTCGGTTGTGGGGCTTGAACTCTGGGCCTGAGTACTGTCCCTGAGCTCTTCAGCACAAGGCTAGTGCTCTACCACTTTGAGCCACAGCATCACTTCCAAGGAGCAAATACTTCGAATAAAGCTAACATTACAGAATTTAATATGATAATACATTTTAAATGTATTTCAAAGTATTATTGGTTGGATTTTGCCTTTCATTATTGTAAGGTTCTTAGATGATTTCTTTGGTGAAATTGACTGGATTAGCCCTCCTTGCTTGGAAACTTTTATCCCTATTATAAAGTTGGAACTATAGAAGAGGCTAGAAAAAGATTGCATTGTCTCATGAATTTGTGCCTACATAAAGAAAAGGAAAACTTAAAATCTGATCCAAACTGTATCTAGAATCCAGGTTTCCCTAGAACTTAACAATAATGTAACTCTCTTTCAAGTAATATTTAAACCCAAATCTTGCAATAATGTAAATGCCTCTCAGTCCACCAAAACTAAAATCCCTATTACAAAAACTGTAAGGTAACATATAATTCAAGCAATAGAATCCTGTTGTATCTGTAACAATGAAACAAAATTCACACCCATATATAAAAAAACCAGCTACCTAAAAAACTTCATTGTGATGATTAAATTTTCTTTCTTTCCTTTTTGATAGTGTTTACTGAGGCTTGAATTTGGGACTATACACTTGCTATGCATGTGTCCCACCGCTTAAAGCATATAATTATTAAATTTCATATGAGTGTATATGAATTCATGCCTTAAAAATAAAAACACTAAATATGTAAATATGTGAGATTTTTTAGGTTACATTGATAGGCATTGGGGATGCATTAAGGGAATATGTCTGTTTGTATACTTATTGAAATTATAATAGGTGTAATTCTTCTGAAGGGGAATTTAATAATAAAAGGGTAATCATGCAAATACACAAGGCCATCTGGCTCAAAATAAAATTCTCAGTCCAGGTACCAGTCTCGTGCCTGTGACCCTAACTATGCAGGAGGCTGAGATCTGAGGATAGTGATTTGAAGCCAGCCTGATCAGGAACGTTCCTGATTATTATCTCCAGTTAACCAGCACTAAAGCTAGAAGTGGAGCTGTGGCTCACATGGCAGGTCCAGCCTTGAGTGAAAAAAGCTCAGGGACACAGCCAACAACAAATGCTCGAGGGGATGTGGAGAAAGAGGAACCCTATTACACTGCTGGTGGGAATGTACACTTATACAACCACTTGGGAAAGCAGTCTGGAGGGTCCTTAGAAAGCTAAAGATTGACCTCCCTTACGACCCAGTCATGCCACTTCTAGGCATCTACCCTGAACAACAGGAACCAATATACAAGGACACGTGCACCTCCATGTTTATTGCAGCACTGTTCACAATAGCTAGGATATAGAAACAACCCAGATGCCCCACCACAGATGAATGGATCCAAAAATTGTGGTATCTATACACAATGGAATATTATGCAGCCATTAGAAATGACAAAATAATGGCATTTGCAGGGAAATGGATGGAGCTAGAAGGAATCATGTTGAGCGAGGTAAGCCAAGAACGAAGAGACAAATGGTACATGGTCTCCCTGATAAGTGGATGCTAAATCCAAAATGTTAGGTGATACGACAAAACTAACAGGACTTAAGAAACAAAACTCCCACTCATCTGGTTGAACCACTACTAAATATCCCCATGCTACTGATCACATATATGGTATATAACATGTGAACACCGTTATATGTTACAGACTGTGATAGACAATTTGCTCCAGGAAAGTTAGAATGAACTTGTGACTTTAAATGAGCATCATTATTCCACAATATTGTGAATTTCTGGAAATTATGTAATCACTTAATCACAATCAAAAAAAAAAAAAAGAACCTCGGGGAAGGGAGGGAGGGAGGGAGGGGATGGTAGAGGGAAAACAATGGAGGGGGTAACAATGTTCAAGAGGAAGTGTACTCATTACCTCACTCATGTAACTGTAACCCTCTGTATAGTATCTTTACAATAAAAAAAAAAAAACAAAAAAAAATAGAATAAAAAAAAAAAAAAAAGCTCAGGGACAGAGTTCAGGCCCTGAATTCAAGCTTCAGGACCAGCATTAATTAAATAGATACGATAGATAGATAGATAGATAGATAGATAGATAGATAGATAGATAGATAGTAAAGTGCAACAAAATTTTCTCTATTATATATGTAGGGATTCAGTAAGAAATGAAAGTGACATGTTAAAATTGATAAGGAAAAGAAAATAATTCAATAAATATAACTATATTTCTGACCAGAATCCCATCCTTATTGCTTAAAAATACCTTCACCTCTCACGAATCACTCATAACCCACACATATTATTCACGTGTCCAAGCAACTATGTATTCAGAACACTCAATGATTCCCTTTAAATGAAAATTGATACATATGGATGTTAGCAATATTTTATGTGTTAACAGGCTATTGTACAAATACTAAAAAGTAACCTGTAAGGCCAGAAAGTGGGTTTGGGCAGCTCTGGTTTTACATGAGCTGGTGAAAAATAGTTGCTTTGGAAGGCTGAAAGGAAGAGAAGGGACCAGACATGGAGAGAGCCCTGCAGGGAGAGGAAGAGCTGGAAGTAGAGGTATCCAGGCAAGCATGTGGTGGAACATGGAAGCCAGTTAATGGACCAGTGAGTAGGGTAGAAAGGCAGGACAGCTGAGGGCCAGAAGATGTGTGCTGGGCATGGCTGGCAGGATTTTAATTTTACTTAGAAGGAGATCTTGAGCAGAAGAACAAGGTGATCTGTGGAAGACCTTAAAGTGTCTCACTGGCTACTCCATTGACAATAAAGGAGTTACACAATGTTACAAAGTATCCCTGTGAGAAACAAGGGTACAACTCAATAAATGGTTCCATTCTGGATATATTTTGAAAGGATGGCTAACAGAAGTGGTTAGTTGATTGATAGATTGTGTGGCCAATACAAATGGGAGGCATTCAGTATAACTCTAAGATTACCAGGAGAGAACCTACATCATTAGTCTTAATATTCACAGAGAAGCCCATCTCTCTCTCTCTCTCTGTCTTTCTCTCTTCTGTATACACAGAGCTCAACATACTAAAACTAATTTATAATAAACAAGTGGTTATACATATTGAATACACACATGCAAAGGTGCCCAACACTTGTGCCTCAAGAAAGGTCAATACCTAAACATTTAGACAAATAAAACGTAAGTAAAATATGCCTAGTAGGAGGGTAGAAACTAGTAGGATGGGGGTGAGCCAATGGAGAAGGGTGGATGACTATGGTTGAAGTATTTCATGCCTGTATCAAAAGAGAGCAATAAAAATACCATCATCAGACACTAGTTGCTTATACTTGTAATTTTAGCTATTGAAAAGGCTCAGACCTGGAGAATGATAGTTCAGAGCCAGTCTGGGCATAAAAGTCTGCAAGACTCCATCCCAAATCACCAAGAAAAAGCTTGGTTGGGGCATGGCTCAAGTTGTAGAGCATTAGCCATAAGCAAAACAGCTAATGAATTCCTAATTTCAAGTTCTGGTACTGGTAATAATAATAAGAGAGCAATGACATTTTTGAAATATTTTTAAGGAGCGGTTAGAGGGATGGAGAGAGAGGGAGATAGTAAATACAATTCATTGTATGGACATACATACAATTTGTGGGCATGCATAAAATTGATAACTAATGTAAGGACAGCCAATATATTCTAATAAAAGCAGGGGTTATACCATGGGGGAGGGACATACAAAGCAACAAAGAAATCATCTCATAAATATGTTAGAAACAATCGCAAGAAAGAAAAAATATTTGAATACTTATCGAACTTTACAACTTTGGTGGGAGCGGGCGGGGGCGGGGGGGGGGGGAGGGAGGAGATGGGAAGGGGAAACAAAGGAGGAGGCAACAATGCTTGATAAGAAATGTACTCATTATCTTGCCCATGTAATTATAACTCCTCTGTACGGTATTTTCACAATAAAAAATAAAAAAAAAACACGTGAACGTATAGTCACAAATGTAAAGGTGTACTTTCATGTATGGCCAAGATGAAGAATCAGACCAGATTTCTCCTTCTTCTGCCTGGAACCAATGAAAACCCAGACTAAAAATATGTGCGTATCATTTGACCTAATAATCTCACAACTAGGAGATTTTCCTAGGAAATACTTTTGTACACATTGGTCGGAGAAGATGTGCAAAGATATTACTGCCATGTGGTCTGTCTATGTGGTGATTGATGAGTAATAATTAATAAAGAAACGGAGGACTGGGAAGGTGGCTCAGTGGTAGAGTGCTTGCTTTGCATGCATGAGGCCCTGGGTTCAATTCCTCAGCACCACATAAGCAGAAAAATCTGGAAGTGATGCTGTGGCTCAAGTGGTAGAGTGCTAGCCTTGAGCTGAAGAGCTGAGGGACAGCTTCCAGGCTCAGCGTTCAGGCCATACGACCGACAAACATAAAAAAAAATAAAAAGAAAGAAAGAAATGGAGTGGTTTAGTAAAGTAAGGTAGAAGCATATGTACTGTACAATGGAGCATTGTATGAAATATATAAGCATCACCAAAGATGATAAAAATCATTTTGACAAGGAACTTTTAAGAGCTGTGTACTTAAATAGCCACAGCTTTAGTTTTGTGAAAAGAATTATCTGGAATTCTCTCAAAGGCAGATTTGAATTCCAGACCTCACACCTACAAGGTAGGTGCCCTAACCACTGAGCCAATCTGAGTTCCAACACCAATTTTTGCTAGTTATTTATGAGAAAGGAGACTCCCCTGTCCTGTCTGAGCTCATGTCTGGGTTTCTTAAAAGCAACAAGGATATATAATAGTCATATAGACAATTGGGTAACTAAAAATATATGAAAATATCCAATCTAGACCAGAAAGTGGAGATCAGTGACTTCTCAAATAAAACTGGCAAGAATATAGGTTACCAATCTAAATTTTTAGAAATGTAACTGATAATATCCTCTGAAACATGCATGCTCATTCTCCTTTTGTATGTAGATACTCTGTAGCTACAGAGACTTTAAACTCTGGGCTCATTCTGACTTAAAGTTTATATCCTGGTTATAATATCTAGAAGCTGTTTGTACATTTTCCTAACCTATGTTTTCTTAAATGTATCACTATAAGATCATTGTAAAGATGACTATAATTCTTAATGGAGAGTGTTCCTAGCGTAAGAAATTTTCTCAGTGTATTGGGGTGTCAGGGAGGAATAAGAACACCAGCTCAAAAGGAATGCAGCCAGGCAAAGTTTACTCCTGCAGAATGTCTTGCTGTGGACAAGAATACGCCCACATATGTAATCCACTTGGTAGACAATCCCCACAGCATTTTATTTTAATGCAGTACTGCCCCTCACTCTGATTGCACAGTACTCCAGATTAGCTAGTTTGAAGAAAGTTTTTAAAAAAATCAACAGGATGTAGCTTAATTAACAGAAACAGTATGTCTTCATTAACAAGAGCAAGATGTAACTAAAATTCAATGAAGGTGTAACAGGATGCCTAATTTAAATATAACAGGAATAGGCTGTAACTGAATTACAATCCACCAGGGCCAAGCCACCTGGCAAAGCAGAAACTTCTCAGATAAACGATGCTCACAAGGTTGACCTCCCAAAAAAGCAACCTGTTGACAGAAAATATTTTAATTTCCATGTAAACTATTGCTCAATGAAGAGAAGTTGGCATGATTTTTTTCCAAGTCTTTCCATTTCCTTATACATTCTTTCAAAATCTAAGAAAGTAAAGTGGTTGACATCTTTAATCTTTAAACTCAGGAGCCTGAGGTAGAATTGGGGTGCAAAGCCAACCCAGGCATATAAATCCTAGAGACTCTGATCTCCAATTAATCAGCAAAATGCCAGCACTGAAGGTATGGCTCAAGAGGTAGAATATGTCGTAAGTGCAAAGGTAGACCAAAACCAGGAGGCCCTGAGTTCAAACCTCAATACTAGCACAAAAACTACTAAGAGGAAAAAAAATAAAGACCCATTTTCAGTTACAGCGTTATCTCTCAACAATGTCCGTCATTCTAATACTTTCAGAGGTCATGTAGTAGGCCTTGCATGTCAAGGCAAATCTTGAAAACAAGAGGGGAATTAAGGTAGCTATTGCCAGCTTAAAAGTTATACATTGCTTTTCGACATAACCACTTGTATATCTCATTGTTGCAATTGGTCCACTTGTATCCCTATTTAAACAATTTGTTTTTCCCCTTCCCCTCCACAAATTATATCAACATCAAATACAGTGAAAGCAGGGGTTATACCATGGGGGAGGGACATACAAAGCAACAAAGAAGCCATCTTATAAATATGTTAGAAACAATCGCAAGAAAGAAAAAAAACATTTGAATGCTTATCGAACTTTACAACTTTGGCCAGAAGAGGGTGTACCGGGGAGGGGAGGAGATGGGAAGGGATGGGAAGGGGAAACAAAGGAGGAGGCAACAATGCTTGATAAGAAATGTACTCATTACCTTGCTCATGTAATTGTAACCCCTCTGTATGGTATTTTCACAACATAAAATTAAAAAAAAAAACATGTGACAGTATAGTCACAAATGTAAAGGTATACTTTCATGTATGGCCAAGATGAAGAATCAGACCAGATTTCTCCCTCTTCTGCCTGGAACCAATGAAAACCCAGACTAAAAATATGAAACAAACAAACAAAAAAGATATATTGCCAGGTGTGGTGGCTCACGCCTGTAATCCTAGCTATTCAGGAGGCTGAGATCTGAGGGTCACAGTTTAAAGTCAGCCTGGGTAGGAAACTCATGAGACTCTTATCTCTAATAAACCACTCAGAAAACTAGAAGTGGCACTGTGGCTCATGTGGTAGAGTGCTAGCCTTGAACTGAAGATCGCAGGGACAGCATCCAGGCCCAGAGTTCAAGCCCCATGACCACCACCAACAAAAAAGTTGTATGCTTTTCTTTGTCTAGAAATTCTGCTTTGATTGAAATACAAAACTGCATTTCATTTTTGAACAGTATTCTCTACGTATACATTCAAAGTCAAATCTTCACTTAATCTCTAAAGAAAAGAGAGAGAAAAATATAATATATAATACATATAGTATATTATGTACTGTATATGTGTACATATATATGAACTATATATATGTATTATATATACTATATCTCATGGAAATTTTTTGCCCAGCCTAAAGTGAAACCCAGATCCTCAAATTTCAGCCTCCAGAGTAGCTGGGATCACAGACATGAGCTACCAAGGCCTGGCATCTTTATTATGTTTAAGGCCAGAGATTTATGGAATCTCTGCTCTGACTTGGAAGTGAACTGCTAAAGGCAATGGTCTCCCTTATAATTTAGCATTATAACTTAGTGCAGGCCTGATTGAGAAAGACTTAGGGAATAGACCCAAGAGAAAGCCTAAACTGGACTGCGGAAAAGTCAGTGAAATCTCAGTAAGGAAGTGATAAGGGCTGGGAAGGTGGCTCAGTGGTAGAGCACTTGCTTTGCATGCATGAGGCCTTGGGTTCGATTCCTCAGCACCACAAAAGCAGAAAAAAAAAAGCCAGAAGTGGCATTGTGGCTCAAGTAGTAGAGCGCTAGCCTTGAGCTGAAGAGCTGAGGGACAGCGCCCAGGTCCAGAGTTCAGGCCTACAACCAGACCCTAAAAAAATAAAAAATAAAAAAGTGATAAAACACAGTTGGGAAGCTGAGCTCAACTGGATGGTGCAGATAGATTAAAGATGAAGAGCGTAGAAAGCCAATGAGAGTCATAAGACTTCCTCAAAATGATGTGGGTGGGGTGAAGCAGATTCCACAGTGAGAATTATTCTAGAAACTTAATCTCTAGCATAATTACCACATCCATTAAATAAAGAACAAAGAAACAGGGGAATTTATGTTAAAACATTGCGGAAAATATTTTGTTTGTGCATTTGAAGAGGCCGAAGAATAGATGAGCAACCTCAGCCTCTCTCAAGCAAGTTATCAGAGCTAAATGCAGTGTTTAACATGGACACTCGGAACCATCTGCTTGTTAAAGCATTTTCTTAAAAAGCTAGGTGCCTGAGTGATAATTTACTTATTGATGATTCACAAATTTGTTAAGCATTGAAGTCTCCTGTAACAGCACAATATATCTGTCCTTCTAATTCCCACCTCTTTCTTACAACAATAGACACAAAAAAAAAAAAGTCAGAAAAGGTCAGAATTCAGCTTTGATTATGCAATAGCTAATTAAGGCAAAACAAAGAAACAAAAATATGGAGAGCAGTCCATCACTGATGGCTCATATCTATGATCACTAGCTACCTTCGAGGCTGAGATTTGAGGATCATGGCTTGAAACCAACCTGGGCAGATAGGAGTCCATGAGATTCTTATCTCCAAATAAACAGCAGAAAGCCAGATGTAGAACTGTGGTTCAAGTGGTAGAGTGCTAGCCTTAAATAAAAATGCTAAGGGTCAGTGCTCAGACCATGAGTTCAATCTCTGCTAACATTACACACACACACACACACACGCACACACACACACACACACACACACACACACAGTCCTACACACACACTGTATATAGACAGAGAGAGAGACAGATACATACAGATATACATGCTTATAGTCTCTCTCTAATAAAGTAAAATACACCCCACCCCCAAGCAATCCATGCTATTTAGCCATAAGAATACTGAGCAGCTGATTTTTTTTTATTGTAATACTATCTGTTAAATGAAACATTAACTTATCACAAAATAAGAATTATGTCAGCTAGAATTTTCATGCTTTTAAGATACCAGCTCAATTATTGGACCCTGTTTTAATTAAGTAGGAAAATCGGAGCCTTTCAGTGAAACTAAGACAATTGCTCAGTATACCAGTAGTGATTAAGATAGTTTCAAGCCACCAATAGTAAAATTATGAATTGAAGAAAATACTCTATTTGTCCGCTTATTGTTTCACCATGGAAGGGGAATAGCACAGGATAGAAAGTTTAAGATGAGAAATATGAGAAGATACCAGAAACATCCCCTGTGGAAATCCATTTTGTAATCTGACCTCGTTCAGTTGGATAAGAGGATAAGAATTAATTTCTCTTTTAAAACTTTCTTTAGACTAGGTCCTGGTTGAAAACAAGATGAATCGGAAGTTTAGAGGGCACAGATAATTTTATATTCATGTATAGTTTGAAATCCACATTTTAAAATATTTGAGATACTCAACATCACAACTCACCAATACTAATGACATGAAGTAAGGGAATTATCATTTTTATGTAATTATGCCAGACCAATGATCTCCCATCCAGATGCCACTTCTTATAATAGCAGATGGGCCAGATGAGACAACAAATTCTTGCAACTGTTTCCAACAAGATTGTTAAAACAATCTCCAATCAGGTCTGATCACATACAGCTGTTTTTCATAATGCACAAAGCTAATTCTCCTTTTTCCCCATGATAATAATAGCTGTTTTTCAAACCATCTTAAAGCACCTAGCAACTTTGAGTTACAAAGCTCACTTGTTTTTCTTTCTTTCTTCATTTTTGAAAGGGGATGATACTGAGGTTTGAACTCACAATTTTGTACTTGCTATGCAGATGCTTCCGCCATGTCCCTAGGACCTTTGCTTTAGTTATTTTTGGAATAGTGTACTGTATATTTGCCCAGGCAGGCATGAACTGTAATCCTGTTATACATCCAACATAGCTGTGATAACAAACACTCTCTGCTATGCTCAGCTTTGTAGTTCAAAAGGGAGTCTGGTTAAATTTTTCCCTAGGTGGTTTTGAAACATGATCCTCCTGATCTCTGCCTCCTAAACAGTTGGATGTACAGGCCCCTAGTCACTCATTGCACTCCAAAGTGAACTATAAAGACCTCTAGTGGTCAGTTTCTACATCACAAGCCAAGCGGTAAGATGGGGGCGGGCGGAATGGTTAATTTTGCTTTTGCAGTCTCTTCACACCAGCAGGAAAGGGACATGAACAAGGAAAAAGACTACTCCTACAGGATCCATGACCAGAATAAGTATTTAGAAGTAAGTTTTGGCAGACAAAACCCACTTGGACCCTGTGGATCACACCTGTAATACCAGCTAAGAGCAGAACTTCATTTGATGCCAGCCCAGGCCATAAAATTGTGATGAGATGCTATCTTGAAAACAAGCAGCAAAAATCAGGCTGGAGGTGTGACTCAAACCGTAAAGCTTCAGAGTGAGACTCTGAGTTCAAACTCTGCTGTCTCAGAGAGTTCTGATGCCGATGTAGTAAATTATGCGCACTCGTGCCTTCTCTGTATTTTCTGTTGTCATCTTTAATATATTTATTTTTCATCAATTGTCAGTGAATTTGCCTAGATCTCAGGAAGCTGTGATCTAGGAGGATTACATTTCAAAACCCAGAGAGCAAAGTTTGCTAGACTCTATCTAACTCCAAAATAACAAGCAGCAAAAAGTAGGGCTAGAAGCGTGGCTCAAGTGGTAGGGCACAAATTGAACAAGTGCAAAGTCCTAAACTCAAAATCCACTGCCACCAAATAGTTTTTGTGATTATATTTATTTCCCAAGATTTGATTGGATGTTTTTACCTGCCATGGTTTCTAGCACAAACTACTGCATTCTTGGTAACTTTCTATGAAATATGCATCAAACAATTTGTAATTTACCTCTATCTGGGTACCTGGATATCCAGACTTAGGAAAAGAATCACTTTCAGGGACTGGGAAGGTGGCTCAGTGGTAGAGCGCTTGCCTTGCATGCGTGAGGCCCTGGGTTCAATTCCTCAGCACCACATCCACAGAAAAAGCCAGAAGTGGCGCTGTGGCTCAAGTGGTAGAGCGCTAGCCTTGAGCTGAAGAGCTGTGGGACAGCGCCCAGGCCCAGAGTTCAAACCCCACAACCAACAACAACAAAAAAAGAAGAATCACTTTCAAGGTCAGTTGTTCTGGGCCATGTGATGTTAGAAATCAGACATGTTAATGCTCCCTTCTTTCCATTGGATGACTTTGGAGATGATAGAATAAAGTGAGGGAAGGAAACAAAGGCAAGGTGCGAATTCCTAGCTGCTGTGTGGTCTTTGAGGCCCTGACAAGATTCTGTAGTGAGTCCAGACACAAAGGTTTGGGAATGAGCCTTTTAGTCTCCTACTTGGCATTTCTTCTTTGTTCTCTGTTGGTCCTGTGTTGTCATTGCCTTCATTACAGTTGTGATCAGTTTGGCATTTTTGGTTTTGTTTTTGCTTAATGAATTATAATTCAAAAATCATAATCATATATATTGAAGATATAGTCTATATTTTGGTCTGCCTGTATTATGTGAAATTATCCCCACAGTTAAACTAATTACCATATGCCAACATAGGTAGTTACCATTTGTAACTGTATTGAATAGACTCATCTTAAATTTTTGCTGTATATCTTTTACATTACTCAGGTATAAAAATAGAATATCCATTTGGCAACATTCTCAACAGGATTTTTCATAGAACAAAGATAACGGGTTGACTTGCCTATCAACAGGTCATCTTCTCTAGGCATAAGGGTACACACCTGTAATCCCCACACTAGGTAATGAGACAAACTGTTGGAGACCTGTCTGGGTAAGATCATCTTAAAATTTTGCTTCCTTTCCTTTCTCTTTTGAGAAAAAACAGACAGAGAGACAGACAGACACACACACACACGTACACACACACCTGTACACTCACTGCAGAATAATTAGTTTCCTCGAAATAATCACAAGTAAGTTATGGGAATAAGGCTGAGTGGTAGAACACTGTTCTAGAACACTGTGAGTTCAAAGATAAACAGTAAAGGAATAAAGAAAGAATGTCAATTACAAAGAAGAGAATTATTTATTAATTATATCATTAATTACAAAATAAAAATAGATTCATGGTTATGTTTCAAAGAAATCACATGCCTATACAGGTTCATAAAAAGTGAAATGAAAAGGACTGGAGCTCAGTACTGTTGTAGCTCAGAGAGAGTACACTTGCCTTGTATATCTGAGGTCCTGGGTTCAATCTCAGCACCAGGGAGGAAAAACCAAAGAGTCATAAAAATAAAAATGACTATGTAACATGACCTTAACCTTTCAAAATTGAATGTTAACCTTCTAAAATTTAACTTTTTAAAAAACTCAATGACAATGATAGGAATAAGAAGTAAAACAGCCATTTCCTTTCTCAAATTAGCCAATTCTAACCAGATTAATTGTTGGGAAGAAGAGACAATTAATGGAGATCTACGCTGCTATTTATGTGGGAGGCCATGTGGGTACATTGATGTGAAGAAATTAATTGGTATGTGTCAAATATTTAATTATGGGAAAATGGTACTTAACATGTCTTATGCTAAGATGATTTCTGGAGTGAGAATTGTGTGAAATCAGAAGTATATTCAAAGATATATATATATATATATATATATATATATTGTGTGTGGATAAAATATGTACAATGCATTGTTTTACTAATGGTAAATCAATCTAAATAAGCTAAACTATGAACCTTGAGGGTTTAATTTTTTAGTAATTATGTTAGTGCAATTCAATATCGTTATTTGAAATATGATTTACCTATAGACTTTGGGAAACATTAAGAATTGCACACTAGGATGTTAGGCTCCTAAGTTCATTACACTTCCATCTGAATTGTGGTGCTAGTCTTTGCCTTGTACCCTGTTTTAAATTTGTCCAAAAGTCAATTTTCCTTGAAATAACAAAACAAAAATATGTATGCAATTCAATTTTCTTTACTGCAATTTAAAATCCAGGCTTTCAGATTATTCTTGATTTGGGTTAATCTTGGCTTCTCATGGCATGCTTTTACATATGCAGCTATTTTTATCCTTTTGTATGTTTACCTTCACACTCATCACTGGGATAGGGGACACGTAGTTTACATATCTCTGCCATTCATTAAAGTGTACATTGAGAACCTGGTGGATCGAGTCTATAATCCTAGTGCTCTAGGAGGCTGAAATTTAAGGATTGTGGTTAAAACAAACAAAAACAAAAACAACTCTCCTACTTCTAATTAACTATGATACTAGCTTTTTGTGAAAAAAGCTAAGTGCCCAGGCCCCAAGTTCAGGACCAGCACACACAAAAAATATACTGAAAAAATTTATATTGGTAGTCGCAATTATGGTAATGAGGCTCCTAACATAAATTTATACATTTATTCCTATATGATATACTTTTGGTTACTTTGTTGGCCCTTCTCTTCAATATATTTATGGAGCAGTTTGTATCTAGCAAGTTACATTTCACAGGAGTTTTTCACATGAATACCACATCTAGGGAAGGATGTGGATAAAATTAGTTTAAAGCATTTTGTGTGTTTTTCCTTAAGCAGCTGTTTTCTGTATTCTTCATCCTCCATTAATAACCTACTCTGTTTTGTCAGATGCAACACATTTTTCTTTTGTGGCTTAAAAACATTTTCAAATACGCACTAACATTGTGCCACAAAAGCGTTCTATAATGAATAGCCCATGTTTTACAAGGGTTCGCGTTTTTCTTCTGTTGTGTATTTACAATGGCTCCAGTAATTTACAAAGATTCCTCAAAGACATCTGTGAAAATCTGCTTGGTTAATGGATGCTCACACTGCCAGAGATTTCCTGTCTCTCTCTCCAGCATGGCTGGGAGTGTGTATAAGAGGTTGGCACCCAGGTCATCTCTCTTCTCTCTGAGACTAAGGAGAACAAAGAAACACAGAATTATCAGGTCTAGAATAATAGAAGACACTGCAGTAGGCTTCAGTATTAAGTTTGTTCAAAGTGATTCCTGAAAGTTAAGAAAAATCTGCTAAACTGTGTACTAGAGAGGCTGCTTTGTGTTAGAGACTCATCAGCAGTGTGAGTGAGAATTTCTTTGCATCTTTTCTAACATTCAATGATTCATTATTATTATTAATTATTATTTTGATCTTTAAGTAGTTCTACAAGGGATATGCCATTTAACAAAGCAGTTTATGGATACAATGTATCTTGTTATAAGTCAACACTTTCAGTATTCTCACCTACCCCTCTCCTACACATCCCTCCCCTCTCCTACACATCCCTCCCCTCAATCTTCTCAATTTTGTAGGATATACACTGGATTCTTGTCCGGTTTCGCCACAGTTTTCTTTTTTTCATTTGTATACAATCACTATTGCTATGCTATTGTCATCTTAGTCTTTCTGATTGAAATGTGTGTTGGAAGTTTCTTATGAATCTGTGTGATCACAATACTCAGCAACTGTACACTTAAGTATCTTCTGAAAAAACTAGAAATAGGAGTTTAGCCAGGCACTGATAACTAACATTTGTAATTCTAGCTATTCAAAAGGCTGACATCTGAGGATCGTAGATTGGAGCCAGTCCGAGCAAGAAAGTCTGTGAATTTCTTGTTCTTTTTTTTTAGGATTTGTGTGTGTGTGTGTGTGTGTGTGTGTGTGTGTGTATAAATACCATACAGAGGGTTACAATTACATGAGCAATGTAATGAGTACATTTCTTATCAAGCATTGTTGCCTCCTCTTTTGTTTCCCCTTACCATCCCTTCCCATCTCCCCGCCACCCCCTACCCCCACCCATCAAAGTTGTAAAGTTCATTTTTTGACATAACTGTCTTGAACATCTAATTGTTGCAATGGGTCCACCTGAGCCCCTATTTAAACAATTTATTTTTCCCCTCTTCTCCTCAAATTATACCAACATCAGATACAGTGAAAACAGGGGTTATACTGTGGGAGAGGGGCATACAAAGCAACAAAGAAATCATCTTATAAATATGTTGGAAACAATCACATGAAATAAAAAACATTTGAATCCTTATCTTGGGGTTCATTTCACCTAACATCAACTTATCTGACCATTTCTGCTTGTCTCAGACATAGACAAGTTATTGCAAATAAGGGAAACCATGGGACCTGTGTTTCTTTGGGCCTGGCTTACTTCACTTAATATAATTTTTTCCAAATCTTTCCATTTCCTAACAAATGGGGAAATGCCATTCTTTCTGATAGAGGCATAGAATTCCATATATGTACCACATTTTCTTGATCCATTCATCTACTGAGGGACATCTGGGTTGCTTCCATATCTTAGCTATGGTAAAAAAAATTCTGCAATAAACATAGTTGTGCTGGTAGCTTTAGTGTGGTCTTGCTTGTGATCATTTGGGTAAATGCCCAAAAGTGGGATTGCTGGGTCATAGGGGAGCTCTATGTGGAGTCTTTTGAGGAACCTCCATACTACTTTCTAAAGTGTTTGAACAAGTTTACACTCCCACAAACAATGCAGTAAGGTTCCCTTTTGTCACATCCCCTCCAGCATCTGTTGTTATTAGAGTTCTTGATTATAGCCATTCTAACTGGGGTGAGGTGGTATCTCAATGTTGTTTGATTTGCATTTCTTTTATGGCTAGGGAGGTTGAGCATTTCTTCATGTGTCTATTGGCCATCCTTCTTTCCTCTTCAGAGAAGTTTCTCTTTAAGTCTTTAGCCCACTTATTAATTGGGCAGTTGTTTCTTTGAGGATTTGTTGTTGGGGGATTTAAATTTTTTGAGTTCCAAGTATATTTTAGATATGAGACCCTTGTCCGTTGTATGGCTAGTGAAGATCTCCCAATTCGTAGGCTTTCTATTGATCTTGCTAGCTATGTCCTTTGCCATGCAGAAGCTCTGCAACTTCATGGAATCCCATTTGTCCAACCGGTCTTTGATTTGTTGTGTTTGTGGGTCTCTATTAAGAAAATCTCGGCCTGCGCCAAGGAGACCTAGGGTTTCTCCTATTGCATCCTGTAATGTTTTCAGAGTGTCTGCTTTGACGCCGAGGTCTTGGATCCATTTGGAGTTGATTCTGGTGCTGGGTGATATATAAGGATCTAGCTTTAGTTTTCTACAAGTAGTTAACCAATTTTGCCAGCACCATTTACTGAAGAGGCTGTCTTTCTTCCATTCTATTTTTTTAGCTCCCTTATCGAAGATTAGTTGGCTATACCCCTGTAGGTTCATTTCTGGGTTTTCAATTCTATTCCATTGGTCCTGAGGTCTGTTCTTGTGCCAGTACCAAGCTGTTTTGATTACTATGGTTTTATAGTAGAGTTTGAAATTTGGTATTGATATTCCTCCAGCACTGTTCTTTCTGTTGAAGATCGTTTTTGCTATTCAGGGTCTTTTATTGTTCCATATGAATTTTTGGATTGCCTCTTCTATTTCCTTGAAGAATGGGGTTGGAATTTTGATGGGTATCACATTGAATTTGTAGATAGCCTTGGGAAGTATTGCCATTTTCACGATGTTGATCTTTCCAATCCAGGAGCATGGGAGTTTTTGCCACTTTCTAAGTTCTGTTTTGATTTCCTTTTTCAGGTTTTTAAAGTTTTTATCAGAGAGGTCCTTCACCTCTTTGGTTAAGTTAATTCCTAGGTATTTTATTTTTTGTGGGGCTATTACGAATGGTGTTGCTTTCCTAATTTCAGCCACACTTTTCTCATTGTTGGCATACAGAAAAGCCATTGATTTTTGAGGGTTAATTTTATACCCTGCTACTTTGCCAAAGTTTTGAATCAGCTTGAGTAATTTGCGAGTGGAGTCTATGGGATTTTTTAAATACAAAACATGTCATCTGCAAAGAGGGAGAGTTTTATTTCTTCTTTCCCTATTTGGATCCCCTTTTATGTTTGCATCTTGTCTTATTGCTGTAGCTAGGCATTCTAATACTAGATTGAAGAGATGTGGAGAGAGTGGACATCCTTGTCTTGTTCTTGAGTTAAGAGAAAATGGTTTTAGTTTTTCACCATTAAGTATAATGTAGGTTTGTCATATACAGCCTTTATTGTATTGAGAAATGTTCCATGGATTCCTAATTTTTCCAAGACCTTCATCATAAAGGGGTGTTGGATCTTATCAAATGCTTTATCTGTGTCTATTGAGATAACCATGTGGTTCTTATCCTTGCTCCTGTTGATGTGATGAATTATATTAATTGATTTGCATATATTGAACCAGCTTTGCATCTCTGAAATGAATCCTGTTTGATCGTGGTGTATGATTTTTTGGATGGATTGTTGAAGTCGATTGGCCAAAATTTTGTTGAGAAGTTTTGCATCAATGTTCATCAAAGAAATGGGTCTGTAATTCTCTTTCTTTGATGAGTCCCTGCCTGGTTTTGGGATGAGGGTTATGATGGCTGCATAGAATGTGTTTGGTCGTGAACTTTCTCTTTCAATTTCATTGAAGAGTTGGAGGAGTATTGGTGTAAGCACTGCTTTGAAGGCCTTGTAGAATTCTGCTGTAAAACCATCTGGTCCTGGACTTTTCTTAAATGGGAGGTCTCTTATTGCTGTTTCTATTTCAATGCTTGATATGGGCCTGTTAAGCTGGTTTAACTCATCTTGGTTTAGTTTTGGCATGTCAATATTTGCTAGGAAAAGGTCCATTTCTGCCAAATTCTCAAATTCATTAGCATAAAGTTTTGAGAAGTATTCCCTTGTAATGTTCTGAATCTTGGTTGTTTCTGTGGTGATGTTTCCATTCTCATCTCTGTGTTTATTTATTTGGATGTGTTCTCTTCTTTTTCTGGTAAGATTTGCTAAGGGTCTGTCAATTTTGTTAATTTTTTTGAAGAACCAATTCTTTGTTTTGTTTATTCTTTCTATGCTTTTTATTCTAATTTATTAAACTCTGATTTAATTTTAATTATTTCTTTCTGTGTACTGGATTGGAGTTTATCTTGCTGCTCTTTTTCAAGGAGGTTCAGATGTCTCAGTAAATTGTTGGTTTCAGAGCTCTCCAATTTGTTGATATAGGAACTCAGAGCTATAAACTTGCCTCTGAGTACTGCCTTTGCTGGTAATTTGTGTTTCCAGTTTTGTTGAATATCATGAACTTCTGAATTTCATTTCTAATCTCTTCCATGACCCACTGGTGATTCTATAGTGTGTTGTCCAGCCTCCATATGTTACAGGACTTTCTTTGTGGCTTTTTGTGTTGAGTTCTAATTTTATTCCCTTGTGGTTTGAGGGAATGCAAGGTATAACTTCAATATTTCTGAATTTCAACAAGTTTGCTTTGTGACCTAAAATGTGGTCTATTTTGGAAAATGTTCTGTGAGCTGCCAAAAAAAAAAAGTGTATTCTGATGCTGCTGGGTGAAATATTTGGTAGATATCTAGTTGATGTACGCAGTTTTTTATATCTGTGGTTTCTCTGTTGAGTTTTTGCCGAGTTGATCTATCTACTGTGGATAGTGGTGTGTAAAAGTCCCCAACAATTAATTTCTTTGGATCTACCTGAGATCTGAGGGAAAGTAGTGTTTATTGGAAAAATTTGGGTGTTCTGTTGTTTGGTGAATAGATATTTAGAATTGCAATATCCTCCTGAAGGAAAGATTCCTTAATTAGTATGTGGTGACCTTCTTTATCTCTTCTCACTAATTTTAATTTGATATTAATTTTAATTTTTTATTTTATCTGATATTGGGATTGCAACTCGCCTGTTTATGGGGGCCATTTGCTTGGTAGATTTTGTTCCAGCCTTTCACTTTCAAAATGTGTTTGTTTTTATGGGAAAAGTGTGACTCCTGAAGGCAGCAGATAGAAGGATCTTGCTTTTTAATCCAACTAGACAGTCTATGTCGATTAATTGGAGAGTTTAGTCTGTGAATTTCTTATCTTCACTTAACCACCAGAAACCTGGAAGTGGTGCTGTGGCTTAAAATATTGTCTTTAACCAAAAAGAAGCTTGAGGACAGCACCCAGGCCCTCAGTTTAAGCCCCAGGACAGGCAATACATGTGTGTGTGTGTGTGTGTGTGTGTGTGTGTGTGTGTGTGTGTGTGTTCACATAAGAATCTGAATATGAGCATATAAATCTACTTTACCTGTATGGACAAAATCCAGATACCCTCCACAGGTAAATAAATGGCCAAGCTAAGGAATGGAATACTACACAGTAATAAAAATGAATGGAGTGCTGATACCTATGACCTGTTGGATGAATCCAGGAAATTTGCTTTTCCCTTTTCATTTTCCATTTCCATTTGTTTTTATTGTTTAGCTTCTGGGTATTGGATTCAGAGCTTCAACCATAATACATATGCATTCTACCACTGCATTCTACCCTCAGCCCTTCAGGTTACTCACAGAAAAAAAATCACACCTGAAGGGTTAATTAAAATATGATTCTATTGATGGTATATTCCTGACCAATACCTTCTATGTGAATGAACTTTAAGATCTGTGGAAAATTAAAATGAGTAACAAAGCACATCACATAGAAGACTCTGCATAAGTAGCAACATTTGCTTGAGAAGAGTAGCTGGGCTTGTATTCCCCCAAGTAATCAAAAGGAAATCAAATTCATGCACAGAAAGGTAGTGGCGAGAAATTCTGAAATAAGACAATGGAGAGTTGTGGGTAACTATTCAGGTTCACATGATATAATACGGGTCTTCTAAATATACTTGAGAAGTAAAAACTTTAAGAAGATGTTCTGAAGACGATAGAAACATGACATGATTTAGAATTATGGGATTTATATATATATATATATATATATGGAATATATACAGAAAGATTATCTATATCTTGATTTAGATCTGTATGTATATATTTGTATAAGCTCAAGCCACAGCAGGGCTTGAATTTAGGTCCTAACACTGTCCCTGAGATTTTTAGCTCAAGGCTAACACTCTACCACTTGAGTCACAGCTCCATCGCTAGCTTTCTGGTAGTTAACTGGAGATAAGAGTCTCACAGTCTTTCCTTCCCAGGGCTGGCTTTGAACTCTGATCCTCAGGCCTCAGGCTCTTGAGTAGGTAGGATTACAGGTATGACCTACCAGTACTCAGTCCTTTCACATTTTTAACTGTGCAATGTTATGGCTATATTCATGCCATATAGTTTAAACATACTTTCTAAAATATGCATTTAATTTTACAATATAAGTATCCAGTCCCAATCAGTTAATAAATATATCAGATAATAAACCAATTAAAATATCATTACTACAAAGTACAAGAACATGAATGGTATTTGAAGTAAATTGCTTTGAAGTCATGTAAAATTTGTTTATAAATGAAAAATAAATAGTAAAAGTGGATACAATCAGGGTTTGACATTCAATAAACTGAAATGGTAATAACTTGAAGCCAAATTGAAATAAAGCTCAATACTAGTGCTCCTGCCTATTGTCTTACCTACTCAAGAGACCATGAGCCAAAGAATCTTGCTTCAAAGTCAACTGGAGCAAAAAGGTCCATGAGACTCTAGCTCCACAACAATTGACAAAAAGAAAGTCTGAAAAAAAAGGAAGTCTGGGGGCAACCCTCAAGTGGGAGGACAGAAATTGAGCAAGCAAGCCAGTGTGAGGCCCTCAGCACAAACCCCAGTACTGCCCACAAAAGTTAATATAAAAAAATTCTCGGACTCCTATGGCCGGCGCTGGTGGCTCATGCTTGTAACCCTAGCTACTCAGGAGGCTGAGATCATTTTTTTTTTTTTTAAATTTTATTTTATTTTATTTGAGAACATACTGTACAGAGGGGTTACAATTACATGGGCAGGATAATGCATACATTTCTTACCAAGCATTGCAGCCTCCTCCTTTGTTTACCCTTCACCTCCCTTCCCAGCCTCCCCCCACCCTCCCACCCAATCATACTCCCCCCCCCCCCCCCCCACCAACATTGTAAAGCTGGTTTTGACATGACATTTTGTACTTCTCATTGTTGCAACAGGTCCACCTGAATCCTTAAACGACTTGTTTGTCCCCATCTCCTCCACATGTTATACTGACATCAAATATAGTGAAAGCGGGGGTTACACTGTGGGGGAGGGACATACAAAGCATCAAAGAGATAATCTTATAAATGCGTTAGAAATACATGCATGAAAGAAACAAAAACATTAAAATACATATTTGAGGTTTCGTTTTCCTAACATCACATTATCTGACTTTTTCCGCTTGACTCATACCTATACTAGATATTGCAAATAAGGGAAACCATGGGACCTATGTTTCTTTGGGCCTGGCTTACTTCACTTAATATAATTTTTTCCAAGCCTTTCCATTTCCTAACAAATGGGGAAATGTCATTCTTTCTGATGGAGGCATAGAATTCCATTGTGTATATATACCACATTTTCTTGATCCATTCATCTACTGAGGGGCATCTGGGTTGGTTCCATGTCTTAGCTATGGTAAATAATGCTGCAATAAACATAGTTGTGCTGGTAGCTTTAGTGTGGCCTTGTTTGTGATCATTTGGGTAAATGCCCAAAAGTGGGATTGCTGGGTCATTGGGGAGCTCTATGTGGAGTCTTTTGAGGAACCTCCATACTGCTTTCCAAAGTGGTTGAACAAGTTTACATTCCCACCAACAATGAAGTAAGGTTCCTTTCTGTCCACATCCCCTCCAGCATCTGTTGTTGTTAGAGTTCTTGATTTTTGCCTTTCTAACTGGGGTGAGGTGATATCTCAATGTTGTTTTGATTTGCATTTCTTTTATGGCTAGGGATGTTGAACATTTCTTCATGTGTCTATTGGCCATCCTTCTTTCTTCTTCAGAGAAGCTTCTCTTTAAGTCTTTCGCCCACTTACTTATTGGGCAGTTGTTTCTTTGAGGATTTGTTGTTGGGTGGTTTAATTTTTTGAGTTCCAAGTATATTTTAGATATGAGACCCTTGTCCGTTGTATGGCTAGTAAAGATCTTCTCCCAGTCCGTGGGCTTTCTATTGATCTTGCTAGCTATGTCATTTGCCCTGAAGAAGCTCTGCAACCTTATACAATTCCATTTGTCCAGCCTTTCTTTGATTTGTTGTGTTTCCGGGTCTCTATTCAGAAAATTTCGGCCTGAGCCAAGGAGACCCAGGGTTTCTCCTATTCCATCCTGTAATGTTTTCAGCAGAACTTAAAAAATGGCAAAACCTCCCATGCTCCTGGATTGGAAAGATTAACATCGTGAAAATGGCAATACTTCCCAAGGCTATCTACAAATTCAACGCAATACCTATCAAAATTCCACCCTCATTCTTCAAGGAAATAGAAGAGGCAATCCAAAAATTCATATGGAACAATAAAAGACCCCGAATAGCAAAAACGCTCCTCAACGGAAAGAACACGGCTGGAGGAATATCAATACCAAATTTCAAACTCTACTATAAAGCCATAGTAATCAAAACAGCTTGGTATTGGCATAAGAACAGACCTCAGGACCAATGGAATAGAATTCAAATCCCAGAAATGAACCTACAGACCTATAGCCATCTAATCTTCGATAAGGGAGCTAAAACAATAGAATGGAAGACAGACAGCCTCTTCAGTAAATGGTGCTGGCAAAACTGGTTAACTACATGTAGAAAACTAAAGCTAGATCCTTATATATCACCCTGCACCAGAATCAACTCCAAATGGATCAAAGACCTCCAAATCCAAGGAGGCTGAGATCTGAGGATCGCGGTTCAAAGCCAGGCTGGGCAGGAAAGTCCGTGAGACTCTTATCTCCAATAAACCACTAGAAAACGGAAGTGGCGCCGTGGCTCAAGCAGTGGAGCGCTCACCTTGAGCTGAAGAGCTGAGGGACAGCGCCCAGGCCCAGAGTTCAAGCCCCACACCGACAAAAAAAAAAAAAAAATAATCTCTGACTCCTATTTTTATTATGCTTTCATAGACTGTTATGAGATAGCATACTTCCCTCTCTGTTACATAAAATAAATTATTTAAATATATATTTAAATTATACACAAACATCTGTTTTGATTGAATCCAAGACATTCTGCAAGCTAGGCAGGAACTCAACCACCAAGCTACATCAAATATAATATTTGATATGAATATAAAAACCAAAAATTGCTTCTTCAAGTCAGAAAAATTCTTAGCTCGGAATATGCTTATGTGAATTTCTATCTCCAGAGATAAAATGAGACAATATCTAACTCTGCTTCCATTTCAAATCCAGTTAATACTAGATACACAATGCACACAGGTAGAAATACATACATAGCTATTGAGAAATGGATAAAGTGTGGTTCTTCCCCATTAGTGATGAGATATTTCCATTATAAAGCATAATGCTGACAAGTAGCCTAGGATAGGGAGTCTGACTCCAGAATGCACTGGCAGGAGTAGAGATCATGTGACATGGGTCATACAAAACCTATGAAATTACCGGTGGCTGCTGGGTCACACCTGCAATTGTAACTACTCAGGATACTGAGATCTGAGGATCATGGTTCAAAGCCAGCATGGGCAGGAAAGTCCGTGAGACTCTTATATCCAGTTACCAACCAAAAAGCCAGGAGTGGAGCTGTGACTGGAATAATGAGACTAGCCTTGAGCAAAAATGCTCAGAGACAGCATACAAATCTGTGAAATCACATGATACACGGAAGGACAGACAAATATGTTTTTTCTTATTCTTCTTGTCTGTTGCCCTTGGCCCTGTATTGATAATTCAGCATGGCTTTAAATTATGTTATAAATACTCAATATCCCTTGACAGAAAAGATGTATTTCAGCCCTTTGAGGAAATTGGAAGTGATGTGGAGGTTGTTCAAAGGGTGTGTCCACAAATCCACAAGAAGCCAAGAGTAACACTGCATATATCTATCAAAAATTATTTATGTATCTATGACACAATTTGATCAAACATTCCTTTCCAAGTTGTTCTTTAGCCTTTTAGTGTCTTACTCAGAAAAAGAAATGTTTGATATTTGCATTGAAGCTAAAACCAAATATATTTCTGTAATGAATAGATTTTATTTTCAGAATGTTTAGACTTATTACAAAATCAGCAAGTAGAGGAAAAAGAACCAGACTGTCAATTGACTACACAACTTTATTCATGCAGCTGGGTAGTAGTAGTTGGACCAGGCCTGTAATTCTAGCTTCTCAGGAGGCTGAGATCTGAGGATCAAGGTTCAAAGCCAACCTGGACAGGAAAGTGCAAGAGACTCTTATTTCTGATTGACCAGCAAAAGCCAGAGGTGGAGATGTCACTCAGGTGCTATGAGTGCCATCCTAGAGTGAAAAAACCAAATGAGTGAGGGAGGTGATAAGTTCAAACCCTGGTTCTAGCGGGTGGATGTGTGCACGTGTGCATGCACATACGTGTGCTGCAAGGTATTATGTTAATGATCACAATCCCGAAAGAATACTATTTTAATTGAAATGACAAATATTTTTTAATTTTTTATTATCTTTAAGTGGTTGTACAAAGACATTCCCATTCTACAAAACAGTTTATGAATACAAAGTGTCTGATAACATTGTCACCCATCACTCCTCATCTACCCCTTCTCTCACTTTTCTTTCTTCTTTTTTTTAAATTGACATTAAGTGATTACATAAATTTCATGTATTTCACAGAAATGAAAAATATTTCGACAGTATATTTTGTCTTTTTGTTTTTTGTACTGGGGATTGAATCCAGGGCATGGCACTTGATAGTTAAGTTCCTTGCATGAGTTACATCCCAGCCCTCATGTATTTTTTGAGTAGAAGTTTTAAGTGACAGAAGAGTTAATTCACAATAAACTTCTTCTGAAACAAAACATGTCCCTCACAAAAACAAAAAAATGAAAATAAGAGTCAAAGAAAAATTTTGATGACAGACTTCAAGAAGTACAAAGAAAGTAGTATGAGATCCAGCAATAATGGGAAAGAAAGGGAAATAAATCTAACAATGGAAACAATTGACCTAGAAAACAATCCAGATGTCTAGAAAGTTGAAGGAAATCAATTCACTTCAAGAAATATGCTTGATTAATTTGACAAACATCCAGTTCCTATTGTGTTGTGGCATGTAATATTCTTGGTGTTGGAGTTATGGCAGCAAACTGTGACCCTTACCCCTGTGGAAAGCATTTTAAGTAGGATGTGCAGGGACAAGAGACCCAGCTGGCATACTATAACACAGGACTAGCTGTAATCACAAGGATTCAGAAGTCACACATTAGAAGACTTCTAGCCCCCACCGAATGTCTCCATCTCAGCCTCCATCAGTAAGTTCTCCACATCATACTAGATATCTACTCAATTAGTTACAAAGTAAGGAAATTCCCACCATTCCCTGCAGGTCTGACAGTTCTCTAGAAAAGACTGATAGAACTCAGGAAAATGCCATACTTTTACAGCTTTATTATGAAGATATCAAATAAGGTAATTCCTTAGAAAGGCAAAATCAAAGTTCAGCAAAATAAAACACCAGGAAGTGGTTACTCAAAAGGGATGGAAGACTGAGAATGTGTCTTAGTGGTAGAATGCTTGCCTAGCATCCATGAAGCCACGGGTTTGATTCCTCAGTATCACATAAAACCTGGAAGTTTTGTTGTGGCTCAAGTGGTAGCGCACTAGCCCTGAACACAGAGAGGCTCAGGGACAGAGCTCAGGCCTTGAGTTCAAGCTCTAGGACTGGTACAGGAGAAAAAGGGGTAATGGTGGAGTGGGGTCAAAGTGAAGGGGTAGATGAATGAAGAGAAGAAGAGCGGGGAGATGCAAACAAGAATTCAATGATTAACGTAATAGAAAGCTGGAGAAGAAATCAGCCACCAGTGCCTGGTCAAGTGAGAGTATGAGGTTCTGAGTATCAGCTCCAGTACCAGCATACATTCATATTCTCTCTCTCTCTCTCTCTCTCTCTCTCTCTCTCTCTCTCTCTCTCTCTCTTTTGCTCTCTTTTGATCAGTATAGGGGAAAAACAAAGGAGGAGGCAACAATGCTTGATAAGGAATGTACTCATTACCTTGCTAATGTAACTGTAACCCCTCTGTACAATATTTTCACAATAAAAAACTTATTTAAAAAAGAATAATATGAGAAAACCTGTATAGCAAGGTAAAATGGCTTACTGAATAATATATAAGACATAATTATCATGATATAGTTGGAAATACATGTAAAATATTTTAAAATGACAAGACTCTCAAAATAAACTTTACATTCGCTGATTTGAATGAGGCAAATTGATGTAAGTAATATTTTAGTAATTATCATTAGAACAATATTAATTATGCTCATGGCTTCCCACTAATATCTTGTTTGACTTTGGGAATAAAAACGAATTGCAGTTGGTTAAAAGAGGGGGCATTCTGACTTGGTGTAACTGAGTTCTTATTATAATTGATCTCCATTTAAGCAATATCCAATGTAAGGTGATACAATTATACACATGTAGACATTTATATGTTTTCACCAGATTAAGATTAAGGACATCTTTCACAGTAGATACAGTGTAACTTTTAACAATTTTGCAACAGTTTTTGCCCAATATGTGGAATTAATTATTAAAGAACTCACTAGCTGATTAATGATCAATAAGCTAATCTCAGCTTAAACTCATCTGTAACATTTAATGATGCTTAGCTATATTTCACTGAATCTCCTAAACCAAATGAAGACCGCTATTATGAAGTTGATTCAGGCCTTGTCTATTCTATAGTTTCCAGTGATAAATGATGGTGTGACTCAGTATTCTCCCAATGTGTCTTAGAATCAGGAATAAAAGTGCTTCCTAAATAAGAATGACTTATGGGATTTAATTCCAGCCCAGGCAATGATTCATGGGATAACCTTGGGAAAGTTACTTCAATGCTCTTGAGGTTTCCTACTTGACATTGGGGATATTAGCCATTCACCAAAGACTGCCCCCCCCTCCCACATACACCTGAAGTATGAGAGAGCATTTTTTCTTTTCTTTTCTTTTTTTTTTTTGTCGGTTGTGGGGCTTGAACTCTGGGCCTGAATGCTGTCCCCCAGTTCTTCAGTTCAAGGCAAGCACTCTACCACTTGAGCTACAGGGCCACTTCCGAGAGCAGTTTTTTCTTATGAAATTTTAAATACAAAATGAAAATGTTGTGATAAGGGAGATTCAGTATCTATAAATAGAAATAAACTGAAATGTATAGAATAACTAAACAAGATTGTAAGAAGATTTTATGTTCTAGGCACTTTATTATGTGTGAAATATTAAGAGGAATAGTAATAGTAACATTTGGCCTTCAGGACATCATTTCAAGACAAAGTTATCGGCAGACATGAAAAACACATTTATACATGTGGCATATGCTACCAAAAATGGTCACTGAAACATAAAACCCATGAGAAAGGAGATCTCACCTGTGTGATTCAATGTTTTTGAACTACCTCTGGTCAATAGGACTTAAAAATGGATTCTCTTATATATCTTATTTCTGGAAAGTACTGAAGAATACAGTCAGATTAAGAGAGTGGATCAACATTAACTTGTTCAGTCACTTTGGAAAGCAGTATGGAGGTTCCTCAAAAGATTGCACATAGAACTTCCCTATGACCCAGCAATCCCACTTTTGGGCATTTACCCAAATGATCACAAACAAGACCACACTAAAGCTACCAGCACCACTGTGTTTATTGCAGCATTATTTACCATAGCTAAGATATGGAACCATCCCAGATGTCCCTCAGTAGATGAATGGATCAAGAAAATGTGGTATATATACACAATGGAATTCTATGCCTCCATCAGAAAGAAGGACATTGCCCCATTTGTTAGGAAATGGAAAGATTTGGAAAAATTATATTAAGTGAAGTAAGCCAGGCCAAAGAAACATATGTCCCATGGTTTCCCTTATTTGCAATAACTTGTCTATGTCTGAGACAAGCAGAAACGGTCAGATAAGTTGATGCTAGGTGAAATGAACCCCAAGATAAGGACTCAATTATTTTTCTTTCTTGCTATTGTTTCTAACACATTTATAAGATTATTTCTTTGTTGCTTTGTATGTCTATCTCCAATGAACTTTATAACTTTGGCAGGTGGGGGGGAGAGATGGGAGTCCAGGGATGATAAGGGGAAAAAAAGGAGGAAGCAACAATGCTTGATAAGAAATGTACTCATTACCTTGCTCATGTAATTGTAACCCCTCTGTATGATATTTTCACAATAAAAAACTCACTAATAAAAAAATAAAATCTAGGTGCAGAAAAAAAAACTCAAGTTTTCTACAGGTGCTTAATTCTGCCAGCACCATTTGTTGAAGAGGCTGCCTTTCTTCCATCCTAATTTTGTGGCTTCCTTGTCGAAGATTAGCTGGCTATAAGTCTATGGGCTCATTTCTGGGTCTTCAGTTCTATTCCATTGATCCTCAGGCCTGTTCTTGTGCCAGTACTAAGCTATTTTTATTACTATGGCTTTGTAGTAGAGTTTGAAGTTTGTTATTGATATTCCTCCAGCACTGTTCTTCCTGCTAAGGATTGTTTTTGCTATTTGGGGTCTTTTATTATTCCATATAAATTTTTGGATTGCTTCCTCTATTTCATTGAAGATGAGTTTGGGATAGCGATAGGTATTGCATTGAATTTGTAGATTGCTTTTGCAGTATTGCCATTTTCATGATGTTAATCTTCCCAAACCAGGATCATAGGAGTTACTTTCAATTCCTTCTGCTTTAATTTCCTTTTTCAGGGGTTTGAAGTTTTCATCATAGAGGTCCTTCACTTTTTGGTTAAGTTAATTCCTAGGTATTTTATTTTGGGTGCGGGGGGTGGGGGGGGAGGGGCCTATTACAGAAGGATTTATGGAGTTGCTTTCCTGATTTCAGCCTTGCTCTTCTCATTGTTGGCATACAGAGAAGCCATTGATTTTTGAGGGTTGATTTTACATCCTGTTACTTTGCCAAAGTTTCCAATCAGCTTGAGTTCTTGGGAATGGAGTCTATGGGGTTCTTTAAATACAGGATCATGTCATCTGCAAACAGGGAGAGTTTTACTTCTTCTTTCCCTATTTGTATCCCCTTTATTTTTGCCTGTTGCCTTATTACTCTAGTTAGGAATTCTAGCTAAGTGAAATAAACTCCAAGATATGGAAACACAAGAGGTTTTTATTTGCTGTTGTTGCTTTTAATGTACTATGTGAAGCTATTTCTTCTTTCTTGCATTTTTTTCCTTTTTTTTTGGGTCCGGTCGTGGGGCCTGAACTCTGGGCCTGGGCACTGTCCCTCAGCTCTTCAGCTCAAGGCTAGCGCTCTACCACTTGAGCCACAGTGCCACTTCCGGCTTTTTTCTTTTTGCTTATGTGGTGCTGAGGAATCGAACCCAGGGCCTCTGGCATGCAAGGCAAGCGCTTTATCACTGAGCCACCTTCCCAGCCCCTTTTTTTCCTTTTTCATCCTATAGTTTATTCCTTGTTCTCACTGTATTTGATTTTGCTACCCTGTGTATTGTTTATACATTTATCTGAATTAGGGAAGGGAAGGCAAACAACAAAATGGTGAGACAAAGGACAAAGGATGAGCCAATGCAACAACAATACACACAAAACAACATGTTCTTGTTGGGGGGTCATCGGGGGAGGGAAAGTGAGAGAAAAAGGAGGGAGGCAGTAACAATGTTTGACAAGAAATGTACTCCCTACCTTACATATGTAACTGTAACCCCTTTATACATCACCTTGACAATAAATTACATAAAGAAAGAAACCTAGGCAAGCTCTCTCAATCTCTCTCTGTGACACACACACACACACACACACACACACACACACACACACATACACACACACACACAGCCCCATCTATTTGTGAGGCTGAGGCAATAGGGTTCCTTGAAACAAGGAATGCAAAACCAGCCTGGACAAACTTAGAAGTCTGTCTGAAGAAATTCTTCTGCTTCAGCCTCCTGAGTAGCTGGGACTACAGTCACGTGCCATCATACCCAACATGGTCATATATTTAATAACAGATTGTTTGGCATGTTTGTATGTTTTTTTCAGCTATGCAAAAGAATGGCGAGGCATACACAGATTTAACCTGAATTGGTATTTGCTTAAAAAAACAGAGATAAATCATTAGCAACAGAATAAAGCTAGCCCAATACTAACGGGTCCTAACTATAGTAGAAATGTGAATATTAGATTGTAAAACAATGGTACAGTGAATGGAAATTCTGTTTGAAGCTTTGGTCTTGCAGAGTGAATTAGATGAGAATGAATCAGAGACTGATACATTTTAAAGTGTAAGTATGATGTTGATAAGAGAGTTTGACATCAAGCTGAAACTGGAATGGAAGATAAGGACATTAGACATGGGGAAAGCTAAGAGACGTTGGGAAGACAGATAAGCTGTGAATGTTGAAGTAAAACACAAAGTAACAGAAGGTAGTGGAGGCTTGAGAGAGTGCAACATGTATGGAAAAGACAATGGAAAGAAAACAACCATTCATGAAGGGGATTGCATGAGGCAACCAGGTTTTTGGGGGCCCCAAATAAAGGCATGTTCAAAGAAGACTTGAGGCACCCAGGAGACATTTGCCAATAAGCAAATACAACTCCAGTAAGCTCCATGGAAAGGAGGCAGAGCAAGAGGGCAGAGACCCTTTACAGAGTCTGAGAGTCCAAGAGATGTGAGATGCAAATAGTTTTTCCCTGAAAGTTCCTTAGGAGAGAGTAGATGTTCATATTGAGTTGTAGCATGTTCTTGGCCACCCTCAACTTCTTAGACGATTAGATGCAGTAGATAAAGGTGTGTCAGGAGCAGCTGAAAGGCAAATTTGGATAGTGAGGGATTGCGTACTCTTCACTTTTAGCCCTCCCGATGGGCATATATGTAGCTTTGAATTCAACACAAAACTCCTTTATTCTGGAAAACCAAACCCACTATCATCTGTGAAGAGAAAATAAAAAGTGGAATCAAAGAGAAACTGAAACATGCTTAAAATCGCAAGGTATTCAGCTACAAGTGGTTTGCAAATATTTGCGATACTCATTATGCTGGTAAGATACCAAGGCCCTTATATAAAACTTAGGATTTTTGGTTTCATCTCATCTGGTTCAACGTCTCCCTTCTGGCTAAGGGGTGGTTTGAAACACTCAGATTCATGAACAAAAACTAGCATAGGGAGGGAAAAGGTTAAACATGGGTTGGCAGGTTCTTTCAGAAGAGACATTTATAAACACTGAATTATCTTGGAACAACTTACTTACAGGTATTAGTCTCCAAGCCCGTGATTATTTATGTAGCAATGTTCCAGTAGAGAGCCACCCGCCACCTGCTTTTCCACTTCCTACGAACAGGGGCAAAATACTACAGTTAACTTGCAATTAACCACTCTGATCCACTTCTGGCTCTGCCTTCTTCACCATCTTCTTATTATAATACAAGTAGCACCTCTGAATTGAAGGCATTAAAGTAGAGAAAAGAACATAAACACTCACACACCAAGGGACCAGGAGCAAATTAGAACAAATCAGCAGTAAAGTACATGAAGCAGCTTTGGAGCATTAAACTCGACTTGGTGTAAATCAGTTCAACAAAATTTCCTTTCTACATCAGCTTAACCCCTACTTACTTTGGTCTTAATTTCTAATGTTAAGTGATTCTGCATGTTTCTAGCTGATGCTTCTGATGAATTACACAGCCCAAGTGGACGAGTCACCATAATTAATAACCATCGGCAGGATCTTTTTAAACTAAAGGAAAATGAAAGTTGGAAAGGAATAAAAATTAGCCCTTCAATTAAGGCAAGGATAGAGCCCAAAGAGAGGCTGGAATTAAAAAGCTCTTCTGTTGACTAAATTCAAGTTTGTTTGTAGAAGAGAATTTAGGGTATTTATTATTTCTAGAATGCTATTCTTAAGATTCAATTGTATAATAGAAAATATGAGATGAAAAATATACTCGTATTTACTTGTGTTATACATTAAGAGGGAGATTGATATACTGATATACAGTTTACATAGTAAAAAGTGGCACATAATGTATAAAATATATGCATAAATAGATAGACATTGACTTGCTTATTTGACTGACGCTTGACCACCTTCAACTGCATTTTGTTCTTTATTTTGGAAATGAAGTCTCACTAACATTTTTACTTAGATTGCCTTCAAACCATATCCTCCAAATCTCAGCTTCCTGAATAGCTAGGATTACAAGTGTCCAACTAAGTCTAGTTTATACAGTAAAATTATTATTAAACAACAAACAAGAGAAAGCCTCTGTTATAGCTGTGTTCCATTGTAATGGTATACTCCTAAAGTATAATTGTTTTTGCTAACCTTGAGCTGGGTGAATATGAATAATGACATGACCTCTCATAAGCTCAAAACATGGTGGTAGAAACCATCTGGTGGGGGGGGGGGGGAGAGATGGGAAGGGATGGGAAAGGGGAAACAAAGGAGGAGGCAACAATGCTTGATAAGAAATGCACTCATTATCTTGCCCATGTAAGTGTAACCCCTCTGTACGGTATTTTCACAATAAAAGAAGAAAACCATCTGGTGATCATGAAGATTATTTTATGACAGTGTCCTAGGAGAATCTTGAAAACCTGAATGACTTCAGAGTTTCCTGAGTTATGTTTATGTTCATGTCAGAGACAAGAGTTCAGGTTTAGAAAGCCTCATAAAGATATCTATGGAATATAAACATCTGTGAAATATTCTGCTTTCACACAAGAATTAAAACGTAATTAGGAACGTCTAAATCTCTATTTCCTCCAGAATAAATACTTTAAAATATAAAATATAAAATAAAGCCATTAAAATACTTTAATTTTTTTATTATAGAGATACTGTACAGAATAGTTAGTTACATGAGTAAGGTAATGAGTGCATTTCCTGTTGAACATTGTTACCTCCTCCTTTGTTTTTTCCCCTACTATACTTTCCCTCCCTGCCTCCTCCCTCCCCCACCTCCAAAATTGTAAAGTTTGTTTTCAACATAGAGTTTTGTACATCTCATTTTTACAATGGGTCAGTCTGTATCCTTATTTCAGCATTTTGTTATTTCCCCTCCCCTCCCCAAATTAGAAAAATGTATATACAAGATGCAGGGCACCGACATCAAATACAGTGAAAACGGGGAAAACATACAAAAGAAACAAAAAAATCACATAGTACATTATAAGTACATTAAAAACATCAGGAAGAAAGATAAGACCTTTTGTGTCCCTATCTTGGGGTTCATTTTGCTTAACATCATCTTATATGGTCACATGTACATAGCTTTTGACCTTGTCTGCTTGTCCTAGACATATACCAGTTATTGCAAATAAGAGAAACCATGGGGCCTCTGTTTCATTGGATTTGGCTTACTTCACTTTATGTAATTTTTTAAATACTTTTAATGGAGGAAATTATTAGAAAGAATAATAGAATATTTCTAAAGTGAAGAAGAGAATTGTCAGAGATCAAACATCAGCTAGAAAAACAAACCAAAGTCAGGTGCCCAGGCCATACTTGTAATCCCAGCTATTCAAAGGCTGAGACCTGAGGATTGAAGCTTGAAATCAATTTAAGCAGAATAGTCTGTGAGGCTCTCATCTACAATTAATCACACACACAAAAGCCAGAGGTACAGCTGTGGTTCAAGTGGTTCATCTCAGGGACAACACCTATGCTTAAGCCCTAAATAAATAAATACAAATGGAGACTTAATATGGTGCAATTTCAGGGCTTACAAGTTAAATAATGGGCTCAGTTGGGAGAGCATTTGGCCCGTAAGCAGTAGGCCCTGATTTCAGTTCTGAGTAATGTCAGTAACGCAAAAACAAAAACAAACAGCCAAACAACAAAACAGAACATTTAAAAAATTAGCAAAGAGTGGGCAACATTTTTTATCAATAGAATAAAGATGAAATTAGCCTGAGATATTTTTTTTCCATTGACAACAGTAATGTTTAAATTATGGCAGCTTCAGATTCTTTAAAACACTTAAGCAACTTCATCTCTTTCATACAGAAGGAGATAATAAGAATGTTTTGTGCAGGAAACCAGTGTGACAATGCACACGGCCTGTGCCTCAGCCTTAGCTAACCAAATAAAGAACAAAAGAAAAGAACATAGGAGCAGATGGTTTATTGTAGAAAATGATGCCAAAGAGTCAGGTAGGGATAGGAAAGAGGACAGAGAAGGAGAGAAAGATAACAGCGATATAATTAAATTTACTTATTATAGTATTCTCTTTTGTTTCAGTAATTCAAGTAAGTCCATTTAGTTTAAATACACATCTCAATAGATTTTTAAATATGTCTACACCCAGGTAACTAACATCCAGGTAAATCAGAAACAATTTCAAGCATCACACAAATTTTCCCTGTGGCACAGATTCTATGTTTATCCCAGTATTCTTGTTTCTATCAAAGTTGATGGTGTTTGCATCCATTTGGTATTTTTTAAGTTGGCCTGCATTCAGCGTCCTTTGTCCTATTTTCTACTGTTAAAGATATCCAATAATTCTATAGTTTGAGATATGTGCATTTTAATTTGTAAATGTTGATTCTATCGTTTTTCATAGTTCTGGCATTTTCTTTCTCTTTTTATTGCATTTGCATTTGCCTTCGCTATGATCTAAATATTTGTGTGCCTTCAGAAAACATACTTTGAAATTTAATCATCAGGAACACATTATTAGAGAATGGAGCTTTTGGCAGCAATTAGATCATGGGAGCAGAACTCTGAGGAGTGCAATCAGTGTTCTTATAAATGAAGCTCCAGAGAGCTGCCCCACACCTTCCTCTAGGAGGAGACAGGTAAGAAGGCATCACCTATGAGGCCGTAGACTCTGATTTTGCTAGAGTATCACTTTGTTCTTCCCAGCATAGAGAACTGGTATGACAAATTCTGTTTATACCCTGACAGTTTTTGGTTTTTGATTTTTACTGCCCAAATGAACTACCACAGGGTTTGATATTTTCTGCTAGTCTGTAATTTGTCCTTTCACCTTTTTAATAGGAGATTCACAGAGTAAACATTTTACTTTTGATGGAATCTATTTTTTTTCTTTCTGTGGATTATGATTGAATGTCAAATCTAAGCTGGAAATCCAAAATGCCTTTTGCTATGGTTATTCCCTAAACTTTCACAACTTCATAGCTCATGCTGCTTGAACTCTGGGCTTGGGCGCTGTCCCTCAGTTCTTCAGCTCAAGGGGAATGCTCTACCGCTTGAGCCACAGCACCACTTCTGGTTTTCTAGTGGTTTATTGGAGATAAGAGTCTCACCGACTTTCCTTGCGGGGCTGGCTTTGAACCGTGATCTTCAGATCTCAGCCTCCTAGCTAGGATTACAGGTGTGAGCCACTGGTGCCCGGCTCATGATGCTTTTTGAGTTACTTTTTGCTCAAGATGTACTATTTATTTAGATCAGTTGTGGGACTTGAACTCAGGGACTGGGCTCTGTCCCTGAGCTCATTTGTTCAAGGCTAGCACTCTAACACTTGGAACCACAGAACCACTTCTGGTTTTCTAGTGGTTAATTGGAGATGAGTATCTCCAACAGTCCTACCTGGACTGGCTTGGAACCACAATCCTCATATACCAGCTTTCTGAATAGCCAGGATTACAGGTGTGAGCCACCAGCACCTGGCAAGATGTACAATTTAGATTAATTCTTTACCCCCATAGATTCAGATTTCTTTTGGCTTATTTGTTGATGTAATATCTTTGTCAGAAGTCTAGTGGACATATTTGTGTGACTTTATTTTTATATTTTATATTCCTTGCCATTGATTTATATCAGTTTCCTTCAGACCTTACAATACTGTCTTGATTACAACAAGTATATAACAAACCTTAACATAGAGTAATTCTTTTAACTTCTTTTTTTGCATGATTGTTTAAACTATAGTTGATACTGTAGATGTCATATAAATTTTGGCTTGAGGCTGTCAATGGCTATAAAAACAATCTTGCTAGGATTTTGATGTAAATGAAATATGTCAAAAATCTTTTTGGACAAGAATGAGACTTTTACTCTGCTTGGTGAACCTGTCAACAAAGTGTGTCCCTCCAGCCTTAATCTTTGTTCATTACTTCCATTCACATTTTGTAACTTCAGCATATACTTTCTATAGGTGATTGTAAGTTTGTATCTATACTCTTTGCTTTCCTTGGTTCATTTGACACCTAATATAGTCTTAATTTTGACTACTACCTTTTCATTACTGGGCTGTAGACACTTATGAATGTTTATGATGAGTCCCATAGTTTGCTGAGCTCACTTGACCTTTTTTTGTTCTTGTTTTTGTTGGATGTGAAACTTGAACTCAAGGGCTGGGTGGTGTCCCTGAGTTTTTTCACTCCAGGCTAGCACTTGACCACTTTGAGCCACAGCACCACTTCTGGTTTTCTGGGGGGTAATTGGAGATAAGAGTCTCATGGACTCTCCTCCCCAGGCTGGCTCTGAACCAAAATCCTCAGATCTTTGCCCCCCAAATAACAAGGATTATAGGCATGAGCCACTGATGCCTGGTTTGATCTTTTTTATATTTTTTAACTTTTTTAAAAAACAGTTCTTAAGCTTTTCTATACTAGTATGTTTATTGTGTGTCTGTGTGTGCATGCACGCATACGTGTGCATGTGTCATGAATGCAAGGCTTTACATTTTTGCTTGTTTTTTTTTCACTCAAGGCTGGCCTGATATCACTTGAGCCAGGCCTCATACCACTTGAGCCATACCTGTAATTCTGGCTTTTTGCTGGTTAATTTGAGATAAGGTTTTCTCAGATTGGTCTGCTCTAGCTGACTATAAACCTCAATCTTCAGACTTTTCAGCCTCCTGAGGAGTTAAGATTACAGGCATGAGACACCAACACCCAGCTTCTATACGAGTTTTAACTTAAAATATATCAGCAGTAGTATTGCTCCACTGTTTACCTTCACAGGATTGCTGCTGGCATTTCAAATCCATTTTAAGTCATTTTTTTCTCTTAAATACATTATCAAGTTTACAAATACTTTCAGCAGTTCAGAATAAGTTAATAAACAATGGAGGTGTTCGCTATGTAATTTTAAAGGATAGCATTTGATTTTATTTTCTACACACTTTTTTTCCTGGTGGTTGTCATTCTGTTGAGAATTCCAATGTTTGTTAGGATTTTATAATTTTTGGATATTGTTTTGTCTTCAGCCTTCAGATAGCAATTATTCAATAGTTGCATAACTGTAGTGAAATTTTAAAGTTTATTTCATGTTTTTATAACCTTTTCATGCACAGAATTATTATTGTTGTTGTAATTTTCATTATCATTATAAGTGATGCTTTTTTTCTTTATTTCACACTACAAAGATATGAGTCATTCATTTTGGAACTGTAAGGCTATCAAAAGCTCTGTTAATACTTTCTATGTAAATGTAAAGACAATAGCAATTTATAAGTAGGAGTAAGGAATGATACTTAAGTGAGAGCTTTAACAATCTCCTCACTCTTTCTACTGACTATAATTCCATCTGTGTGTGGGACAGTGAAGCCAATGTGAGCATTTATAAGGATGAGACATGAAGAGTTCCCTCCAGACCCCAGTGTTTCATGATTTGACCCAGAAAGATGCTCTGTAAACAGAAATGCCCCTGGACCCGGTTAACTAAAATGTGCGGTACAGCTACCGCTTGCAACAATGTTGCACACAGTATGACAATCCCTCCCTAGATGAATTTCTCATTACCAATAGAACATAAAGGGCTTGTTCTAGAGTGATCTGAAGGAAATGCTTCCTACCATGGAAAAATCACAATGAAAATTTCAGATAAACTAAGTTCATGATGGTTCATAGAGCAGAAGGTTTGGCATCCATCAAGCCTGGCTTTGATTCTACTTTTGGAATATCTTAGTTTTGACATGGGTTCAACTTTTCAAATTGGAGTTTTCTTCTCATGTTTTTTTCTTTGAGAGATAAATATAGCACACGATATTTGATGTACAAATACGTTTCCCTATGTACGTACTCCACAATTACGCTAGTTATTATTTTCCTTAAACTACATGTGGCTTTTTGAAATTGTTTCCTAGTGGCTTGGATATAATAACAAGCTACTCTAATCGCACACTTATACTGCATATATATATATATATATATACACATACATACTGTATATATACATACATATTGTTTATATATACATATACAGACATACCATATATATGGTATACGTATGTATATTAGTTTTGATATCATTTGATGATATACAAAATAATTGCCATTCATAAAGCAACCTGAACATTTCATATCCTGGAAAATCTCTAAAATATTCCTTCTTACTCTTTAAAACTCCATTATTCTAAGGTGATGTACAGAGGGGTTACAGTTACATACTTAAGGTAATGAGTACATTTCTAGTCCACTATTACCTGAATAGTGGAAAAATATATTCGTTTGGCCTTAGAATGCCTAGGATAATTTTTTCATAGAAGTTAAAATGCATAGGGTTACTTTCAAAATATAAGTTTTCTCATATACTAATTGCATATCTAATGACATCTTAGTACAATTGTTATTTGGGGAATGTATTTAGAGCCATTAGCATTCTCTTCAAATTGGAACTAGCGAAATGGAGGTTTTACTACTTCTCAGCTGGTCCTGGACTGTCATGGTAAGAGTGGAAATCAAGGAAGAGCTAGGTTAAATGACTCATCCTGGGCCATGGAACATGTTGAAAGATGTGTACTATTTCTTCTAAGAAATATATGTTTAAATGTATGAGAACATGCTTTTGGGCTGAATATCTGAAATGATTTGCTAATAGCTTTGCCCCCTTATTATAATTTGACTCAGCTCTTTGTATCATCTGAAAACACTAAATTCTTCAGAAATGTGTAAATAATCAAATGTGTGTATTTATATAACCCAGTGTCATAGCAACGTCCCTGATCCTTAGAATTCTAATAACATTTATATAAAACCTTGTATAATGTGGATGTAGCCAGGTTCAGACATGGTTTGCATGGTTGCTCCACAAAAGGTAATCTAGTTCTGTCTAAAAATTAAAACTATATGAAATTTAATGTAGCACATAGCTAGCTACCAATCGAACATGCATTGTGGTTTTAATTTTATTTTGTTGAACTCAGGGCTTGGGCACTGTCCCTGACCTTTTTTCATTAAAGGATAGTGCTCTGCCACTTTCTGGGCTGGCTTCAACCTGCAGTCTTCAGATCTCAGCTTCTTGAGCAGACAGGATTACAGGTGTGGGCCACCAGTGCCCAGTAGTTTCATTTTTTAATCCTATAGAAATAAACTATCATAGATTTTTCAGATTCAGTTTTAGTAGATAAATTTAATAAGTAATTTATATTAAATAACAGAAACTAAAATAATCTTTTAAATCCTTTCACAATATGTCCTTGCCTAGAAGAAATTTCCAATGAAATAACAGAGGTAGGTGTGTCAGAAATTATTGTTGTTCAATACTCACTATGAAATGTACTCACTACCCTACTCATGCAACTGTAACCCCTCTGTACAAAATTTTTACAGTAAATATATTAAGAAAAGAAATTGTTGCTGTTGTTGTTGTTGTTGTTGTAATTGTGCCGGTCCTGGGGTTTGAACTCAGGGCCTGTCCTTTAGGCTTTGTGCTCAAGGCTAGCTCTCTACCATTTCAGCTATAGATCCATTTCTGGCTTTTTTGGTAGTTAATTGGAGATAACAGTCTCATAGACCTTTCTGCCCCACGATGGCTTTGAACCAGGATCCTTTGGTCTTGACCTCCTGAATAGCTACGATTACAGGTGTGAGCCAGCCATTTTTTTTTAATTTTTAGAAAATAGACTTGTACCGTATGTTTTCATCTTCTATATTTAGTACATGATACTAAATTAAGTCTCTAGACCATGACTCTAAGTTAAGTGATATGCTTCTATGTCTCACTTAAAAACATTTTAGCTCTTTTGTCTGTAAATTTTGTATATATTCTTATATAGTGTAGTTTTATTGGCTAATCTTAATTGTTTTGTGTGTGTTGGTATTTATAATTGAGTTCAGGCCTGGTGGTCTTTGCTGGCCCTCTACCACGTAAGGCTGGCACTCTACCATTTGAACCACAGCTCCAGTCCTAGCCTTATTCAAGAAAGGTTTGACTTTCCTGCCCTGGTTGGCTTCCATCCTTGATCCTCAGATATCACAACCTCTTGAATAACTAGAATTACAGGAGTGAACCACCAGCACCTGACTTTAGATTTACTTTTTAATATTTCATTATTTGATAGACTCATAGGAAATAGCTTTAAGATTTATGTGTTCTTTATTGATGAGATAAGATCAAGTGATACTTACAATTTTGTCTCCTGAATTACCACCAAATTCGTTCACTAACTCCATATTTTTTGTGCATTCTTTTAGATTTTCTGTATGAACATGGCCTTACAGAAATAATTATCTAATTTACTTATTTACTTTCAATTTTTTATGTCCTATTTAAAACATCTTTATTTATAGCCTTTATTTTTTATTGTTTTACTTAGAAACAATGGCTAATTGTAATCTGATACAAATTATTAACTTTCCCATCTCCTCACAATGTTCTAACAGCAATCATTAACTCCATTATTCTTCATGTCTTCTATCCTGCATTTTAATTCTGCATATATTTTGCTCTCATAAAGTTATTATTGTTTCATATAGAAGCATTTACTTATACTCATCTATTTTAAAACATGTTTTGATCTTCATTGAAATTTTGTTTTTGTTTCTTTGGGAATTTTTTGCCCAATGTTATCAGCGTAAACATGCTATTTTCTTATGTTTTTATTTTTTATTTTTCTACTGTAAGCCTAACATGTACATTATTCATTTTTCTATACCTTTCTCAGTAAACTGACTGATACTATCTACCTGTGATCAGTTATATTCTCTAGTCATTTTATTTGAGGCTCATATATATTTTGGGGTATGTAGGTTGCTCTTTTTCATCAGCTTTAGAATATATTACATTATCAGTATTTAAAATACTGTTTTTTATTGTGAAAATACTGTACAGAGGGGTTACAATTACATGGGCAAGATAATGAGTACATTTCTTATCAAGCATTGTTGCCTCCTCTTTTGTTTCCCCTTCCCATCCCTTCCCATCTCCTACCCACCCCCCACCCCCAGGCCAAAGTTGTAAAGTTCGTTTTCGACATAACGACTTGTACATCTTGTTGTTGCAATGGGTCCACCTGTGTCCCTATTTAAACGATTTTTTTTGCCCTTCCCCTCCACAAATTATACCACCATCAAATACAATGAAAGCAGGGGTTATACCGTGGGGGAGGGACATACAAAGCAACAAAGAAATCATCTTATAAATATGTTAGAAACAATCTCAAGAAAGTAAAAAACATTTGAATCCTTATTTTGGGGTTCAATTCACCTAACATCATCTTATCTGACCATTTCTGCTTGTCTCAGACATAGACTAGTTATTGCAAATAAGGGAAACCATCGGACCTATGTTTCTTTGGACTTCACTTACTTCATTTAATATAATTTTTTCCAAGTCTTTCCATTTCCTAACAAATGGCGCAATGCCATTCTTTCTGATGAAGGCATAGAATTTCATTGTGTATATATACCACATTTTCTTGATCCATTCATCTACTGAGGGGCACCTGGGTTGGTTCTATATCTTAGCTATGGTAAAAAATGCTGCAATAAACATAGTTGTGCTGGTAGCTTTAGTATGGTCTTGTTTGTGATCATTTGGGTAAATGCCCAAAAGTGGGATTGCTGGGTCAGAGGGGAGTGCTGTGTGGAAAACTAAAGCTAGTTCCTTATATATCACCCTGCACCAGAATCAACTCCAAATGGATCAAAGACCTCAGAGTCAAAGCAGACACTCTGAAAACATTACAGGACAGAATAGGAGAAACCCTAGCTCTCCTTGGCACAGGCTGAAATTTTCTTAATTGAGACCCAGAAACACAACAAATCAAAGAAAGGTTGGACAAATGGGATTGCATGAAATTGCAGAGTTTCTGCATGGCAAAGGACATAGCTAGCAAGATTAATAGAAAGCCCACGGATTGGGAGAAGATCTTCACTAGCCTTACAACAGACAAGGATCTCATATCTAAAATATACCTGGAACTCAAGAAATTAAATCCCCAACAACAAATCCTCAAAGAAACAACTGCCCAATTATTAAGTGGGCTAAAGACTTAAAGAGAAACTTCTCTGAAGAAGAAAGAAGGATGGCCAATAGACACATGAAGAAATGCTCAACCTCCCTAGCCGTAAAAGAAATGCAAATCAAAACAACATTGAGATACCACTTCACCCCAGTTAGAATGGCAAAAATCAAGAACTCTAATAACAACAGATGCTGGAGGGGATGTGGACAGAAGGGAACCCTACTGCATTGTTGGTGGAATTAAATATTGTTTCTGTCCCATTGCTTCTCTCTTCTCTTCTCAGGGAACTTTCTGTTGTATCTCATATATTTCATATGAGTTAGATAGATAATTCTCCACATTATTCTATCTGACCTCTGTAACTCAATGTGAAAATGACCTAATAATTCATAATGGTTATCACTTATCTCTAAGTTCTTAATTGTAGTTAATGTACTTTATGTTAGAAATTTTTGCTTTTATGGGCCCTAGTTTTCTATTACCATTTTTGCATCTTTTTATCTACTTGTAGAGAATTTTATTGAATCCATTATTCATAACCCTTACAAAGTTCTTGATCACATGTAATTTTATTTCTAACATCTGTTTTGATCAGGACGTCTTGCCATTTGTCAGTGACAGAGTTTTTAAATTTAATGTAGAATACTGTAAACTAAAATAGTGTTCTAAAATTTTGTTATCTCTTTGCAGAGACAAATTAGATAAAATAGAGGTTAAATATTTTAGTCAAAACTAATGGTGGTCCATTCATCTATATTCCTCCATCAGAAAGAATGATATTGCCCCATTTGTTAGTAAATAGAAAGACTTGGAAAAAATTATATTAAGTGAAGTAAGCCAGGCCCAAGGAAACATAGGTCCCATGGTTTCCCTTATTTGCAATAACTAGTCTATGTCTGAGACAAGCAGAAAAGGTCAGGTAAGTTGATGTTAGGTGAAATGAACCCCAAGATAAGGACTCATCTCCACTGAGTCTGCTTAGCAGACAACTGTGACGCTAACGCTAGCACTGGGTGAGAGCCTAATGGTACTTGACATTTCACTATCTTGGCTTTGCTGCACTTTTCATTGTAAAATGAAAGATCTAGTAAGAAGAAACAAACTAAGCATTTGCAATAACGCCTCACGACATTTCTATTATTGTGATAACTTACACCTTAATTTTAATACATAGTAAGTTGAACTTCTATTTTCTCAATATGTAGAGTCAGACAGCATATGTCAACTATTCATATAGCAAACAACACACTTTACCACATTTTAATTTTCCTTTGCCCACACATTTTTCAGTGGGAAATTAATATCTTTTCTTCTTCTCATGAGGGTATTAATCATTACTTTTATAAATCTTCATGTGTTCCACTAAGTCTGTTTCTTTAGATGTTATTATGATTAATGGTCTATTTTAGCTCATTTCTAACACTGTAATTTTTGCTTTGTGTTTACCCACTCTTTCATGATGAAATAGTCATTCTTCCTTTCTAGATTTCATCGTCAAAAGTTATTGAACCAACTAAAATCAATGCCAGTGTTTATTTTTACTACCGATTTTGTGTCTTATACACAGAACTTGTATTTCTAACTCTCTCTATGTATTTAATTTTGCAAGTAGGCTTTGTGGTTTTACTTTGTTTCTTCACTATAAGAGAGAGGGTCTTCAGTATTACAATATCCTAAAATCATAATTACTTTCATCTCTATTTTCAAGGCTGACTTAAGCTGTCAAAATCTCCATACCCAAAGTGTTCACTTTAGAAATTTAAATGTTTCCTCCAATAGCCCTGATAATTTCTTCTAGTTGTCTAATTACGCTGCTATGAGTACTAAGCCAATATGATTTTATCCTTTTGTTAAATTTTAATTTTCTGTTCTTGAAATTTTCTTTCTTCCTTTTTTTTTTCTTTCCAGGCTTGGGGCTTGAACTCAGGGTCTGGGCACTGTCCTTGAGCTTCTTTTGCTCATGGATAGCACTCTACCACTTGAACCATAGGACCACTGCCAGCTTTGTCACCTTATGTGGTACTGAGGACTCAAACCCCCAGGGCTTCAGGAATGCTAGGCAAACACTTTACCACTGAAATTGTAAAATACCATCACCTTTTTTTCAGTGCAAAATCATTTTATTTATCCAGCTCATTACTGCTACTCGGTAATCCAAAACATATTTTTTTTCTATGATTTCTTTATGATTCCTATTTATTTGCTCTCATTGTATATTTTTTCTTGTCTTGCACTAGGACTAAACAAAGGCTGCAGCTTCTTTGTCCCTGTGACTGTTCATTATCTTGTAATTTTGCAATTTTAGTTTTTACACTCAGCTCTATAATCTCCTCCTCCTTTATATGAGTCCATTATAGTATTTATCTAATATGGTGACATACACTGCATGCATTATCTACAAAATGTATACCTAAACGCCACATGTAGTGATCCATATATGTAATCTCAGTAACTGGGGAAGTAGAGACTGGAGGATCAAGACCTGAGGCCATCCCTAAGGGGAAACGTGCATGAACCTATCTGGAAAATAAGTAAGAAATCAAAGAGGACCTTGAGTGGTAGAGCGCATGCGCCTATCAAGTTCAGGGACCTGGATCCCATACCTAGTGCTGTCTGTGAGGTATTGAGATAGATAAATAGTGCTATTGATATTTCATATTATTACAGTGATTTTTTTCTATTTAACAATGTTGGCTTTACCTTTTAATTCACAAATACTTTTATGTTGATTATTGAAGTGACTTGTTTATTTAGAAATACCTCTTTTCCTAACAATGTTAGTCTTCTATAGTTTATTTTCTGATATATTAATACAACCAATTTATCATCCTTTTGATCTCCGTTAGCATAATATATATATATATATATATACATATATAAACAGTTATTAACTTTTAGCTTGTAAGTATTTTTTTCCCTTACTAGAATCTGAGCTCAGGGTTTCATGCTTGCCAGCCAGGTTCTCTGCCGCTTTAGTCACATCTGCATTCCGGCTTTTTGCTTGTTACTTTGGAGATGGAGTCTCACAGACTTTTCTGCCCAGGGTGATTTTGAACCTTGATCCACCAAATCTCAGCTTCCTGAGTAACTAGAATCCCAGGCATGAGCAACTGGTAATCTTTGTACAGTCATATGACTAACATCTCACCGTGTGTTATGTTGCTTTCGTATGCAGTCTGCCTTTAAAATTGGTGTTTATACTTTTCACATTCGATGTGATTACGGATGGAGTTGTGTTTAAATTCAACATATTCTTTTCTACTTTTCTGATCTACTTTTGTTTGCGTTTCTTCTATTTTCTGTCACACTCTGTCTTCTCAGTTTACATAATATACCCATTTTACTGTCCCCATAGTCATTTGTAAGCTTCAGACTCAAGACATGCCAACCTGGCCTGTCATCTGTTTTATCATCCTTCTGTGTACCTCTCGTCCCTGCCAGAGTTTTTTCCTATGTAGAGTTGCTCACAGCACTCACTCAGGAAACTAATCACATGGCTTTATGCCATAATTAGATTGGAAGTCCTTATTTAGCCTTTGTTTATAAAGCCTTATATATGCTCAGGCTGCCTTTATAACCTCACTTACCATAAAGATTCATTCTACTTCAACCATGGTGTCTTTCATTCTTTCTGTCAGATAGCACAGGAAAAACATTCTTCAATATTTTACATCCATAATTCCTTCTGCATTCCTCCAGATGTCTTTCTTGCTTACGCTCTTACTTTGTATTTTTATATATTTATCCACATGCCTTTGCTTCAGGAAGACTTTTCTTGCTTATGCTATCCAATCCATGAGTCCCAACTTGCATTCTATCCTCTAGTTTTTATTTAGCTTAGAAAGACATATCTTTCAAACTGACTTCATGTTTTGTACTTATTTATTATCTCTGCCCCCTAGTTGCAAGTTGGCAACTAAGAGGCCTGAAGGTCCTCTCTTTTATGTATTACAGCATTTTCTGAACTGAATGAATGCCTGGCACATTTTTGCTGCTAAAATATATTCATAAAATAAATACATGAATGGATGTAGGATTTTTTTCCGACATGTCTGGCAAGATGGCTACTTATAGGTCTATAGTTAAGTGGTCTAAATCATTAGCCTTACTGTATCTTTACGTTTGTTTCTTCACATCCCAAGGCTCTTATTTTTGTCATTTTTTATATCATTTACTTATGGCTGATGTACTAACTCTGTATCTTCTGACTAAAAAGTTGGAGTACATGTGCGGCACTTGGGTAGAGAATGGAGAAACTCATGCTATTGGCATGTCACCCCTCTATTCATACACTGACACACACACACACACACACACACACACACACACACACACACACACACACACACACACACACACCCCTAAAATATTTACTGTCTATCTATTTATTGCTTCAAGATTTATCATTTTTGCTTCTTAACTTTTAAGTCAATAAAATTTATGTTAGGACCCTGGTTGGTCCCTAAATCAGTGAATACATACAGTTTTTATTTTCTCACTCTCAGCATATAATCTGTAGGATATTTTTCTCATATATTCAGTCTAAAGGCTGTTTACTATAAATTTCAAACCACCCTTCAGTGATCCAGCGGCCAAGGATGTGAGGATTCTCAGCAGGTAAACCATATCTCAGCATATATATTTATTTTTCTTAGAAAAGACTCCCTGTGAAATACAAGATTTCAGTGTATTATTTTCAGTTTCCTCTGGCTACTGGCCATTACCTCATGCAAAGCTTGGATATATTACAGATCCTTTCCAAGATCATTTGAATTTCTGTAAATATACTTCTATTGATGCTCTGCCTCCAAGTGCCATTGGCATATCTTCAGTCGATACACTAAGAGGAAGGAAATTCTCAACTTATGTACTATGTCTCATGTCGATGGGATTTCTGCTCTTTTCAAATGAGAGGTGCTTGTGGAGTTGTATTGAAGACATGAACTTAGGAGCTGGATTGCTTTATCACTTACAACCTCTGTGGATACGGTCAGCTTAATTAAGCTTCTTTGCATCTTAATTTCCTCAATTGTAGAAGAAAATGTAAGATAATGCTTACCCCCCACAAAGGAGAAAACCATGAGCAAACAACAGCCAACTCTCTTTCCTACCATAGATATTGAGGTGAAACATAATATCAGTTGCTGTTCTAAAAGCTTACAGATAAAATATTGCATTTTGACCAGTCCTAATAGACAACTACTACTAAGCATTTAAACAAATGATTTAAAATTATCTACCTATTAGGAGTTGTTTGAAAAAATGTCGTTATTGCTACATGCAAATGTCTCAGATGTCTGAGAAGATTGAGTCTCAAAGCTGTTAAGCAGTGAAGTCAGTGGCATTGTTATCTCCAGTGAATCAGCAAAAAGTCAGAAATGGAGGCAAAGCCTCCACTTGGTAGAGAACCTGCCTTGAGCAGAAAGAGCTGAGCAAGAGTACAAGGTCCTGAGTTAAAGCTTCTAGTAGGAGCACAAAGTAGTAAATAAATAAATTGATCATCATCATCATCATCATCATCATCATCATAAATAAGGAAAAATATCAATGCTAAGATTTTAAAAATCAGATTTACTAGCTAATGGAAAGGGAATGGAAGTGTTCCACAATGTTCCTTACCTAGAGAAGGCTGGGAAGGATACTGCAACAATTAAAATTTTAGGATAAATAATTCTTCATGTGGGCCATTGGCCCATGCATACCATCTTTCTAAGCATCTCAAGTTCCTATTTGTGAGAATCTAGTAGTATCATATTAGCCTTATGAATATATATATACATATTTATTCTTAATGTTGTCAAATGATGCACAGGGTGGAGAGAAATTACCTATGCACCATTAACCACATCCACTGTTCTTTACAAGAAATAACCATCCAGTGTGTTAAGAAATAACCATACACTGTGTTTAATAGCACTGATAATTGTCCTTCATGCCTCCCTGCTTTATCATGTGTTTCCAACCATTTTTAAATTAGAAATGATTTGGTTTTGACTACATCTGAGTCTAACCGCTTATACAGCGTGGGTTTAGAAGTGTAGAAAGCCATGGACAAAAACAAAGGCAATCAGTAATTCTAATAATGAAACATACACATACACACACATGAAAAGTTACAGATGGGATATGACAAGATGGTGACAAATGTCCACACTGCACATTCACAGGCTCATGACTGTATTCCTAGCTACTCAAGAGAATGAGATCTGAAGGTCACTTTGAGAAGCCAGAAGTCTACATTTCACATGTATACTTAAAATATCAATATTTAATATGAACTCAGTCATCAATGCTAGTATTTTCAAAGGATTTCAACTACCTAAGAACTGGACAAAAAATAGTGGTATGAATATAAATTAATATGATTGAGAGAAAATAAAAATGAGGGTTCAACTAAATTTCAACTTTGGAAAATTATGGTTTCCATACATAGATCTTATATGTTTCATTAGATTTATAACTAAATAATTGCCTATTTTATAACTCTTACAAATTATGCTTTGTATTAGATTCCATTTATATTTTTTCAATGCTAATATTCAGAATCATGATTAATTTTCATGTGTTGTCTTTGCAATCCTATGTATACTCACTTCTAAATTCAAATCATTTGAAGTTTCAAGACTTTCTCAATACTTAATAATCCCATTTGCAAATACAAATGATTTTATTATGCTTTTATTACTCATTCATTCTTAGCTTGTTTCCTTTCTTTAATATTCTGGTGGAATACAGAATAGACAGGGCTTTAGTCGTTATTTAGGATACGACAGTCAATTTTCACCATTAAAGAGTGATACTTATTATCTGTTCTTTTTACTCAGCCTTTTCTGTTTCAAGTTGTTTTTTTTTACTGGCTTCTCATATATTTATTTTTAATGTATGTTTTATTGTAAAGATACTGTACAGAAGGGTTACAGTTACATGAGTAAGATAATGAGTACATTTCCTATTCAGCATTGTTACTCCCTCCTTTGTTTTTCCCCTACAATCCCTTCCCTCCCACTTCCCCAACTCCACCCTCCCCTCCACCCCAAAGTTGTAAAGTTCATTTTCAACATAGTGTCTAGTACATCTCATTGTTACTTTCTAGTGATTTTATCCTGTACAGTGTAGATAAATATTGAATTTCTCAATGATTTTCTGCATGTAATGGCAAGATTATTTGTTTTATCTTGTTAATAAGTCAGAAAGCATTGCTTGATTTTCAAATATAGAGCCAGCCTTACATTTATGAATAACCTCTAATTGGTTTGATTTACATATTACATAAAATACAGTTATTTATATATATATATATATATATATGTACATAACTAATGTCAGAGCTCAGTTCCTCACATTCATAATTCCAGATAGGCAGAGATTGTAAGGATTTTGGTTTGAGGCTAGTCTGGGGAAAAACTTAGCAAGAACCCTCTTAACCCCATTTGAACAACAAAAACAAAAAGCTGGGATGGTGGTGTGAGTCTGTCATAACAGCTACATGGATGACATAAGTGATAAGCCCGTCCAGACTGGCTCTATAAACCCTGTGGGAACATATTGAGAAATAACCGAAGCAAAAGTGGCTAGGGGCATAGCTCAATAAGTAGTGCATCTGCCCCTCAAGAATGAAGCCTTGAAATCAAACTCTACTAACACCAAAAAACAAAAGCAACAAAAAATACCCGAATATAAATATTGCTAGGACTGATTTTTCTTGTACAGTTTGTTCTGATTTGACTGTCAAAGCAATGCTAATCTATTTTATTTTCTGTCTTCTAGATGAGATTGTGTAAAGTTTGTGTAATACCTTATAGGCCAAGTGATATCTGTTTTGGAATATTTGTACTCCAAATTCAATTTCTTCAAGAGTTAGGGGATGATTCAGTTTATTCATTTTATCATAGATGAGCTGTGGTAGTTTGGGATTCCAAGAAATTTTCATCTAACTTGGTGAAGAATTTCCTTGGGGTTGTCAGTTTTGTTGTCTTTATTATTCTTTAATATTTGCAAGGCACATAGTGCATACTCTTCTTGAATCTTAGTGTGTATTTATCAATTCAGTTACCCTCTTAGTGATCGCTAATCAGCAGTATGCCTAGATTATAACATTCTAGTACTTCAAAATGGAACACATGCAAGCATTTTTGGGTTCTGTAGTGGGGAGCTGCTCTCTCAATGGGCAGCAATGTTCAGAGCATTGCCTTCCAGTGATTACCAGGAACTCCTGGCCCAGAAACTGACATCAAAATATTTTATGGCTCTACCAGCTCTGATCTAATCATAGAAGTTCCTATTTTGCTGAAATTTTGGGACAGTTTTTCATACAGAATCCAATGTTTGGATTTAAGGTTTTGATTGGAAAGTTAACTTTTCGGCAGCATGGCCCTTTAGCTTTCTGGAAGCAAATTTACGTAGTCTTGCATAACAAATGGTAACCTTTTTCACAGTGTATAATGGAGCTTAGCTAGAAAGTATCTTATTAAAAAGGATCAGAATTTAATGCAGACATATTGCACTTCCAAATTACAGATTACTTGATTGCTAATTGGTCCCAACTATTACCTAGAAGTGTTTTTTTTTTTTAATTGAAGGCTCTAGACTACTTACAAAAAATAAAAGGCAGTCCAAATACTAAAGTACTAGTTTTTTTCTTTGTCAGTCATGGGACTTGAACTCTGGGTCTGGTCACTGTCCTCAGCTCTTCAGCTAAAGGCCAGCACTTTACCAAATGACCACAGTGCCACTTCCAGTTTCTGAGTAGTTTACTGGAGATAAGAGTCTCACAGACTTTCTTGCCCAGGCTAGATTTGAACTGTGATCCTCAGAATCTCAGCCTCCTGAGTAGCTAGGATTACAAGCATGAGCTGCTGGTGCCTGGCTAAAGTACTAATTTAAAACATCTGATTTTAAATCTCTGACTACGTAGTCATTCAATGTGATAACAATTTCAGTTGCTTCTTTTTTGAAGACACAATATGTCATTGCTATTGTAAAACTGATATGTGCAGTGGAGTTCATTAGACATTGTGTTGAAAATGCACCTGAAAATCTAGGAGAGATAAAGGGAAGAAGAAACACTGTCCAAATATTTATCTGACTTATGTGATTGTAACCATTCTGTACATAACCATTATGATAACAATAAATATAGAAGTTAATAAAATTAACATGTGTTCTATAGTTTATGAAAAAGCCATTCAATCACAACAGAAAAGTTCGAGGGAAAAAGAATAACCTCATCTGAGCTAAAGATATGAGTGTGAAGATTGGAAGAGCTACACAGTGTGGTCCTCACAAAAGACCAGACCCAGAGTTCATCCAGAATGTGATTCCAGTGTCTTTATCTCACACACTGCTGGTGTGCATCCAATAGTACCCTCACAGAATCTGAAATACCAACACAGGGGAAAGGAGAGATACAATTCGATACTATGAAGAATGTAGCAGGGAACATCAAAATGTCTAATGCATCCATTCTTAAAATTCAACAACTTAGAATAATTAAATTCTTTGGGAGGAAAATGTTGTAACCAAATCCAGCCAAGATGTTATAGTATAAATAACTATGAAAGAGTTGAATTTCTAATTAAAAAGCTCTGGGAGACAAGCTCCATACCCAAATCATTAGATAATTTTACCAAATATTTGAAGGAGAAATTAACACTGACTTTATACTATATTTTCTAGAAAATAACATAAAACCAAAAACCTTAACAAAATTTTATCCCACTGAACCAACCAATGAATAAAAGCAATAATAAATATACTCCACCTCCACTGGGCCATTTATTCCAGAACTCAGAGATTAGTTCTACGCTCAAAACATAATCTAGCAGTCCATCACTAGAACAAAAAGTTATATCATCACACCAGTTGAAGCAGAAGTATTTGAAACTTTTTATTGTGCCAGAACAGATAGTAACGTGAGTCAAAGAATAAGGTAATTCATCTAAGGTCAAGGACAAGGGACTAACAAATAGCATCTTTGCATAACAATGTTCTTACATACTATTGGCAATTCCACAGACTATTCTCATCCAATTAAGTCACAGTAATTCTTAGGCCTCATAATAAGTTTGTACATATTAGATTAAGTTACCGTCATTTGTGTCATGCGCAGACTTGGCTCTGAGATTCCTCAGTACTTAATGTGAAACACGCTGCAGCAAATCGTCTTTAGCCAAGGGACTGACAGTAAGTATTTTAGGCTTTGCAGCCAACACAGTCTCAGTATCAACTGCTCAGTTCTATAAGCAGCCCTAGACAATATGTAAATGAGCAAGCGTGACTGTTGTTCCAATAAAACTTTACTTGTGGGCTTTGAGCTTGCTGGGTTTACAGAAACAGGTCATGGAAAACAGACAGGCAGGAAGGTGGGAGGAAGGCTGTGGGTGGAAATATGAAGTAAAAGCAGTTCTGTGTCATCCATATGTGAAAACACAAGGCAATGATAGAAGAAAATAAAATTTTAAAAAGCAGTGGAGGTGGGGGGCAAGGCTGTGGGAGATGCTATGGGCTATGTTTAGAGATTTTCCTATAATAATGATGAACCAATAAAATGTTTAAAATATGCTAGCCTGTAAAGGAACAGATCAGAGAATCTTCAGGAGCAGGAATATGGTCTTAAGTTTAGTTTCTAGTGTGTACTCAAGACTAAAACAAAAATAATAGAAAAAATATAAACATTTTCCCTATGGAGGGTTCTCTGGATTCTTCAAGGATTATGCATTTTATTTAGTAGAATAATTTCCATTTGCAAAATCATTATGGAATGTACTGATATTCTTTATGTCCTGTGTGAAGTTGCCTTTAATTGCTTTGCTATGCTAAAAAGATACATCTGATCATATGACATAATATTTATTGAAATGAACTCCAGGAAATGGAAACAAGAAGGTTTTCTGTTTGCTTCCTTTTCTTTGTCTTGTTTGTACATTTATCTGTCTTTGGGAGGGTAAGGGAGAACACAGAATGGAGGGACAAAGGGTGAACAAATGCAGTAGTGGTACTAACTAGACACTGTGTGGAAAGTGAGCTATACAATTTGTGGATGATGATGTCCAAAAAGAAGTGAATTCTTTACTTGACTTATATAATTGAACCTCCCTGTATATCACCTTTATAGTAACAATAAAAGAGAAAAAGAGATACATCTGTTTTAATGTGATAGTGAAAGCAAAAGCCAGTTAAATGGAGAAAATTCTAAATTATTATTATCTTTAGTTGTACAAAGAGGTTTCAAATTCAACCCATCAGTTTATGAGCACAGTGGATCTTAGTTAATGTCACCCCATTCATCATTCTCCTCCATCTGTTCTAACCCTACCCATTCCTTCTAGTTACGGGGTCCATTTTCATATATGTACATTGTTCACTCACCCTTCTATTTGTCCTCCCTTCTTGACTTCCTGCCTCCAGCCCTTTTCCAGTTTCTTGGTATTCATTTTGTTTAAAGCTATGAGTTCCTTGTTCATAGAAGTTACACCATTGGATCCCTCCTCTTCATATTCTATGCTTTTGCCAATTTGTGTATATCTAACTGCAGCAATTTAAGAAGAGTTAGGAGGCTTGGAAAGAAATAAAAATCACTAAATTTAGAAACAATAAGTTCAGGAACATTCCTGCAAGAATGATCCAGATTCTGGATTTGTCTGGTGTCTCCATACTTCCAGTAAATGGGGAGCTCTCAGGAAACCCAGTCATGTGTTAGATATCAGGGATTTTGGCTAGGGTATGATAGAACCCCATCACCAGACAGGGTGGCAATCAGGAGGGCAAAAGTTTATTCACCTGCCAATAGAGGAAAGGGTCCGGATATCAAAGGCAATGCTGGCCCCTAATAGGGTCAGGGCTAGGGTTTACAAATTTAAGTAGCAGAGGAAGGTACTGAAAGCATTTTGTGATATTCCCATAGCTAGGTGCTCCAGGAAGCTGTGGGGGCAGTCAGTTTCTTAAAAACAAAACAAAACAAAAAACAACACTCCTCCCCCCCCAAATGGTTGGTTATTATCTAGTACAGTCCTTTCTAGGAAAACATTGTCAAGGCTTAATGCTAGTAGGGTTCTTTGAGTTTAGAAACACAGCTTTTTGCAAAGCAAAGTAAAAGAGCCTCCTTGCCAGACAACAAAACGAGAGTCTTTTGCAAAGTGCAATCGGTTTGGCTAATTTGAGTTGGGACACTTGTACAGACCACAAAAGCAAAACAAAACTAAATAATCTTTCCCAGACTGAGTGGGGAATAACTGTGGGGGAGTTGTTCCTTCCTTTTTCTAGATTTCTTGGTCCTTTCTTCTGCTTGAATACATGCCTCCAGTGGCATCATCTGGGCATGTCCACATTGTATCTCTTCTCATTGGGGAGAGAATGAGTCTTTCAACACAAGACAGGTGCATGCAGACTCTTTCCCTATGCAGCCTGTACTGCTGGGTAAGGTTCTCTTGTCCAAAGAGACTGTCATTCACAATTGAAGCTGACCTTGCTCTAAGCTGACCTGGCACAGTGTCTTCTCCACACAAGTAAGGCGTTGTCCAACCTGCTGCTTCTGTGGATAGATCATGTCTTTCTTGATTATTCTTGATTATTCAAATAACCATGAAGTGGTTTGACATCCTGGAAGCACTATTTTTTTTTTTTTTTTTTTGTCGGTTGTGGGGCTTGAACTCTGGGCCTGGGCGCTGTCCCTGCGCTCTTCAGCTCAAGGCGAGCCCTCTACCGCTTGAGCTACAGCGCCACTTCCGGTTTTCTAGTGGTTTATTAGAGATAAGAGTCTCACGGACTTTTCTGCCCGGGCTGGCTTTGAACCTTGATCCTCAGCCTCCTGAGTAGTTAGGATTACAGGCATGAGCCACCGGCGCCCGGTTTGGAAGCACTATTCTTGAAGGCAGAATTTAGTACTGATATTTACTAATACTGGTGCCTTGAGATTCCATCTCAGCTGGATAAATGGGGACCTTTGCTTGTTATAGTTATTGTGTTTCCATGCATGGCACCAAGAAACATGCACTGACTGACTGCCTCTTTTTTAATAATACTGTTTGAATACCAGGAAGCTGAATCTTGCAGTGTATGTGTGTAAGGGGGGTGAGTTGAAGTGAAGAGGGTAGATAAATAGAGAGAGGTAGAGTGGGAAAATGCCCTCATCATATTATAGTTATAAACATGTTACATATATTTCCATAAGTAAATATATACAATATATTTATAATATTATGTATTATATATTATATATTTACTATATAACCTATAATAACAGATTTACTATATATTTATATTTTATATTTATGTTTATTATATATTGTATATACTTTATATAATATATAATAAATGTATTATATAATAATTATTTATATTATCTTTACGTAAATATATAAACATATAATATTATACAATAAATATCTAATTGAGAATATAATTAATAATATAATATATAATAAATTTATAATTAATGTGTATTAAAGTAGATATTGATTATATAATGAATAATTGGTAATAGAAAATATAATATAATTTAATATATGATATATTATCATATCATATATTATATAGTATATCACATAATATATGATCATATATCATATCATATATCACATAATATAATAACTATATGCTCTATATTATATGATAAAATATAATATATTATTAATTATAGAATATATTATATGTAATATAGTGCATATAATATATTGTACAGCACAGTATATTTTTTTAATTTAATTTAATTATCAAGTTGATGTACAGAAGTCTTATATTTAAATACATAAGGTAGTGAATACATTTCTTGTTGAAATTGTATTATATTATATATTATGTATTTTATATAGAGGGGGGGGATGGATGGCATTGGAAGACATGGGGCAGAATGATCAAAGGGTCATAGTGATCAAGATGCATGGTACTCATAAACTGATATGCTGAATTGAAACTCCTCTGTACAACTTCTTGCAGATAATGTAGAAACTCTCTCCCCTTTCAAAAAAATGAAACTTAAACACTTAAGCTTTGTTACTTGTTTAAGGGAACACCTGGCAAAAAATTTACCATTGCATAACGGCCGATGATACACAACATGTGTACATATTCTGTTCTTCAAAGGATTTCAGTCCAAATTTTTAGTATTCATTGTTCTTCTTTGCGTTTATTTAATTATTCATTGTATGCATTATAGCCATTTTCTTTTCATATGGAATACTTTTCTTCTAGATGGAATACTTATGTGAAGAAATTACCCTTGGTTTTGGTTGAAAACTTTTAATCTTGACCAGACACTAGTAGCTTATGTTTGTGATCCTACTCAGGAGGCTAAGACCTGAAGATCACAGTTCAAAGCCAAACTGGGCAGCAATATCCATGAGACTCTTATCTCCAATTGACCAGCAAAAAGCCAGAAGTGGAGCTGTGTCTCAAATGGTAGAACACCAGCCTTAACTGGACAAACTAAAAGAGGTTGCCCTGGCCCTGAGTTTAATTGTCAGGACTAGCACAGGAAAAAGAAGAAGAAAAGAAAAAAAACAAGAAAAGGTAAGGAAAGAAAGGGGAAGGGAAGAGATGGGAGAGGAGGGTAGGACAGGATCGGCCCTTGTTCTTATATGAATTTCTTGTATTGCTGACATGGAACTTTTTATTGTACCTCTTGCTTCTTCCCCAAGATGCTGAAATTAAAAACTAAATAGAAAATATTATCAGGGTAATGTTCAGAGGGGTTACAGCTGCATAAGTAAGGTAATAAGTACATTTCTTGTTGAACTTGTTACCCCCCTCCTTCATTTTTCTACTTTCCCTCCCTTCCCAATCACCCCCAAAGTTGTACAGATAATTTTCAACATAGTGTCTTGTGAGTATCACTGTTGCATTGAATCCCCCCTTGTCCTTTGTCTCACCATTCTGTTGTTCCCCTTCCCTTCCCTAATTTAAATAAACAGTGTACCAAAATCAAATATAGTGATAACAGGGGATCAGCCATAGAGGGGCAGAACACACAAAAGAAACAAGAAATCACATAGTACATTAAAGACAACAACAACAAAGGAAAACCTCTTGTGTCCACGTCTTGAAGTTCAGTTTGCTTAGCATCAACTTATATAGTCATATTTATGAAGCTAGTGAGTTATTCTGCTCATCCGCTGAGATTATGCTAGACATACACTAATTATTGCAAATATATATATATATATATACATATATATATATATGAATTCTATGCTTCCATCAGAAAGAATGACCCTGCCCGCTTTGGAAGGAAATGGAAAAACTTGAAAGTGGTTCTTTTTTTTTTTCAATTTTTATTTATTTTTTTATTGTGAAAATACTGTACAGAGGGGTTACAATTACATGGGCAAGATAATGAGTACATTTCTTATCAAGCATTGTAGCCTCCTCCTTTGTTTCCCCTTCCCATCCCTTCCCAGCCTCCCCCCCCCACCTAATCCTCCCGCCCCCCCACCAAAGTTGTAAAGTTCATTTTCGACATAATGACTTGTACATCTCATTGTTGCAATGGGTCCACCTGTATCCTTATTTAAACGATTTGTTTTTGCCCTTCCCCTCCACAAATTATACGGACATCAAATACAGTGAAAGCAGGGGTATACTGTGGGGGAGAGACATACAAAGCAACAAAAAAATCATCTTATAAATATGTTAGAAACAAATGCATGAAAGAAAAAAAATTAATTTTTTTTTTTTTTGGTCTGGTAGTGGGGCCTGAACTCTGGGCCTGGGCGCTGTCCCTCAGCTCTTCAGCTCAAGGCTAGCGCTCTACCACTTGAGCCACAGCGCCACTTCTGGCTTTTTTCTTTTAGCTTATAGTGGTGCTGAGGAATCGAACCCAGGGCCTCAGGCATGCAAGGCAAGCGCTCTACCACTGAGCCACCTTCCCAGCCCCTTGATAGTGGTTCTTAAGAAGTTGCTGCACACAATTCTTTGGGCGTTGCAATGTTGGCAACATGAGTCAATCTTTCCATTCTTCATCTTCAAGTCTTTAAATAAGTCTTGTCTGGATCACATTTAATTCATCCATTTATTTGCTCTTCAATCAGTTTGTGTTACAAGTTTCCAATGTTCGAGATGTGACACAGACTGAAAAGGATATAAAAGGCTCTGTCTTCCATATTTAAGGACTCTGGGGCCCAAGCAAGAAGCAGATAAATGCTATAGATTCTGGTAATTCTTGAGAAGGAAAATTAAGTGCTTTTGATTGACAAAGGATTGATTTCATGTGCATAAGAAAAAATGGAGGAATGAAATAAGGTCAGGTCTGGCTGGCGCCATGTTGGCCATATGGAGGATGGTAAAGTCTGGCTCTTGTCTTTATGCTGGGGAAAGGAAACCGCGCCCCCCCCCCCATCACCTGCCTCCCAGGTAACAGGCATGCCCAGCCCTGGAGACAGGGGCAGGCATTTGGCTGATAGGTCACTGAATCTGTCAGTCCAGTGCCTGGGACTGGGAATTTCCTAAGGATCTGTCCCAGACAAGCTTAGCTGCCAAAGGCCATGCCACATGTGTCTTTGTGATCCTATGCTGTGTCCTGTCTCCTGGATCATCTTCAGTCATCATGGCGTCCCAATCCAGCTCTCCTTTGGAGCTGAATTGGCTTGTTGGTATTGTTTTTTTTTTATTTCTTTCCTCTTTAGCTATGTTATGTGTGTTTGCGTGCTTCAGGCCTTTGTAACAACTGGCGGCCTACAGCCTGTGAACTGTATAATAAAGACTCCAATATTCTATTTTTTAAAAAAGTAGTATATAGTTGTTAAGTATAGTATATCCTGGGAAGTTTTTATTTTAATAAAATAGATGAAAAAGTCATTAGGTTTTAGATTTCTTTATATATACATATATATAAACATAAATATATAAACATATATATATATAAACATACACACACACAAACACACACACACACACACACACACACACACACATATATAATAGTGATTGTCAAACGTTGATGCAGAGTATTTCTTGGCATGATTTAGGCATAAGTCAGCTAATCTGGCTGGGAGAAATAACTCAAGTACTCCAGAGGGGTAGAAGTAGTATGGTAAAGGAGAATATGAGCCCTAAAGACCCCATAAACCATGGAAAAGTCTTTGGATTTGTGTGTGTGTGTGTGTGTGTGTGTGTGTGTGTGTGTGTGTGTGTGTGTGTGTGTGAATGGTGGGGCTTGAACTCAGGGCCTGGGTGCTGACCCTGAGCTTCTGTTCAAGGTTAGCACTCTAAAATGGAACTGTGCCTCAAGTGGTAGCCACTTGAGGCACAGTTCCATTTCCAGCTTTGTGTGTGTGTGTGTGTGTGTGTGTGTGGCTAATTGGAACTGAGTCTCATGGCTAGCTTTGAACTGTGATCCTCAGATTTCAGCTTCTTGAGTAGCTACAATTCTAGCTGTAAGCTGTTGGTACCTGGCTCATCTTTGGATTTCTTTTTAAATAAATGTGGTAGTATACTAATGGAAAGTATTAAATGTGGGGATTATGTGCTTTTTCACCTATAATTTACAAAGATGTCAAATATTTGAAGGGAAAAATACAGAAAAAATAGACTAATTGGCAAGCTATTTCAGTAATTCAGATCAGTCATTACAATGGCTTATAGATGAGATGGGAAAGGGGAGTGATAATTTCCTTTTGAAGGGAGCTTCAAAACTAATTTTTTTGGAGGGAGTGCTGGAGTTTAAACTTGGCCTCCTGCTTGCTAGGCTTATTTGCTAGGGTTGACATTCTACAAGTTGAGGCAAGCCTGTAGCTTTACTTTTTGTGGGTTATTTTGGAGATGGTGTCTCAGACATTTGAAGCCAGCCTAGTCTGGCTTCAAACTCATGATCCTCATCATCTCAGCCTCTTAAGTAGCTAGGATGATCGATGTAAGCAACCAGCAGCATCTGACTTAAAATTATTTTTGAGGTGATTGGTTTCAGAGATGCATTTTAATTGTTCTACATCTTAAATATTTATCATTTTCAGCTACTATAGTATATTTTCCTATTTCAGCAGATATTTTTATGGACATTTTTGTGAATGTAACTCTCCTAGAACATAGTGTTAGCCCCGGCTCTTCCTTTTATGCCATCCTATGACACATACCACTCCCTCTCCATACGTGTGTATGTATGTGTATAACTCCATTCATATTTTATATCACTTTATATTCCTTTTATATCAAGAACTAGAGTTCTTGTGTCTCCATCGAATGCAGCTCCCCTTTGCAAATTACCACTGAGAAATTAGTATTATTAAAATAATAATTACACCTGCATTTGGCTAATTTGAGGAGTAATTGCCCAATTTCAGCCACAATTAGTCAGTTGGCTCAATTTTTCAGGCACAATTTCATTGTCACGAGAAACAAACAAACAAAAAATATAAGTGAAAGCTGTTCCATTCACAATTTGCCTACTAATGAGCCTGACTCCCAAACAGAACTTACTTTTTCTTCACTTGAGTTTTTCAACAAAGTGCTCAGAGTACCCCAGGGAATGGTTTGGACTAGAGCAAAGTGAAATCATTTCCTCACTTTGAAAAAGGTTTTTTTTAAATTTTTCTTTTAAAAATGTATTGTAAAGATGCTGTACAGAGGGGAGGAGTTACAGTTACATGAGTAGGGTAATGAGTACATTTCCATTTAAAAATGCAATGTTCTAGTTACTACCTGTGGGTAGGAAAAATAAAATGAATATTTTGTCTCAGAAAACATTAGAATGGGGCTGCTTGTGATTAATTATCTGATATGTCACTAAGACAAATGATTATAGAATTTAATAATATACACTCATATGTATCTTTAATCCACATGAGATCACGTATGAAGTGAAAATATTGGGCCTTACCTGTGTTCTTTGTTCTTGGAAATTAGTAACAGTTAAGAAATACCCACCCTATCCTTTTACACCTTTCTTCTTTCCTTCCTTCCTTCTTCCTTCCTTCCTTCCTTCCTTCCTTCCTTCCTTCCTTCCTTCCTTTCTCCCTTCCTCCCTTCCTTCCTTCCTTTCTTCCTCCCTTCCTTCCTCCCTTCCTCCCTCCCTTCCTCCCTTCCTTCCTCCCTCCCTCCCTCCCTCCCTCCCTCCCTTTCTTCCTTCCTTCCTTCTTTCCTTCCTTCCACCCTTCCTTCCCTTTCTTCCTTCCTTTTTGTGTTCTGGTACTGGGGCTTGAACTCAGGTCTGAGTTTCTAAAAATTATCTCTTGGATTTTGTGCTCAAGGCTAGCACTCCACCACTTGAACCACAGTTCTAGTTCCAGGCTTTTTGTGGTTAATGGGAGATAAGAGTCCATGGATTTTCTTGCTGACTTTGAACTATGATCCTCATATCTGTAGCTAGGACTACAGCTGTAAGCCACCAGCCATTCACTTTGTTTCCATCTTTTCTTATGTCTTTCATAATTATAGTGAGTAACTTCCTTGATAAATTCCTAGAGACCTTCCCTTTCTTTCCTATTCCTCATCATTTATCACTCACCTTATTGCAAAAGCTGGAATAAACCAGTTTTTTTACTGTGCAATTCAATTTTTCCTTATATAACAAACTTCTGAATAGAATTTCTTTCTCTTGAAATGGAAATATTGTATTGACAAACATATGCAATATTTTTGTCCCTCATGGGTCTTGAACTCTGGGCCTGAGTGTTGTCCCTGAGCTCTTCAGCTCAAGGTGAGCCCTCTATCACTTGAGCTACAGCACCACTTCTGGTTGTCTGGGCTGGCTTTGAACCATGATCCTCATATCTCTGAGTAGCTAGGATTACAGCCATGAGCCACCTGTGCCCGGCTATATGGACTTTTAAACTGTGAAAGGACATATGAATAGATTTTTTAAAATATCCATCTGTAGTCTCATTCAAAAATATGATTTGAGTTAGTAGAATAGCAGTCAGGAAATTGTGACTTACACAGATTGTATACAGCTTGATAAACTGATACAATAAAAATTCTGCCTGACAATAAGATAGGGGGAAGGAGTTTCAAAAGAATAAGGAAATAAGAAGTACAAAAGAATAAGGAAACATGACAGGACCTTAAGTGACTGGTGTCATAACCTTATAGGAAACAGAAAAAACAGCACCAATCAGAAAGCCATCTTTAAGGTCTTTAATTCTGCCCAGTGAACACAAACCCGAGCTCTGTAAGGAGGAAAATAGCTGAGATAAATACTGTCTTTTTGTGGCCCATCTATGCCATGTGCTCTCTTCCTTTACCATATGGGTTTTCACATACACTTTTCTATAATTGCATCTTGCCTGAATTCTCTCCTTGCCAGTTAAAGGACAGGGATGTTTAGCTTCCCTAATCTTTCTGGGAACATATTTGGTGTATTGGCCAGGAAGTTAGGGATTAAGTATATCTTCTACTGAGATGGATTCATTGAACTGTTACAGAAATATTTTCGAAGATATTTCATATAATTACCAAAGTCAGGTTACAGTGATAGTATTTTCCACAAACACACAATAAAAATTCAAACATCTAGTAATGAGAAGAAATGGGGTGAATACACAAAATCGCAGTTGAATTGGCTCCTAAAAGTTGAAGATGCTCATACATATTTGTACAAATGAAAATGAGAAGCTAAAACAAAAAGGCAAACTCTTATCTATGAAAAATATTTGTGGGCACATAATATACACAAGTGTCAATATTCTTTTAAAAAGTAACTTTTCTTTTTCTTATAATGGCAAGCAATCAATGTCAAAAGAATAAAACAGTAACTGAAGAAAATTGTAAATGCCTAATTAATGCATTAAATAAGCTCGACAGAAGTGTAAACTGAAGTAATAACATGACAGCTTCCCATCCCCTAAAGTACTTCCCACTCCTCTCCTACTGAGGAAAATCCTTCTCCCCCTGCCTCTCCTCCCCTTTTTTCTTCTCCTCCTCTTTTTCCCTCTACTCCTGGTCTCTTCCATCTCCCTCTCCTTCTCTTCCTCTTGTTCATTTTTTTATACCATACTGTAAAATTCTGGAAATCACAATATTCAACCTGCGAAAATAATGTTAAAATTCTCCTGGCAGGTGGGAATCAAGGTTAGAGAATATTTGTATGTAAAATCAAGTCATAGTGTTATTCATAATAGAGAATAATTGGCACCCAATTAAATCTCCAACAAGAGAGAGAGTGGCTATATAAATTTTACCATGTTTGTTTGTACAGCTTTAACAATTGGATTGTTGAATAACTGACAGGAGAAAAGACTTCATGATAGATAATTCTTGATAGATTTATTATGTCTTTGATGAATTTGTTGTCTTTGTTTTATGCATTTACATATATGTGAGAATATATGCATATAATATAGTATTTTTATTAAAGATAATGATTAAAACTATAGCATTATAGACTCCCCAAATTTTGAAAAGCTTTTATGCATTGCAGCTATAAAATATACACACTAAGGAATGAATAGAAAATGCATATGATCAGCACTAATGTGATCATTATTTCATAAAATCAAGCTAAGCTATAATCTGGAGCTCTTCTGGTTTTCTATGAAAATCAATTCAGCTAGGACTGAGTTTGAACTTTCAAATTTAGTTCCTAGACTACTTTTAATACCTCAATCCTAATCTTATTTAATTCACTTACTATTTATCTTACTTTTTGGTACTAATGAGTTAATAGGGAGAGCATGTAGAATTTCTTTCTTGGGTTTTGGTGGAAATGAGGGACTAGAACTTGAAGATGCCTCTGTAGGCTTTCTTCCAGCAATTCTGATTAAATTCAACATAATAGGCAAGATAAGCAGTAATTGTGCTTGTTAAATGCAGTCCCCATTTAACGATCAAACAAGAGAGTGGAAGAGGAAAAAAGGAATTATTGTCAGCCATGGAGATATTTTCAGAGCATCACAATAATCTGCATTACAATATTCTCTATGAAAAAGAGAACTGCCATGTCACTCACAAGCCAGCAGTTTTGTGAAAACTACTTGGATATCGTGTCTTAAATGTGAACATCTGTTGCTATCATTAAAGCTATCGAAGTTATGTTAATTACTTGTCTCATCTATTTTGGTATCTGTAATGGTATAACTCAGGATATAAAAAAGTAACTCCTATTATTTAAACAACTAATTCCAGCATCTAATGATACTACGTGTGTGATACGTGCGTAGGAAACTCTGCTTGCTTTTTTGCACACACAAACACAGACAAAACTAATACAAAAGATCTGGTTCTCATCCAACCTTCCTCCATGTTCCACATGCATTATTATCTCACGTATCTGGTACGACAAGCTTGCATTGATGTACGTGCTGACATACATACATAGACACATATATGTGTGTTTATATGTATGTGTGCACATATGTATTAGAAGACAAGTGTTCACTGTAATACATTTCAGTTAGAAGTCATTATCATCTGATTTATTAGAACAACTGAAGTAAAGAACAGAGTCTTGGATTATTGGCTATATGGCTATTTTCCTTCTTTATTTCTTTATATTTTGTGTAGAGATATGGTTCACATTTTTCGTGTGTGTTTGAATGCAGAAAAAAATAGAAAATCAGATTTTTTGGGGGGGGCAATGTTTCTAGTGTATCCTAATTTTCTTTTTTTTTTTTTAAATCGAGTTAGGACTGATTTTATTTTTATTTTTTTGATCAGTCGTGGGGCTTGAACTCTGGACCTGGGCACTGTCTCTCAGCTCTTCACTCAAAGCTAGCACTACCAATTGAGCCACAGTTCCACTTCTGGCTTTTTTTGCTTATGTGGTACTGGGGAATGGAACCCAGGGCTTCATGCATGCAAGACAAGTACTGTACCACTGAGCCACCTTCCCAGCCCTGTGTGTCCCAATTTTCTATACCAACATTAAGTCTATGGCAAAATTATGTATTTTACACTCTGGTTGGTACAAATTCTTCCCATAATAGCTGGAAAATGACAGCAGATAAAGTAGAGACCCTCAATATTTCTGTATTGTTGGTTGTTACTTTGAGCTATCCTAGATCAAAAAAGGGAAAAGAAACATATTGAAGTATTATAAGGAAAACAAGAAAAAAAGAAGAGGCCTAACAGAATTGGGATCCAATATTTGGAATTTGCACATTTTTCTCCCAAGAATTTCTAGTAACTTTACTCTCAGAAATTAAGTGTTATAGGGAAGTAAAGTCTACAGTTCATGAAGGGGGACAGAGTTGTAATGGGAACAAGATGACCAAGTAGGAATAACAAGTCATATGGAAAATAATTCAAGAGATTTCCCCTCAAATACTAACCTTCACTGGACAATACAGTTCTCCTTTCCTTCCACTTAAGTGAAGCCTAAAGCTAAGCAGATGCAATAACTCCATGCTAAGTTGCCACTGCCCTCATAGAACTTGAGTTTACAACCCTTCTTAAGGCTTCCAAGAGCACTGTAACTAGACACCAAAATCCCATTGTCCTACACACCTGCTTCAGCATTCCTTGTTATTCCAGATACCAAAGGGCTCCTAGAAAGATCACATTAACCACAGTTTTGTGGAAGTGTCTGGCAATCAGATTCATTATCATTAATCTGTGTGTGTGTGTGTGTGTGTGTGTGTGTGTGTGTGTGTGTGTGTGTGTGCGTGAGCGCACGTGCATGCACGCACACTGTTCCTGGAGCTTGAACTCAAAGTTGTCCTTGAGCTTTCTTACTCAAGACTAAGTGCTCTATAAATACATTAGGAACAATAGCAAGAAAGAAAATTACACTTGTGTCCCTATCTTGGGGTTCATTTTGCTTAACAATGTACTATGTGATTTTTTGTTTCTTTGTATGTTCCTCCCCTATGGTATAACCCTTTTTTCATTGTATTTGATGTCTGTGCCCTGCATCTTGTATATACAGTTCTCTATATTGGGGATGGGAAGAGAAAAAAACAAAAGGCTTAAATAGGGATACAGGTTGACCCATTGTAACAATGAGATGTACAAGACACTATTTTGAAAAACGAACTTTACAGTTTAAACGGGGAGAGGGGAGGGGGGAGGGAGTGATGTAGTTGTGGAGGTGGGAGGGAAGGAAGGGTAGGGGAAAACAAAGGAGGAGGTGATAATGCTTGATAGGAAATGTACTCATTTCCTTGCTCATGTAACTATACCCCCTCTGTACAGTATTTTTACAATAAAAAAGTATTTTTTTAAAAAGACTAAGTGCTCTATTATTGAGCCACAGCTCCACTTCCACCTTTAATCGGAAGCAAGAGTCTCCCAGACTTTCCTGCCCAGGTGAGCTTTGAATTGTGATCATCACACCTCAGCCTGCCGAGTAGCAGTCGTGATAACAGGTGTGAAATACCAGCACTCAGCTTCTTTCATCTTCTTCACAGGAATTATAAATCATTTGAAACTGAATTTTAGAAAGTTTGAAGACTGAGGAACACTCATGCCTTTTATTGTTAACTTTATATGTAAACTTACAGACAAGATTTTGTAAGTCTTCTCCTAACTACCTTCAAACCTCCCTTATTATTACTCAGATTATTCAGTAGGAACTCTTCAACACCTGCAAAGGTATTTCTCCACAGCAGGCAGTTCCTGGACAAATGAAAGCATGGAAGCTCAGTGGAGACTCTCCTTTGCCAGTGTAGAAGTCCCCACTGGAAAAACAATGACTAGTTTCTTCAGTTATGGCATGTTATTCTCCATATGCAATGATAAAGGTAGAGTGAGAATACAGAGTAATTTCCCAGGGGAGAATAAGTATAAGCTTGATAGAGGGGCCATGGTTGCATTTTAATAAAAATTCTCTGCATTAAAACCAAGATAGGGAAAAGGAAACCCTCTTTGACACTTTATAAGTTAGAGTTAGGTGGGAAGGAAAGATAAGAGAGAAAAATGATAGCTTTAAACAAATGTCAGCCAGGGAGAATATTAAGCATTAAAGAAATTATTATATTAGCTAGCTAATAGAAGAGAGAAGTGAAAGTAATTCTACTTAATTGATTCAATCATAAGCAAGAAAAGAAAGGAAAAACAATATAGAAATTCTAAGATTAATGCAAAGCAAAGCTTAGCTCAATGTCTCATGCCTGTCATCCTAGCTATTCCGGAAGTGAAATTGGGGGATCAAGTTTCGAGGTTAGCCCAGAAAAAAGTTCATCTTAACCAAAGAAGCTAGGCATCCTTACTAAGGCCAAAGCCTAAGATAGGATAATTGCAGTCCAGGCATAGATCCAGGCCAAAAACAAAAGCCCATCACCTCAAAGTAACCAGTGCAAAAAGATTAGAACTATGGAATATTGGTAAAGTACCTGAAAAGTAACCATGAGGCCTTGAGTTCAAATCCAGTCAGTCCTACCATCACCACCAAAAAACAGAAAAAAAAGAATGACAAACCTTTACACATTTAATACATTTAAACTAAACATGTCAATAATTACATTTGATATCAATAGACTAAATTAAGTACAATTACTACATGATGAGATGTAATGATGTATGTATACATAAGTATGTATGTGATCTATAATAAGCAACATGTAGCATGTGATATATAATACATAATGAGTGAGAAAGAACTAACTTAGGCAATCTTAAAAAGATATTTTAAGGTCATAGGCTAGTTGAATAAAAAATAATGGAAAATATTTTCCATGAAAATACTACTACTCAAGTAAAACTGATATGAAATGGAGAGATAAAGAGCACTTCAGAATGATAAAAAGGTCAACATATAAGGAGTTTATAGTAATTCTGATTTGACAATTCTGTTCTGACCCATTGTAACAATGAGATGTACAAGACACTATGTTGAAAAACGAACTTGACAACTTTAGTGGGGGTGGGGGGTGTAGTTGTGGAGGAGGCAGGGATGATAGGGGAAAAACAAAGGAGGAGGCAACAATACTTGATAGGAAATGTACTCATTACTTTGCTCAAGTAACTGTAACCCCTCTGTACAGTATTTTTACAATAAAAATGTATTAAAATAAAAAAATTAAAAAGAATACTTCAGAAAGATAAAAAGGTCAACACATAAGGAGGTTATAGTAATTCTGATTTGATTGCACCTATTAAAATGATCTGTAAAAGCTTAAATGATGAATAACTGATGAATTTAATGTTGAAACACATTAATAATCATAGTAGAAAAATTAGCACATATCCCTTAGCAACTGATAAAAAGGGGAAAATGTAGTAAGGAAATAAGCACCAGTGGGTCACACCTGTAATCTTAGCTACGGGACCTGAGACAGATCTGGAGGTCACAGTTTGAAGCCATCTTGAGCAGAAAAGTTCATGAGATTCCATATCCAATTATCCAGCAAAGTCTGGCTGGAGGTATGGCTCAAGTGGAAGAGCACCAGCAAAGCAAAGTGACAAAGTGTGAGGCCCTGAGCTCAAACCTGCGTGTCAGAAAAGAAAACAAACAAAAAAGTATGGTTAGCATGTCTCGGATATGGACATGGCAAACAAGGACTACATCTTGCAATCCTTGGAGTAGGTCATGGCCAGGTGACCTTTGCAAGGGGTCTGCATTTGATAAGGCACTGGGAGCTTCCAGTCAAAATTCACACAGGCCTTTGACTACCTTTGTCATTATAAACTCCGATGTCCCACTCATACATCCTTAGTTTGTGAAGCTCAGATTTACCACCTTGGAATTCATACAGCTGAAGTTTCTCACCCTCTATCGCAGGGAACTCTAACTCAAATGAATTTCATAATCAAGAACCTGTCTTTGTTGTGGTGGTTGTTGTTGGTGGTGGTCATGGGACTTTAACTCAGGGCCTAGGCACTGTCCCTGAGATTTTTTGCTCAAGGCTAGCATTCTATCACTTCCAGCCACAGCTCTACTTCTGGTTTTCAGATGTAAATTGGAGATAAGAATTTGAGGGACTTTCCTGTCCAGGCTGGCTTTGCACTGCGATTCTGAGATCTTACCCTCCTCAGTATCTAGGATTACAGGCATGAGCCACTAGCACCTGTCAGGAAGAAACTGCATTTTTAATGGATACCCTGGGAGATTTGGGGATCATTCTTAGCTTTCCCATTGAAATATCTCTCCTTTAGAAGCACACTGTATAAATCAACATAAAACTAAGTTGAAAAAAATTATATTATTAGACAATATTATTTTATGTTATTTGACATGTACCAGACTAAAACTAGGTGGAGTTTACTGGAAATTTAATAGGATGAGTAGAGTGACTTATCAAAAATAAGGCTACCCCAAATTTTCTCACTCTCCTTTGCTTTCCCTCAGGAAAATGGGGGTTTATCTATTTCAGGTCTGGCACATTCCCATAGTCACATTCTGTTGCCAAAGGCAGAAAGAGGACTCATTCTCAAGAAAATACCTTAAAGTTTTAGGGAGAAAGTGGGAGGGAAATCTACAGGTGCATTTACTCTGTGACTTGAGCCAGCCTCGCTCAGTTCCAGGGCGGTGAAGTACAATTGTTGCCACTAAAGCACCATACAGAAGCAGAGCGGCCCTTGTCACACAACAAAGTCCTCACCTGAAGGACTTCAATGCTTCAATGGCTTCCAGGCTTGACAGACTTAGCCCCCCGTGGAAATGCGATTTTCCTCGGCTCTTGTTGAGGAGTCATGGACCATCATCTGAGATGTCAGCTCTACTGAAACCCTCAGCCAACTTCTGAAGTCCATGGAGAGCTGACCAGAATGTAAATGAACATGGCTAATCGCGGACTCAAGCATGAGGAATCAGTTTGCATTAGGCAGAAAGGACAGAGCATATTTAAACTGCATCTCGGCATAAACTAGATGTATCTTCGTGTCCTATGTCTGTCCTTTCATAGAAATCCTGTCAGAAAACTCATCTTGGAAGTCTATAAGGAAGATGGAAATGAAGCTATCTTTTGTGAGTATTGCTGTGAGAGAGGGAAAAAGGTCAAAACAATGGATGCCAACATTAACTTCATGTCAGCATTTCTACAGGAGCTCTTAAAAATGACAAATAGCTAGCTCCCCCTCTGGGAATATGCTTTCTGCTGGTATAAGGAACACCTGGCTCTCTGGAATTCTGGCAAATATTCACACATGACTCTGAAGTGCATTCAGGGTAAAGTTGGCCTTGCAGCCACACCAGCGGCCTATGCTTGTGTCCATACCTCTTTAGGAGGCTGATATCTGAGGATCCAGGTCTGAAAGGCTATGAGATGCTCATCTCCAATTAACCAACCAAAAGGCAAAAGATGGTAGAATGTGAACCTTAAGCAACATAGCTAAGGGACAGTACAGATACACACAAACACACACATTGCCATTGCGAAGATTCTAAATGCAATTTTATTGTAGGTCCTGAAGCTTGAATTCGGGGCCTGAACTCTTATTTCTGATCCTCTTTGTGCTCAAAGCTAACACTCTACAACTTAAGCCACAGCGCCACTTCTAGCTTTTTCAGAGTAGTTTATTGAAGATAAGTTTCATGGACTTTCCTGTCCCTGATGGCTTCAAACTGCAATCCTCAGATCTCAGCCTCCTGCATAGCTAGGATTACAGGTGTGAGCCACTGGCTCCTGGCTCTCTAATGGCAATTCCAAAGGCATTTAAAAGAAAATTCAGTGTAGCATTCATAATTTCACTCGAGGGAATCAAGATAATTGAACATGAAAATATAATTCCTAAAGACTGAGCTTGAAGCGACAGGTGTTGTTTATAATCTCTTCTGTCTTGCAACAGACTTTTAAGGTAAAATAGCTGTTTCCTTTCTGAAGGGAAAGGTACTGCTATTGCTGCTATGCTGGTTTTACTTAGGATTGGCTGTGTGGTCAGAAGCCAGTCAGCAGCCCTCATTTCTTTCTCACAGCAGCTGCAATAAATGATGAATGGTTCCAATAACGGAATAGAAAAATAATGAACAAAGCAAAGCAAAGTGTGTTTGGAGATGACAGGCAAAAAGCAAATATAAGAGCCAAATAGATCACAGGGAAGGGAGCAACTGGAAGGGCAAAATAGAGGGCAGTTTTTGAAGTAGTCTGGTTGTGCTAGTAGCTCACACCTGCAATCTAGCTACTCAGGAAGCTGAGATCTTTGAAGACAACAATGGCAGGAAAGTCCATGAGATTGTGATCTCCAGTTTACCCGGAAAAAAATTCCGTAAGTGGAGATGTCACCTTAAGTGGTAGAGTGCCAGCCTTGAGTGAAAAAATCACTAAGTGAGAGGCTGAGATGCTGAGTTCAAGGCTCAATACTAGCCATCCCCCTCAAAAAAAAGTAGGCTTCAAGGTCATAGGCCCTATAGGAATTGAGCTTGAAGAAGGAAAAGAAGAAGGGAGGTCATATATTTATATTTATATATTTTTTTCTAAAAGTGCAAAGTCTTATTCAGTCTCATGAAAATGCAAATTGGCTCTTTTTCCTGCTTATGTTTTGTTTCTTATATATATATATATATATATATATATATACATATATATTATTGTAAAGATACTGTACAGAGGAGTTACAGTTACATGAGCAAGGTAATGATTCCATTTCCTATCAATCATTGTCCTTTGTTTTTCCCCTACTATTGCTTTCCTCCCCACCTCCTCCCCCCACCGAAACGTTTTCAACATAGTGTCTTGTACATCTCATTGTTACAATGGGTCATCCTGTATTCTTTTTTTTTTTTGGTCGGTCTTGGGGCTGGAACTCTGGGCTTGGGCGCTGTCCTTGCGCTCTTCAGCTCAAGGCAAGTGCTCTACCTCTTGAGCCACAGCTCCACTTCGGGGTTTCTAGTGGTTTATTGAAGATAAGAGTCTCATAGACTTTTCTGCCTGGGCTGGCTTTGAACCATGATCCTCAGATCTCAGCCTCCTGAACAGCTAGGATTACAGGCATGAGCCACTGGCGCCCGGCTTCATCCTGTATACTTATTTCAGCATTTTGTTATTTACCTTCCCGTCCCCAAATTAGAAAAATGAATATACAAGATTCAGGACACCCGAATCAAATACAGTGACAACAGGGGTTATACCATGGGGGAAGAACATAAAAAAGAAACAAGAAAATCACATAGTACATTATAAGTACATTAAAAAGAACAGCAAAAATAGATAAAATCTCCTGTTTCCCTATCTTTGGGTTCATTTTGCTTAGCATCAGCTTATCTGGTCATATGCACATAGCTTTTGACCTCTTCTGCTTGTCCTAGACAGCATTAGTTGTTGCAGGTAAGGGAAACCATGGGAACTATGTTTCTTTGTACCTGGCTTACTTAATAAAATTTTTTTCCATGTCTTTCCATTTCCTAACAAATGGAATAGTGTCATTCTTTCTGATGGAGGCATAGAATTCCATTGTATAGGCATCTGTGTTGGTTCCATATCTTAGCTATGGAGAATAAAGCTGCGATAAACATAGTTCTGGTGTAGCTTTAGTATGGCCTTGTTTGTGATCATTTGGGTAAATGCATAAAAGTGGGATTGCTGGGTCATAAGGGAACTCTATGTGCAGTCTTTTTGAGGACTTTCATACTGCTTTCCAGAGTGGTTGAACAAGTTTACACTCCCATCAACAAAGCAGTAGAAACTCTACTTGACCACATTCCTTCCAGCATCTGTTATTATTACATTTCTTGATTATAGACATTTGAACTGGGGTGGGCGGAATTTTTTTATTTTATTTTATTTTATTTTATTTGAGAATATACTGTACAGAGGGGTTAAAATTACATGGGCAGGATAATGCATACATTTCTTACCAAGCATTGCAGCCTCCTCCTTTGTTTACCCTTCACCTCCCTTCCCAGCCTCCCTCCTCCCCCCCACCCAATCATACCCCCCTCCCCCCTACACACCGACATTGTAAAGCTGGTTTTGACATGACATTTTGTACTTCTCATTGTTGCAACAGGTCCACCTGAATCCTTAAACGACTTGTTTGTCCCCATCTCCTCCACATGTTATACTGACATCAAATATAGGGAAAGCGGGGGTTACACTGTGGGGGAGGGACATACAAAGCAACAAAGAAATAATCTTATAAATGCGTTAGAAACACATGCATGAAAGAAACAAAAACATTAAAATACATATTTAAGGGTTCGTTTTCCTAACATCACATTATCTGACCTTTTCCGCTTGACTCATACCTATACTAGATATTGCAAATAAGGGAAACCATGGGACCTATGTTTCTTTGGGCCTGGCTTACTTCACTTAATATAATTTTTTCCAAGCCTTTCCATTTCCTAACAAATGGGGAAATGTCATTCTTTCTGATGGAGGCATAGAATTCCATTGTGTATATATACCACATTTTCTTGATCCATTCATCTACTGAGGGGCATCTGGGTTGGTTCCATGTCTTAGCTATGGTAAATAATGCTGCAATAAACATAGTTGTGCTGGTAGCTTTAGTGTGGTCTTTTTCGTAAACATTAGGGTAAATGCCCAAAAGCGGGATTGCTGGGTCATAGGGGAGCTCTATGTGAAGTCTTTTGAGGAACCTCCATACTGCTTTCCAAAGTGGTTGAACAAGTTTACATTCCCACCAACAATGAAGTAAAGTTCCTTTCTGTCCACATCCCCTCCAGCATCTGTTGTTGTTAGAGTTCTTGATTTTTGCCATTCTAACTGGAGTGAGGTGATATCTCAATGTTGTTTTGATTTGCATTTCTTTTATGGCTAGGGATGTTGAACATTTCTTCATGTGTCTATTGGCCATCCTTCTTTCTTCTTCAGAGAAGTTTCTCTTTAAGTCTTTCGCCGACTTATTTATTGGACAGTTGTTTCTTTGAGGATTTGTTGTTGGGTGGTTTAATTTTTTGAGTTCCAAGTATATTTTAGATATGAGACCCTTGTCCGTTGTATGGCTAGTAAAGATCTTCTCCCAATCCGTGGGCTTTCTATTGATCTTGCTAGCTATGTCATTTGCCATGCAGAAGCTCTGCAACCTTATGCAATCCCATTTGTCCAACCTTTCTTTGATTTGTTGTGTTTCCGGGTCTCTATTCAGAAAATTTCGGCCTGAGCCAAGGAGACCCAGGGTTTCTCCTATTCCATCCTGTAATGTTTTCAGAGTGTCTGCATTGAGTTCAAGGTCTTTGATCCATTTGGAGTTGATTCTGGTGCAGGGTGATATATAAGGATCTAGCTTTAGTTTTCTACATGTAGTTAACCAATTTTGCCAGCACCATTTACTGAAGAGGCTGTCTTTCTTCCATTCTATTGTTTTAGCTCCCTTATCGAAGATTAGATGGCTATATGTCTGTAGGTTCATTTCTGGGTTTTCAATTCTATTCCATTGGTCCTGAGGTCTGTTCTTATGCCAATACCAAGCTGTTTTGATTACTATGGCTTTATAGTAGAGTTTGAAATTAGGTATTGATATTCCTCCAGCAGTGTTCTTTCTGTTGAGGAGCGTTTTTGCTATTCGGGTTCTTTTATTGTTCCATATGAATTTTTGGATTGCCTCTTCTATTTCCTTGAAGAATGAGGGTGGAATTTTGATAGGTATTGCGTTGAATTTGTAGATAGCTTTGGGAAGTATTGCCATTTTCACCATGTTAATCTTTCCAATCCAGGTGCATGGGAGGTTTTGCCATTTTTTAAGTTCTGTGTTGATTTCCTTTTTCAAGATTTTAAAGTTTTCATCATAGAGGTCCTTCACTTCTTTGGTTAAGTTAATTCCTAGGTATTCTATTTTTTGTGGGCTATTACAAATGGAGTTGCTTTCCTAATTTCAGCCACACTTTTCTCATTGTTGGCATACAGAAAAGCCATTGATTTTGGGGGGTTAATTTTATACCCTGCTACTTTGCCAAAGTTTTGAATCAGCTTGAGTAATTTGGGAGTGGAGTCTATGGGATTCTTTAAATACAAGATCATGTCATCTGCAAAGAGGGAGAGTTTTATTTCTTCTTTCCCTATTTGGATCCCCTTTATGTCTGCATCTTGTCTTATTGCTCTAGCTAGGCATTCTAATACTAGATTGAAGAGAAGTGGAGAGAGTGGGCATCCTTGTCTTGTTCCTGAGTTAAGAGGAAATGGCTTTAGTTTTTCACCATTGAGTATAATGCTGGCTGTAGGTTTGTCATATACAGCTTTTATTGTATTGAGGAATGTTCCATGGATTCCTAATTTTTCCAAAACCTTCATCATAAAGGGGTGTTGGATCTTGTCGAATGCTTTTTCTGCGTCTATTGAGATAACCATGTGGTTCTTATTCTTGCTCCTGTTGATGTGATGAATAATATTAATTGATTTGCATATATTGAACCAGCTTTGAATCGCTGAAATAAGTCCTGTTTGATGGTGGTGTATGATTTTTTGGATGAATTGTTGAAGTCGGTTGGCCAAAATTTTGTTGAGAAGTTTTGCATCAATGTTCATCAAAGAAATGGGTCTATAGTTCTCTTTTTTTGATGAGTCCCTGCCTGGTTTTGGGATGAGGGTTATGATGGCTTCATAGAATGTGTTCGGTAGTGAGCTTTCTCTTTCAATTTCATTGAAGAGTTGGAGGAGAATTGGTGTGAGCTCTGCTTTGAAGGCCTTGTAAAATTCCGCTGTAAAACCATCTGGTCCTGGACTTTTCTTAGCTGGGAGGTCTCTTATTGCTGTTTCTATTTCAATGCTTGATATGGGCTTCTTAAGATAGTTTAACTCATCTTGGTTTAGTTTTGGCATGTCAATATTTGCTAGGAAGAGGTCCATTTCTGTCAAGTTCTCAAACTTATTAGCATAAAGTTTTGAGAAGTATTCCCTTATAATGTTCTGAATCTTGGTTGTTTCTGTGGTGATGTTTCCATTTTCATCTCTGAGTTTATTAATTTGGGTGTGTTCTCTTCTTTTTCTGATAAGATTTGCTAAGGGTCTGTCAATTTTGTTAAGTTTTTTGAAGAACCAACTCTTTGTTTTGTTGATTCTTTCTATAGTTTTTTTGGATTCTAATTCATTTAATTCTGATTTAATTTTGATTATTTCTTTCCGTCTACTGGATTGGGGTTTATCTTGCTGCTCTGTTTCAAGGAGGTTTAGATGTGTCATTAAATTGTTAGTTTCAGATCTCTCCAATTTGTTGATGTAGGAGCTCAGAGCTATAAACTTGCCTCTGAGTACTGCCTTTGCTGTGTCCCAGAGGAGCTGGTATTTTGTGTGTTCATTTTTGTTGAATAGCATGAACATTTGAATTTCCTTTCTAATCTCTTCCATGATCCACTCATGATTTAGCAGTGTGTTGTTCAGCCTCCATGTGATACCGGACTTCCTTTAGTGGCTTTTGGTGTTGAGTTCTAATTTTATTCCCTTGTGGTCAGAGAGAATGCAAGGTATAACTTCAATGTTTCTGAATTTAGACAAGTTTGCTTTGTGGCATAAAATGTGGTCTATTTTAGAAAACGTTGCATGTGCTGCTGAGAAAAACGTGTATTCTGATGCTGCTGGGTGAAATATTCGGTAGATGTCTGTTAAGTCTAGTTGATCTATCCAGCTGTTTAGATCTGCGGTTTCTCTGTTGAGTTTTTGCCGAGTTGATCTATCTAGTGGGGAGAGTGGTGTGTTAAAATCCCCAACAATTAATGTCTTTGGATCTATATTTGAGGGAAAGTAGTGTTTCTTTGATAAATTTGGGTGCTCCATTGTTTGGTGAATAGATATTTAGAATTGTAATATCCTCCTGAAGGAGAGATCCTTTAATTAGTATGTAGCGATCTTCTTTATCTCTTCTCACGAATTTTAATTTGAAGTCTATTTTATCTGATATTAGGATTGCAACTCCGGCCTGTTTATGGGGGCCGTTTGCTTGGTAGATTTTGTTTCAGCCTTTAACATTGAAAATGTGTTTGTTTTAACGGGCAAGATATGACTCCTGCAGGCAGCAGAAAGAAGGGTTTTGTTTTTTAATCCAGCTAGACAGTCTATGTCGCTTAATTGGAGAGTTCAGTTCGTTAACGCTAAGAGATAGGACTGAGAGGGATTTGGGAGTTCCTGCCATGTTATCCACCTTCTTGGGGGCTGCGAAAACTGGGATCTTCCTATGGTTCTTGGATTCTCAGTTTGGGTGGAGTTTCTTGGCCTTTATTGCGGTCTTGTTGGTTTTCTATGTGTAGGACATCTTTAAGAATCTTTTGTAGGGCTGGTTTGGTGGAGATGTATTGTTTCAATTTTTCTTTGCTATGGAAGGTTTTTATTTAGCCTTCAGTTATGAAGGAGAGTTTAGCTGGGTACAGTATTCTTGGTTGATAGTTGTTTGTTTTTAGGGCATGGCATACATCATTCCATGCTCTTCTTGCTTTGATTGTCTCTGCTGAGAAATCTGAGGTGATTCTAATTGGTTTCCCTTTATAGGTGATTAACCTTTTCTCCTTGACAGCTTTAAGGATCTTTTCCTTGTTCTGAGTTGATCCTGTGCGGATTATAATGTGGCGGTGGGATGTCCTATTCTGGTCTGGTCTATTTGGGGTTCTAAAGGCTTCTTGTATCTGGACAGGCCTATCTTTTTGCATGTTTGGGAAGTTCTCTGCTAGGATCCTGTTAAACAAATTTCCTAGACCATTAACTTCTGTTTCTAGGTGCTCCTCTACACCCATTATCCTTAGATTAGGCCTTCTGATGGTGTCTTCCAGGTGTTGGATAGATCTATTGTATTTCTTGGACTTGTCTTGGATGGTTGTATGTTCTTTCTCTATAATATCTAGGCTGTCTTCAATCCCTGAGATTCGATCTTCTGCATGGCCTAACCTGCTGTCAAGACTCTCTACTTTGTTTTTTTATCTCTTTTCCTTCTAATTGGTCAGCTTTGATGGCTTCAAGTTCTTTGTTGAAGCTCTGTTTTAGGTCTTGTATGAATTTCTTTACTTCCTTAATTTGGTGTTCAATGTTTATCCTCAAATCACTTAGTTGATTGGTTATGGTTTCTTTGGACTCCCATTCCTTCTGTTGGGTTCCATTCAGCATTCCCTTTGTGGTCTCCCTGACCTCCTTCAGCTCTTTGTTAATGGATTCCATGAATGCCTTTAGTGATCTTTGTGTGTTCTCTACTTGGTCTCTCAATTCCTGTATTACTATTTGATTAGCTTCCTCCCGTTCATGGGATTCCTGCAGTTCTCTTTGAGTGTTCTCAGCCTGCTCACGCCATTCCTCCCTTTTCTCTTTGAGTATTCTGAAGTTGTTCATGCAAATCCGGTATCAGTTTGTGAGTAGCTTCCTCACGCTTATGATATTCCTGTATAAACTTCTGGGATGCCTCCTCTCTCTCCCTATCACGCTCATACAGAGTCCTTTGTATGTTGTCAAACTTCTCATTTATCATGTTTGCCAGCAGTGTTTGTAGAGCTATTTGGGAACTCTCCTCTGGATTATTCATTATGTGTTCTAACCCCTGATTATCAAGATTGGGAATTGAGATACCCGAATTTGCCATTTTTCTTGTGTTTTTCCAGCTTACTCTGCCCATTTGAGATGAAGATAGCACCAGTTTTGTGCTAGAACACTATCTTAAGGCAACTATCAACCAAAGTTTGCATTTGTACAGTCAATAGTCTACAGATACAATCTAGTTCAACAGATACATCTATTCAACATCAAACAACTATATGTTAATGGACTTCGAACCGCAGAGAAGAATTTGGAAAACCAGAAATTATTAGGGTTAGGGAGAGATGTGGGTAAAAAATAGGAATAGATTGGTGTCGGGAGGCACAGGGAGAGTTAACTATGTCCTAATCACAATGCAGGAAATAGGTTGGGTAGGATGCAAGTAGAGAGAGAGAGAAAAAGAAGAAAGGGAAAGGGGAATGAAAAGAGACCAGAAAAAAATAGAAACGTAAAAATTAATGTTATTATAGAGATTAAAAGACCATCTGTTTAGAAAGGAACGTGAATATATTGAGAGAAAGGGAGGGACATAGAGGAGATGTGAAAAACTTTTAAAAAATGCTTAAAATATTATATGGGTATAAAGAGGTAGTACTGCTATTAATGAATTTAAGTCTCAGAGGTTTTGAATTTAGTAATAAATTTGTGGATTAAGTGTGTACACAATGGGGGATAGGGTCTACCAGTTAACTACAGGTTTATCTGAGGATGTGCAGGACAAGAGTTAAGTCACATAAAGAAGAACAAAAGAGAGGAAAAGGTGGAAAGGATAGGAAAGGGAGCAGAAAAGATCAGAAGTTCAGTAGAGCTATACAAAAAACAAAAAGATAATTAAGAAAGAAAGAAAAAGAGAAAGAAGACAAGAAAAGAAAGGAAAACGCACATTCACGTATTCCTAAAATAAACATTATAAGAGGAAAAAAAAAGTTACTGGAAAACAATTATTTTTTCAGAAGAGGCAAAAATTAAAGATTAATAAAAGTTTTAGAAAAGGAAAAATATTTTTTTATATATATAAGGTACCAAAAAAAAAAAAAAAAAAAGAAAAGAAGAAAAAAAAAAAAAGTTCTTTAATTTTTTTTTTTTTTTTTTTTGGGAGGGGTGGGAAGAATCCTGTATCTCCCTTTTGTCTGTAACCAGCCTTTTGTTGGAGTCTCTGGTCAGCTGAGGTCCTGTGGCTTGATTGGTTTCTTAAGTCAGTTTGTTGGAACAGGCAGAAAAATGCTCTGCTTTACCCAAGATTTTGAGATCCCCCTCCCAGGTTAGTTTACTGGGAGGGTGGTCTGCTTTGAGAATCACAAAAGAGGGGGATGCAGTGATGAGGCTAGGTTCTGGGTAGAGTTGAGGCCTTTCAACAAACAGTAGCTTTTCCCTGGGGCTATTTTGTGAAAAAACTCACAGCGCCCAGCCTGGAGCCATTCTCAGGGTTTCTGTTTTTCAATTGATTGTGGAGGCTGCTAGAGGGAGGGGCAGCCTCTGGCTCTGGTTACCCAGTGAGGAGAGCCACTCCAATGGCTGGCGCCTGAGCTGGGTGACTTTTCCCTGGATGGAACTGAGTCTGTGAGGTCACTTCGCCGTTAAGTTCTTGTGACCTGCTAAATGACTCGTTTTATTCCAAGGCCTGAGCTGGAGCTAGCAGCTCCTTCGAGCTTTGTCGGTATCCAAGATGGAGATCACCGGTGCTGGGGGGGGAGGGGTGGCCTTCCCTCCTCTGCTCCCTGAGAAGGAGTGAGGATGTTGGGCTTCTACTCACGCTGAGTCTTGGATCCTGGGTCGTCTCTGGACTGCAAAGTGCAGGATGAAGTTGTCCGCTCCTTGTCGGTTCTTGCTGGTGTTGAGTAGAATCCGCTCTTCTGCTGCGTCTGGCTCCTTCATCCCGGACTCTCTGTGTCTCAGGTATGCCCCCGCGGCGGTGGTCGCCGCCGCGACCTTGCTGCCACAGCGGCAGCTGCTGGCAAGCGCTCAGATATGTCTCCTTGGCTTTCCCTCTCTTGACTAACTCTCTGTCCTGTGATGGCACACTTGGTGTGATTCTCTGGCTTAGGACTGTTCACTGGAACTCTAAAACTGCTTTCTATGCAAGAGCTTGTTCAGATTCCAGCTTCTCCTCCTGGGGGGAATTTTTTTTTGGGGGGGGTCCGGTAGTGGGGTCTGAACTCTGAGCCTGGGAGCTGTTGCTCAGCTCTTCAGCTCAAAGCTAGTACTCTACCACTTGAGCCACAGCGCCACTTCTGGCATTTTTCTTTTCGCTTATGTTGTGCTGAGGAATTGAATGCAGGGCCTCATGCATGCAAGGCAAGTGCTCTACCACTGAGCCACCTTCCCAGCCCCTCAATGTTGTTTTGATTTACATTTCTTTTGTGTCTATTGGCCATTTTTTTGTGTGTGTGTGTGGATTCCTTTTTTTTTTTTAATTGTGAAAATACTGTATAGAGGGGTTACAATTACATGGGCAAGATAATGAGTACATTTCTTATCAAGCATTGTAGCCTTCTCCTTTGTTTCCCCTTCCCATCCCTTCCCATCCTCCCCCGCCCCTTCACCCAATCCTCTCCCGCCCCTCCCCCGACTCCCTTCCCCCCTCACCAAAGTTGTAAAGTTCATTTTCGACATAACAACTTGTACATCTCATTGTTGCAATGGGTCCACTTGTATCCCTATTTAAACGATTTGTTTTTCCCCTTCCCCTCCACAAATTATACCGACATATGCAGTGAAAGCCGGGGTTATACTGTATGGGGGAGGGACATACAAAGCAACAAAGAAATAATCTTATAAATGTGTTAGAAACAATCGAATGAAAGGAAAAAAACATTTGGCCATTCTTATTTCCTCTTCAGAGAAGCCTCTTTTTTAGTCTTTAGCTCACTTATTACTGGGGCATTTGTTTCTTTGAGGATTTGTTGTTGGGGGATTTAACTTTTTGAGTTCTAAGTGTATTTTAGATGTGAGACCCTTGTCTACTGTATGGCTAGTGAAAATCTTCTCCCAATCCATGGGCTGTTTACTGATCTTGGTAGCTATGTCCTTTGCCACACAGAAGCACTGCGACTTCATGACATCCCCTTTGTCCAGTCTTTCTTTGATTTGTTGTGGTTCTGGGTCTTAAAAAATGGGCTTCTGATAAGGAGGCCTAGTGTTTCTCCTATTCCTTCCTGTAATGTTTTCATGGTGTCTGCTTTGACTTTGAGGTCTTTGGTCCATTTGGAGTTGACTCTGGTGCAGGATGATATATAAGGATCTAGCTTTAGTTTTCTGCAGGTGTTTAACCAATTTTGCCAGCACCATTTACTGCAGAGGCTGTCTTTATTCCATTCTTTTTTTAGCTCCCTTATCAAAGATTAGGCGGCTATAGGTCTGTAGGTTCATTTCTGGGTCTTCAGTTCTATTGCATTGGTCCTCAGGTCTGTTGTTGTGCCAGTAAAGCTGTTTTGACTACTATGGCTTTGTAGTAGAGTTAGAAGTTTGGTATTGATATTCCTCCAGCACTGTTCTTTCTGCTAAGGATTTTTTGCTATTTGGGGTCTTTCATTGTTCCATATGAATTTTTTGATTGCTTTTTCTGTTTTATCAAAGAATGAGGTTGGGATATTGAGAGGTATCACATTGAATTTGTAGACAGCCTTTGGCAGTATTGCCATTGTCATGATGTTGATCCTCCTGATCCAGGAGCATGGGAGGTTTTTTCCACTTCCTAAATTCTGCTTTAATTTTCTTTTTCAGGCTTTTAAAGTTTTCATCATAGAGGTCCTTCACTTCTTTAGTTAACTCCTAGGTATTTTATTTTTTGTGGGGCTATTACAAAGGGTGTTGCTTTCCTGATTTCAGCCGCACTCTTCTCTTTATTGGCATACAGAAAAGCCATTGATTTTTGAGGGTTAATTTTGTATCCTGCTACTTTGCCAAAGTTTTTGATCAGCTTGAATAACTTGGGAGTGGAGTCCATGGGGTCCTTTAAATACAAGATCATATCTATGTTTTGTTTTTTTTAATACTAAAATCGCTTCATATTGTAATAGCTCCTACAAACTCTCATGAATTTTCTATGTTAAGTGCTTTATGCAATTTACCCAATTATCAATTAAAAAGTAGAAGGGCTGATATTTACTGTGGTTCTGTTGAACTTACCTGTGGTTATCCCAGGGGTGTGAAGAATGCAGAAGGAGGCTTCTCCTTGCTCCTCTTCTTTGAGTTTCTTTGAGTTAGCTATCATCACGGTTTATATACCTAGTTATTTGTCTTAAAAGAATAATTGTTATGTGTGCCAGAGTAAATTGGTTTTGTTGTTGACAAGGTACAGTGAGAAACTGTTCAAGTGATTCAAGTTACTTTCAGTTCACTGCCCAAACTTTCCCATAATTCTTAGCTCCTGCTGCTTCCAATTTGCTTCTTTGTGTTTGTTCCTGTGAATGCAGATCCCTGGGGGGACTCGGCTACTTTCCAATCCACAAGGTCTTATTCTGTGTTATGCAATGCAATGGCTTACCAGTTAACAGGGAGTTCTTGAGTTTGGAACATGTTTCTTTGATGTCTCAAAACCTTCATTATTAGTAGTACATTCATCCCTATGCTTATTTCTGACACTGTAGTCATTTTCACAAGAAACTTGCAAAGAATAGAGCTCAAATTGCTTTAACATCAGGAAATGGGTACAGATAAGGAGGAAAGCAGAGAGATCCTTGGCTCCTTATATACCTGGCTCATTGTTTTCAAATTGTTGTTCGGTGTGACTAAGTCTAGTTTCAGCATTTTACTTGTGGAGATCTAGCAATGTACAGAGATACTGCATTTCCTAACTGTTACTACATGAGTTTTGTTAAGTAACAAGGGACACCCAGAGCTGACTTCCCATACCCACATTGCCTACAACTTCTGTGTTAACAGAATAGGAATGTTAATGAAGATAAGAGGATCAATATTAGTCAAAATCCATACTTGTTCTCATAATGCTCACATCCTCATACCTCAAAAGTAAAAAAAAAAAAATATTCAGCCAGATACTGGTGTTCATGCCTGTAATGCTACCTACTCTGGAAGCTGAGATCTGAGGAACACACTTCAAAGCCAGCCCAGGAAAGAAAGACCATGAGACCTTTACCTCCAATAAACTACCAAAGCAAACAAACAAAAAAAAAAAAGCTAGAAACTAAATTGTGGTTCAAGCTTTCAGCTACTAACCTTGAGATAAAAAGGCACAGAGGACAAGCCCCAGGACTGGCACAGAAAAAAATCAAGCAACAAACCAACAACAAACAAAAACACAGTGAAATATTCAGACCAGAAATAACTTTCCAAGTTAGGGACATGGTCAACTTTTGTTGCGTATCTCAAGCATGCTTTCAGGAATTATGCAAAATGAGTATTTGTCATTTACCTCACAAATCTGAAACTTAATCAATTTCTTATACGTTGAGAGAGAGCCAATGCATAACAGATCATCATTCTCGCTCAGTGGGGTATTTAATTTAATGTCTGGAATCACATGCCATTTATCTTCAGTTTGTAGTCTCACATTACTCTTTCATATTAATTTACCCCACAATATATGTATGTTACAAATTTCCATTCTACACGAGAAGGTTAATGGCTGCAGCAGAAAACACGTGGGTAGATATAGATTTTTGTCAAGTTGAAATATTGATAGTTGAGTTAATACTCCTGATTCAGCAAACTCTGTTGTTTGGGCATGTTTAACCCTAATAAGAGGATGAGCTTCAGAACAGTGTTGGGAAGTGAATCACATCTATAAGCCAAGTGCTGATCCACAGTCAAAAAGAGTTTAGTTGATGCATGAACTCTCAGACCCTTTTCCATTTGATTTTGAAAGATGCTTTTCCATAAACCAAAAAAATTAATGAGTCAGGAAACTACAAGTTCTGAAAGAAAAGAAATCAAATAACTTTAAGACTGCTGATCACTCCTAAATGCCTACTGAATAAAATTTAAACTTCATTCTCCCATATCAATGCCCATATCATCTTTGCTCACCCTCAGTTTGCCCCACACAGATCACACCAAACCTAAATCTTCTTTGTCAATCACACTTGGCACTTCCTTAGCTTTATCTTCTGAATGAAGAGAGAATGCAGTCATAATATTCAATGCATGTTCTATGAAACTAAGATAATTGAGAGGATGAGGGAGAATGATGGATGGGATGATATCCATCAAGATTCATAGTCTTTATTAACTGACATCTTGAATGGTAACTCTTGGTATAGCTATATAAAGATAATAAAAATAAATAGTTTATATCAATTAGATTCCTTTTGCTAATTGTCCAGTTTGTGAACTTTCAGTTTTTGGTTAAAATTGAGAGGAAGCATCAATTTCCCCTGGCTTTCTCTAACTCCATACCATATGTCACTTTTTTTCTGTGTTCTTTTCTGTTTTGGGATGCCTGGAATTAACTTATAAGGTAGTCATTGTAGAGAATCTCTGAGGTCCAGAAACTACATCAACTCATCTCTTGATCCTTAGTGGTTAAAGCCATATTGGACTGGAAATAGGTATTGAAATAGGCTTGGAAGTGTTCATAATGCCTGAGTAACAGCATTGAACTGTAATGGTATTAGACAGCATTACATCCACAATGGAACACTTATTTACAATTCCATAAATCTTATTAGCTTATTGAGAAGGTTGGCTTTTTTTAAAATTCCATATAAGAATTTAACATTTTGCTACATAAAACGTGTTTTTTTAATTCTAAAATACTCTATATTTTTAGTTGTTATTATGAATGAAATGATGTTTCAATAAGATTCGCTAGTTGAATACACTTGACATTTCATATGTGTGCCAGTACTGGAACTTGAACTCAGGGCCTTTGGCTTTCTTGCTCATTGCTAGAGTTTTACAACTTGAAAAAATTCTGCAGCCTGGTTTTTAACTGGTTAATCAGAGATGGTTTTTAACTGGTTAATCAGAGATGTAATCTTGTGGAATTTCAACTAATCATCTAATTTCAACAATCATCTAAATCTCAGCCTCCTGATTAGCTAGAATTTAGAAACACAAGCCACTAAGCATCTGGTTCTTGTCTTTAATTCTTGTTCTTTTTTGTTTGTTCCTTCTTAGTTGCTGTGAATTTTCTTGATTTTTTCTATTACATATTTAAATTTCCTTTGGTTTGCAATTAATCCTATACATCTCCTGATGAATGCTTACCATTTTCTTTCTAAACACTGTTCTAATGTGTGTATCGTATAAATTTATGTGTATACATACATATAATTTTCATTCAGCCTTGAATGTTTTACCATTTTTTAACTATGTATTTATTCTTAGTTACTCTAAATGCTATTTAGTAGCTCATTACTTTCCCAATATACAGAATTATAGGAGACATTACTTTGTTATTGTTTCATAGTTTTCTGTCATTATAGGTTTAGTGTATACTTTCATGATATTAATCCTTTAGAATTTATTCATACATATTTTGTTGGTTAAATTCAGTTATTGCTCCACCTAGGCTTTTCAAGACACTTTGTTTCTAATAGATGATTATTCTTTTGTTGTGGCTTTTCTTTTGTTTTATTTGTTTTCTCTACTAGAGTTTGAACCAAGGGTGTGCTTGCTGGTCTTACTTGCTCTCTACTGGTGATCTATCACTTGAACCATGCCTCTAATCCAGCTTTTTACTTCTTTTATGTTTTTCTTTTAAAATTTCATTTATTTCTTGACGTTTTTATTTGAGATGGAATCATACAGATTTTTTTTCCTGGGCTGGCCTTGAACTGTGATCATCCATATCTCAGCCTCCTGGAATTACAAGTCTTGAGTAAATCACTTATACAGGTATAATGAGTGTACATAATAATATAGTTCACATGAATACAAATAAATACAGGGAACAACTATCAACTTTTCTCTTCTGTTGTGCCAGTCTTAGGGGCTTCTCTCAGGGCTTAGGTAGTGTCCATGAGATTTTTGGCCTCAAGTTTAGCCTTCTGCCTCTTGAAAAACAGCTCCACTTTCAGCATTTGGCTGGTTACTTGGAGACAGATGCCTCGTAGACTTTCCTACGTGGGCTGGTTTTGAACTGAGCTCCTCAAATCTCAGCTTCTTGAGTAGTTAAGATTACAAGCATGAGGCCGGGCGCTGGTGGCTCATGCTTGTAATCCTAGCTACTCAGGAGGCTGAGATCTGAGGATCACGGTTCAAAGCCAGCCCGGGCAGGAGAGACCGTGAGACTCCTATCTCCAATAAACCACCAGAAAACCGGAAGTGACGCTGTAGCTCAAGTGGTAGAGCGCTTGCCTTGAGCTGAAGAGCTGAGGGACAGCGCCCAGACCCAGAGTTCAAGCCCCACGGCTGACAAAAAAAAAAAAAAAAAAAGATTACAAGCATGAGCCATAGGCACCCAGGAACTATCAAGCTTGTATAAAGGCGTAGTGGGTGAATGTCTCATTGATCAGCAGGGACAATGAGCACAATGTTAGAGGACTGGCATGGCATAGAATTGCCTTAGTGCTCATAAGAAGTGGTAATTAGTGTTACTTATTACTGTGAGAGTTATTAACTGTACTCTAGCAGACACTGGCTTTTATCACAGCTAAGAGTATACAGGTCATTTACCTTCTTGACTTTCCTGGATATGAAATATACATTTTTTTCATTTACTTATATAAGTTTAAATAATTGTAGTGAACAGATTTGGATAATTTGATATTTATACATCCTTGCTTTTCCATTTATTATTGACAGAATGCACACCTCATTTCATTTGCTTTTGTATATTTTTTAATTGGTACTTTTTTGATTTTGTATATTCATTTATTTTAGTAATCTTTAAGTCGTTTTACAGAGGGGTCTTGATTCAATATATCAATTTTTGAGTACAATGAATTTATTGATACTTTGTTTTGGACACCTTGGCTACATTCACATTTAACCTGTTGGATATCTACAACTTTTTAAGCAGATTATTATTATTTTTATTGTCAAGATGATGTACAGAGGGGTTACAGTTACATAAGTAAGGTAATAAGTACATTTCTTGTGGAATTTGTTACCCCTACCTCATTTTTCTCCCATTTTCCCCTCTCCCCAACCCTCCCAAGTTCATTTCCAACATATTGTCTTGTGAGCATTACTGTTGCATTGTTTCCTCCCTTGTTCTTTGTCTCACCATTCTGTTGTTCCCCTTCCCTTCTCTAATTCAAATAGGCATATATGCAATACCCAGGATAACAAAATCAAATGCAGTGACAACAGGGGATAAACCATAGGGGGAAGAACACACAAAAGAAACAAGAAATCACATAGTACGTAAAAACAACATAAACAAAGATGTATTCTATGAGATCCAGAAACTACAGTGCTTAAAATGATTAGTGATTAAAGCCATGCTGGACAGGAAGTGGGTACTGAAATATTCTTTCAAGTGTTCATAGTCCTGGACATCTTAAGTTTCAACTTCCTAGTATTGCAGGATTGTGAGTTAGTTGTTCAAGGGAGTTACATCAATGGCATTCTCCCATATGTATTCTCATAATTTATTTGATACATTTGTATATGTATATATATATATATATATATATATATGTGTGTGTGTGTGTGTGTGTGTGTGTGTGTCCATATGTATTCTATATTCCTTACCATTAAATCAAATTGCTACACATATTCCTTAGTCCCTTGGAATGAAACTCCCAAAGTAAAATGGTACAAATACTTTTAGAGATTGTGATAAATATTTCCAAATTGAACTAGAGTTAAGTTCTAGCAATTAACATGCTTGTCAGCAGTGATTGAAAGTACTCATTTCTTCTCACCTTCCACCTGGTGAATGAGGGTTTTTTTTTTTAATCCTTCCCAAATTCAATAGGCAAAAAATTGGTTTGCATTCATGCTATAATTACAATTTTTGATTGCTAGAAAGTTTGAATATTTATGCCTATGTCCATTTGCCACTTGTATTTATTTTAGTAAATGGTCTATTACAGGCTTTGTATTTTCATCTTCTGATTAGCAATTTTAAGTACTTTATAAATACTCCATCGTCTGTTTTATTTACAGGAGTTTTCTTTTCATTTTAAGTTTGTCTATGCTAATTTGTGAAGCACAGGTTTTCTAAAAATTAGAGTAGTTAGATTTATCAATATCATTTTAACATATTCTGTTTTGCTCAAATGTGCAAATGTGTTTGTGCTGATTTGGTGAGGTAAATAGGAGACAGGCCATTTTGTTGTTAAGGACATATTTTATATTTTTGTTTTTAACAAAATAATCTTACTTTTAATAAAAGCATGTCCAAACTAATTTTAAGTGATTTTGTAAGAGCTTTTGGCTGTCTAAAAATACATGTTTTCACAAATTATCATTTTAAATGACCTAGTAATTTTGAAAATCTCAATTTAATCAGTTAAACTCCAGTATATCTTGTAATTCTTATATGTAATAATTTGAGTCACTTTATTTTAAAAATCATAGTTTTTAAAACACTTAATTTTCACTTTTTATGTCCTAGAATGAAAGTTCTAAGTCATATTCCAGTATTAAGTATTACTGAAAACAGTGAAGTCATAGAAGACTCTGCGTGGTGCCCACAGGCTTGAATATTCTAGAAAAATGTTCTATAGGACAGCTAACATTATTCTTTTTTTTTTTTTTTTTTTTTGGGTCCGTTCATGGGGCCTGAACTCTGGGCCTGGGCGCTGCCCCTCAGCTCTTCAGCTCAAGGCTAGCGCTCTACCACTTGAGCCACAGCGCCACTTCCAGCTTTTTTCTTTTTGCTTATGTGGTGCTGAGGAATCGAACCCAGGGCCTCAGGCATACAAGGCAAGCGCTCTACCACTGAGCCAACTTCCCAGCCCCAGCTTACCTTATTCTTGAATTAGATTATTTCTTTTTGTTGCTGTTGTTGTTGGTTGTGGGGTTTGAACTCAGGACCTGGGTTCTGTTCTTGAACCTCTTTGTGCTCAAGACCAGTGTTCTACCACTTGAGCCACAACACCACTTCCGGTTTTCTGGCAGTTATAATTAGAGGTAAAAGTCCCATAGACTTCCCTGCTTAGGCTGGCTTTGAACCATGATCCTTAGATATCTGCCTTCTGAGTAGTTAGGATTACAGTCATGAGCCACTGGTGCCTGGCTTGATTACTTGATTTCACCATTAGCAGAAGGTAGAGGAGGGCTTTATGTAATGTGTTTGGTTATTTAAATAAAACTGACATTTTAAAGTAGCAAGTTCCATTCAAAAAGATTTATGGTTAAATATGCATGCAGTTGTAGCATGTGTAACTTCTCATCCTTGAATATTAAAATGTATATTAATAAAATAAAAGACAAAACAGAGAAAAAGGATATCTTAATAATAAAAAAAACGACTTGAAGAATATGTTAGTTGTTACAAGCTAACATTATTTATCATGTTTTGCAACAGATTCATTGAATGAATATCAAAATAAATAAGGGAAATATAAAATAAGAGAATGCATTAACATCTGTTTTTACATCTTTTCCCTAATATGAAAGACCTATGTGTGATAGTTAACAGAGAATACATTCCTGAAATATTAAAAATTGCCATTGGAGGGAATTGAACTAGAGCAGAATTTATTTTTCTTCTATAATACTGGAATTTTAACTCAGTACCTCACAAGTTCAGTTGCTGTTTTACCATGTGAGCTACATGTTCAGCCAAGTTTTTTTTTTGCTGGCTGCTTTAAAAATGGAGTCTCAAGAACTTTTCTGCCCAGGATGGCTCACTACCAAGATCCTGCAGATCTTAGCCTCCTGGTTATCTAAAATTGCAGGTGTGGACCACTGGCCGTAGGTGAATTCATGGATTAAAAAAAAACTCTAGTCTTTAATCAATTTGACGGTTAATTCACTGTGTTTCACGTAACAAAAGTATGCATACGATACCTATTTCTTCAAATTCATGTTTCTTTTTTAACATTCCTTTGATAGTCAAAGATGAGGCTTTAATACCAAGATAACTTTCTCAAATATTTCTTGTAGAAAGTGGCTTAATTACTACCATTAAAATCCCCTCAATGGAAAGCTTTTCATACTCTTAGACATTTATACATAACAACATTTCAAACACATAAAATTAAAATTCTGTTATACTTAAATCTAATTATGTTCCAAATAATGACTAGTAAATATTCAATATAATTTGATGGGTTTAAGATTTACTGAAATCTGCTCACTACAGGAGTGACAAATAGAAAGGTAATATCCCATAATAGCTCTAAAGATAATTAGTAGTTTGTCATCTTTGTCACCTTCTTGTGTGTGTGTGTATAAATGTGTGTATATGCATGCACACACGTGCCAGTGGTAATATTTTTTTTAACACAAAGCCTTCAGCTCGTGATTAGCGTTTTTTGCTCAAGATTAGTGTACCTCCACTTACAGCATTTTGTAGGTAACCGGAGATGAGTCTCTTGGATTTGTCTGTCCAGGCTGCCTTTGAACTGGAATACCCAGATCTAAGCCATGGTTACAGGCATAAGCAACCAGCATCCAGCTGTCATCTATCAAGTACTTTTTTCTCTTGTCATGATCAAAACAAACTTTTAGTTGTCATTGTATACTAATAGGATCACTTTCAAAAGATAGAAATGTAAAATTTAGCCATATCAACAAGTCAGGCAAATTGTGAATTTAGGGTCACAAGGGGGCTCTTTAAATGGGCAGCTGTTAGAGCCTGGTGCCTGAGGCTCATGCCTGTAATCCTAGCTACTCAGGAGGCTGAGATCTGAGGACAGCAGTTCAAAGCCAGCCTGGGCAGGAAAGTCTTATTTCCAATTAACCATTGGAAAACTGGAAATAGCACTGTGGTTCAAGTGGTAGAGCATTAGCCTTGAACTGAAGAGCTCAGGGACAGTGCCCAGGCCCAGAGTTCAAGCCCTACAACCAGCAAAAAAGAAAAAAGAAAAAAAAAAACTAAATTGGCAGCTATTAAAAATCACAGCTTTTGAAAACTTTTACGCATGGCCTTCCTGCTGACATCACATTGTTGAGCCAAAATGATGATGCACAGTGACTTTTTAATGCATGGCACAATGCAATGTAATTAAATCACTTGGATCAACATGGAGATGACTCTGTTTCTTGACAAATGCAAGTAACACTCACTATGACCCAGTCATGACTGGAACCTCCTTTCCAGTCAGGTCCTTCACTTTTCAAATGTTAGCTTGAGTAATTTCATTGATAAAACAAATCTTTCAAACGTGTCCTCCACTCTCCTAACACATGCATGGTTTCCGGCGATAAGAGAACCTCCCAAGTGTCAAACTCTAATTATTCCAGGAACAAAAATGGCCAGTTGAGCAGTCTACTGTCTCCTCCCAAGACAGAGGATAAAATGGGAAATGTCCTGCAGAATTATTCAATTTTGTTCAGTATTTTGTGCTAAGTCAGGAATCTAATCGGAGACAAGTCTCTGTGAAAGGCTAACACTTTGACACAATTTTACTTTCTCTGCTAACAGCCCCCAGCGGCTACCATACACTTTGTCACAAACTCTTCCCGACAAGAGCCCTCAAGCTTTTTTTTTCGATTTGCTTCCTCACTAGATAGCTCATTGGAATAATGTTGTCTGTGACGATGAGGATGAGGAAAAAAGCCTTGCTATGTTTCCAAACCTCACTGAAGAGTATTTATTTATCCAGATGTATCCATACTACCAGTTCATTGAGCTGAGCATGTTTGTGAGCTGTAAAAAGGCTCCAGATTGGCCTTTTATCATGCCAGTCCTGGACCTTGAACGCAGGGGCTGGGCTTTGAACCTGAACTAATTGTTTTTTGTAGTTAATTAGAGATGAGACTCATGGACTTTCCAGTCCAGGCTGGCATTGAATTGTGATCCTCAGATCACAACCTCCTGAGCAGCTAGGAATACAGGAGTAAGCCACTAGCACTCATCTCAGTTTGGCCTTTTTTTTTTAATTACAAGTTACCACATTGACTCAAACTAGAAACACAGGTTTGCTTTGACTTTAAACAAAAGAAAAGCAATATCATTCGCACATTTCTGTTGGAAATTTTGAAGTATTACTGCAACAACTTCCCACTGTGGAGCTGCCATTAGTAAGATGCTACAGTACTCAATGGTTAATAACTAGCTAGTGAGAGTCTTGCCAGAGAGGCCCTTGGCAGGGCCAGGCCAAATGATTTGTAGGACCTTAAATAGAGCCGGTGGGCTGGATGTACCCTGCTCTTGGCTCATATAAACTGAGGAAATATTACAGTTGAAATATAGCCAATAAATAGTTAAAACGCGGTAGCCCACTTAAACTTCATCACGGAAAGGTAAACGCTCACTGTGCACTAAATAGTTTTCATTAGCATTTCAAACACAGTGTGCACACACACTAACACTCATCCACACACAAATGTAAAGACTTGGAAGTTTGAAATAAGTCTTCTACTAAATTTTGTTTTAAATAGTTACTTCTGATTTACACAGATTAGGAAATTTCCTAATTAGATTTACACAAATTAGGAAAATATAAGCACATTTCTTACCTTATATAACAAGCACACCAAAAAAATTTTTGTTCATATCTTGGTGTTACATATTATGTACGTATTACAAATTGACATCACAATAAAAATTTCTATTAGAAGAATGCCATAAAACTGGGTGGAATTAAGACCTAAGATTTTATTTTCTATTCTACTCTATTTACTGTTTTACTCACTTTTAGCTTTGTCATTTAAGTGCTTATAGCTGGTTAGTGACCAGAAAGAACCATAAATTAAGTAACATGCATTGAATGACTTTTATGCTTTAAATAAATATACTGTCTGCCTCTTTTTAAAAGTGTTTTTAACCAGTATAAATTTAAGAGGGGTTTTATTTTGATATATACATCCATTCATATAATGTGCTTTGATCAAATTTATTCTATCTATATTAGTTTCTCTTAAATCCTCTCCTATTTCCCTCTCATTTAAACAGTGAGTTGGTTTTACTATGCGATGTTCAGACACACATTTATAAATATACTTCTCACATTTACCTTATCACCCTCTCTGTTTCCCTTCTACCCACCTGCTTATTCTACCTCAAACAGTTCCACTTTTTCAAAATAGATAGTGATGCTTAGATTTTGCAGATGATTTTAACTCAGTATTTTGTTTACTTAACATAGTATCCCATACTATTGTGATATCATTATATCTTCTTCTTAGTTTTTTGATTTTTAGTTGTTCTTAAATGGTTTTTATTTTTTTAATGACACTGTGGGACTTGAACTCTGAGTCTTGTGCTCTTGCTTGGCTTTTTTTTCTCAAGGCTAGTTCTACACCAGCCAAGCCAAGCCTCCACTTCCATCTTGTTACTGGTTAGTAGAAAGAAGGGCCTCACAGACTTTTCTGCCTGAGATGCCTTCATACCTTGGTCCTAAAATCTCAGCCTCCTGAGTAGCTAGGATTATAGGCATTTAGACACTAGGATCTGGCTTTTTGTTTTAAAGCAGAGTTGCACCACTATACAGCCCGAGCAGCCAACTTGTAATCCAAGTTGACTAATAACGCATTGATCCTCCAGCCCCAGCTTCCCAAGTGCTGAAATCAAAAGCACATATCATTAAGCCCAGCATCATTGTATTCCTGTGTGTATTCATATATATATATATATATATATATATATGTATATATATATATATATAATAACATATAGGAGGCTCTCTCTTGCTTTGTCTCTCTCTATATATTTCTTTGTAAACTTGGAAGTATCATGAAAAATGTTTAAAAATACGAATAATAACTGTAGAAATTTGATGCATGTTAATATGATTTTGATTCATTGGTACAATGATCACAAATACATAGAAGAGAGGTGTTCAAAAGAGAAAATAATTCTTTGCAGAAAGGCATGCACAATATTACTGAATACTAGAAGAAGAATGAGTGAGAGAAAAAGAGTGTTTGATTGGTTAATGTGTAGGCCGCATTGGGGAATTAAGCTGAGTGCACTTTAATGAGCACTGGCAACCTAGGTAGAAAGAGAGAGACTGCAGTGCATTACCCATTAGGTAGCAAAAAGTCTTCAAAACATTTGCCCACAGATTTGCCGGGGGGAGAGGGGGTAGTGGGATTGGAAAAATTGAGAGAAATTGAAGGAAGGGGTGACACTGTTCAAAAAGAAATGTACTCAATACTTGACTTATGTAAGTGTAGCCCCTCTGTGCATCATACACTTACAATTTTTTTTAATTTAATTTTATTTTATTTGAGAACATACTGTACAGAGGGGTTACAATTACATGGGCAGGATAATGCATACATTTCTTACCAAGCATTGCAGCCTCCTCCTTTGTTTACCCTTCACCTCCCTTCCCAGCCTCCCCCCTCCCCCCCCCAAACATACCCCCCCCCCACACACCGACATTGTAAAGCTGGTTTTGACATGACATTTTGTACTTCTCATTGTTGCAACAGGTCCACCTGAATCCTTAAACGACTTGTTTTTTAAAAAATTTAAAAAAACCTACAAAGTTAATTATTAACCTGCCACTGGTGGCTCATGCCTGTAATCCTAGCTGAGATCCGAGGATAGTGTGGTTCAAAGCCAAGCCCAGGCAGGAAAGGCCATGAGATCTCTATCTCCAACTATCTAAAAATCAGAAGTGGAGCTGTGGCTCAAAATGGTAGACTGCCTGCTCAAGGACAGCACCCAGGCTCTGAGTTCAAGTCCCACTACTGATAAAATAAACAAATACAAATAAAACAATAATTATCTCCATGATGATAAGTGACCATAAATGCTATCGAGACTTTAAACTGCATATAAAGTAAAATTTCTCTTGAAGTATCATATTACAGACACTAGAATCAACTTTCTTTGTAATTGTTAGTTGGAAAAGTAGTTGACATAAAGTTTTAAAAAGGTGGATGACCTTACCTCACCCCAAATTCCTGGGAAACTCATCAATCTGCCAAATGAAGTGAGAAACACAGAATTTATGGACTGGTGAGGACACATTGTTGACAGACATTTTATTCAGTTCTAAAATCACCATTGGATGAGATACTTCCAGCTTGCCCTTTGTCAAAAGTTTTAGTGAAGCAAAACAGGAATTAAAGTTTAAAAGTAACTGAACCATGTTGCTATGTAGAAATGCGTTCTGTGATAGTACCATACATGTGTAATATATATATATATATATATATATATATATATATATATATACACACACATTATTTATAGAGTCAAAGATATGACAACTCATCTTACTTATAAAGTCCATTATTGTTCAATTTTTTATTATATTGTTTATGTAAAGTGCAAGAAATGGTAAAAGTCTGAAGACTTCATAATTAAGGAATTGTTTCCCGAGTTATTTTTTCTAGCTTACATACTTGAGATTTGTAAAATTACACCACTCATTTTAATGTTCTGTATAGTTCTTTTGTGGTTTGCTGTTTTAAAACAAAATTAATACTTGGCTTGTAACCCTTAGCATATATTTTATATTTATTTGTATTTAATAGCTTATGTTATTTATGTAAAATACCAAGCCTTATTATGATTATTTCTTTTGGGGGAGGGGAGAATTCTAGGGCTTAAATACAAGGCCTGGGTTCGCTCTCTGAGCTTCTTTTGATCAAGGCTAATGCTCTATCACTTGAGTCACAGCCCTACTTCTGGCTTTTTTGGATAGTTTATAAAAGTACCACAGACTTTCCTGCCCAGGCTGGCTTAGAACTCCAGCCTTCAAATCTCAGCCTCCTGAGTTGCTAGGATTATAGGTGTGAGCCATAGAGACTATTACATTGTAACATTGTCTTACATGTGTAAAATGTGCTTTTTTATTGTGAGAATATAGTACAGAGGAGTTACAATTACATTGGCAAGATAACGAGTACATTTCTTATCAAGCATTGTTGCCTCCTCTTTGTTTTCCCTTCCCATCCCTTCCCATACTCCTCCCACCTCCCCCCAACTGATCCTCCCACCCCCACCAAAGTTGTGAAGTTCATTTTTTGACATAATGACTTGTACATCTCATTGTTGCAATGGGTTGTAAAATGTGCTTTGATTGCACTTACACCTTCTATCTGAATCAATCCCACTGGTCCTCTTCCTTTTCTCTAGTAAAACCTGTTGTTTTTTTAAAAATCTGTGTTGTACATATGAGAGAAAAATGTGGTATTAGACTTTCTGAGTCTGTCCTATTGCAGAATAATCTCGAGTTCTACCCATTTTCAGGCAAACAACATCCACCCATTCTATTGTGTATATATTTAAAATGAAGCAAACAAAAACAGACTAAGATTGTACAAGTAAGATCTACTGATATGAAGAGTTTATCTTATGTCTAAGCTCTCAATGAGAAGAGCTTTATTCCTCCCAAAGAAAAAGAAAACGGTAACATGAGATAATTGATTATTTTAGCCCTAACAAGATTATCTAAATTAGAGATGCTAGTTTAGACAGCCATAAAAAGTGAAAGATTTGAGAATTGTGCGGTTTTCATAGAAACAAAAGGTACCACTAAGAAATAAAAATTAAAAAAAACTATGAATGATTTTGAAATGACAAAAATTTGTTTCACAAGTTTCATTCAAATTAATCTCTATCTATATGAATACGAGGATTGGAGAATACTAACAGTTGACAATACTTTTCTCTGAGGGCAAAATAAAAGTGACATTTATCCACAAGCTTTTATATTGTTGTCAAATTGTAAGATGTGCATGTCTGTTTTTTCCCTGTAGGGTGCCTAACTTTCTGGATGATTTTTTAAAAATTTGTGCACATTATTACTTGTGCTTTGTTTTCTATCATTCTATGGTGCAGACAAATGTAACAAAACAGCTCCATTGCCCTCCTTTGCTTTTGTGTTCCTCCTGTGATCAGATTAGTCCTAGAAACTTGGAATGTTACCTACTGCTTATCTGTTTCCAGCTCCAACATTTTTTGTTTTTCTTTTTTTAATATATAGTTTTTATTGTAAAGATACTGTACAGAGTGGTTACAGTTACATGAGTAAGGTAATGAATACACTTCCTATCAAGCATAGTTACCTCCTCCTTTGTTTTTCCCCTACAATCCCTTTCTTCCTACCTCCCTAACTCCTCCCTATCCCTCCCATGTTGTAGAGTTCATATGCAACATAGTGTCTTGTACACCACAATATTACAATGGGTCAACCTGAATCCTTATTTCAGCATTTTGTTATTTCCCTTCCACTCTCCAAATTAGAAAAATGTATACAAGATGCAGGGTACTGGAATCAAATACAGTGAAAATAGAGGATATACCATGAGGGAAGAACATACTAAAGAAACAAAAGAAATCAGATAGTACATTATAATTACATTTAAAACAACAGCAAGAAAGATAAAACCTCTTGTGTCCTTATCTTGGGGATACTTTTGCTTAGCAGCATCTTATATGTTCACATGTGCATAGCTTTTGACCTTTTCTACTTGTCTGGTAAGATTTTCATAGACATATACAAGTTATTGCAAATAAGGGAAACCATGGGAACTGTGTTTCTTTGGGCCTAGCTTTTAATTAGTATATTTTTTCCAAGTCTTCCCATGTACTAACAAATGGAGTGGTGTCATTCTTTTTCTTTTTGATGGAGTCATACAATTCCATTATATGTGTGTGTGCATATATGTGTGTGTGTGTGTGTGTGTGTGTGTGTGTGTGTGTGTGTGTGTGTGTGTGTGTATATCACATTTTCTTGATCCATTCATCTACTGAGGGGCATCTGGTTTGGTTCCATATCTTAGCTATGGAGAATAATGTTGTGCCGATAGCGTTAGTATGGTCTTGCTTGTGATGATTTGGGTAAATGCCTAAAAGTAGGATTGGTGGGTCATAGGGCAGCTCTATCTATAGTCTTTTGAGGAACCTCCATACTGCCTTCCAAAGCGATTAAAAAAGTTTACACTCCCACCAACAGTGCAGTAGGGTTCCTTTTTGGCCACACCCCTCCAACATCTCTTGTTAGTAGATATCTTTATTATAGCCATTCTAACTGGGGTGAGATGGAAACTAAATATTGATTTAATTTCCATTTCTTTTTTAGTAAGTTTTTTATTGTGAAAATACTGAACAGAGGGGTTACAATCACACGAGGAAAGTAATGAGTACATTTCTTACCAAGCATTGTTGCCTCCTACTTTTTTCCTCCAAACATCCCTCCCTTCCCATCTCCATAACTACATTCGCCCACTCCACCTAAATTGACACAGCATCTTAAACATCTCATTGTTGCAATGGGTTAACTTACATCCCTATTTAAACAATTGGTTTTTCCCTTCTGCTCCCCAAATTATATCAACATCAAATACAGTGAAAACAAGGGTTATATCATGGGGGAGGGACATACAATGGAACAAAAAAATCACATGGTACATTATAAATATGTTAGCAACAATAGCAAGAAAGAAAAAAACCACTTGTGTCCTTATCTTGGGGTTCATTTCCCTTAACATCATCTTATCTGAATTTTTTTACTTGTCTCAAATATATATTAGTTATTTCAAATAAGGGAAACTATGGGACCTATGTTTCTTTGGGCCTGGATTACTTCACTTAATATAATTTTTTCCAAGCCTTTCCATTTCCTAACAAATGGGGCAATGTCATTCTTTCTGATGGAGGCATAGACTTCCACTGCATATATATACCACATTTTCTTGATCCATTCATCTACTGAGGGGCATCTGGGTTGGTTCCATGTCTTAGCTATGGTAAATAATGCTGTAATAATGGTAAATAATGCTGCAATAAACATAGTTGTGCTGGTAGCTTTAGTGTGGTCTTGTTTGTGATCATTCAGGTAAATGCCAAAAAGTGGGATTGCTGGGTCATAGGAGAGCTCTGTGTGGAGTCTTGTGGTGAACCTCTATACTACTTTCCAACGTGGTTGAACAGGTACACACTCCCACCAACAATGAAATGGGCTTCCCTTCTGTCCACATCACCTCCAGCATCTCTTGTTATTAGAGTTCTTGATTGTAGCCATTCTAACTGGAGTGAGGTGGTATCTCAATGTTGTTGGGTTTTTTTGCCAGTCATGGTGCCTGAACTCTGGGCCTGGGCACTGTCCCTCAGCTCTTCAGCTCAAGGCTAGTGCTCTACCACTTGAGCCACAGCATCACTTCCAGCTTTTTCTATTTATGTGGTGCTGAGGAATCGAACCCAAGGCCTCATGCATGCAAGGCAAGCACTCTACCACTGAGCCACCTTCCTAGCCCCTCAATGTTGTTTTGATTTGCATTTCTTTTTTGACTAGAGAGGTTGAGCATTTCTTCATGTGTCTACTGACCATTCTTATTTCCTCTTCAGAGAAGTTTCTCTTTAAGTCTTTAGCCCACATATTAATTGGGAGGTTGTTTCTTTGAGGATGTGTTTGGGAGATTTAATTTTTTGAGTTCCAAGTATATTTTAGATATGAAACCCTTCTCCTTTGTATGGCTAGTGAAGATCTTCTCCCAATATGTGGGCTTTCTTTGATCTTGCCAGCTATGTCCTTTGCCATGTAGAAGCTCTGCAATTTCATGCAACCCCATTTGTCCAACCTTTCTTTGATTTGTTGTGTTTCTGGGTCTCTATTAAGAATATTTTGGCCTGTGTTAAGGAAACCTAGAGTTTCTCCTCTTCCTGTCATGTTTTCAGGATGTCTGCTTTGATTCTGAGGTCTTTGCTTCATTTATAGTTGATTCTGGTGCAGGGTGATTTATAAAGATCTACCTTTAGTTTTCTACAAGTGAATAACCAGTTTTGCCAGCACCATTTACTGAAGAGGCTGTCTTTCTTTCATGCTATTTTTTTAGGTCCCTTATCGAAGATTAGATGGGAATAGGTCTGTGGGTTCATTTCTGGGTTTTCCATTCTATTCCATTGGTCTTGAGGTCTGTTCTTGTGCTATTACCAAGCTGTTTTCATTACTATGGCTTGTAGTAGAGTTTGAAATTTGGTATAGATATTCCTCCAGCACTATTCTTCCTGTAAAGGATTGTTTTTGCTATTCGGGGTCTTTTATTGTTCCATATGAATTTTTGGATTGCCTCTTCTATTTCCTTGAAAATAGTTTGGAATATTGATAGGTATTTCATTGAATTTGTAGATAGCCTTGGGAAGTATTGCCATTTTCACAATCATGATCCTTCCAATCCAAGAGTGTGGTAGTTTTCTCTACTTTTTAAGTTTTGTTTTGATTTCCTTTTTCAGATTTTTAAAGTTTTCATCATAGAGGTCCTTCACTTCTTTGGTTAAGTTAATTCCTAGGTATTTTATTTTTTGTGGGGCTATTATGAATGGAGTTGCTTTCCTGATTACAGCCACACTCCTCTCATTGTTGGCATGCAGAAAAGCCATTAATTTTTGAGGGTTAATTTTATACCCTGCTACTTTACCAAAGTTTTGAATCAGCTTGAGTAATTTGGGAGTGGAGTCTATGGGATTCTTTAAATACCAGATCATGTCATCTGCAAAGAGGGAGGGTTTTATTTCATCTTTCCCTATTTGTATCACATTTATGTTTGCATCTTGTCTTATTGCTGTAGCTAGGCATTCTAATACTAGATTGAAGAGATGTGGAGAGAGTGGACATCCTTGTCTTGTTTCTGAATTTAGAGGAAATGGCTTTAGTTTTTTACCATTAAGTATAATGCTGGCTGGAGGTTTGTCATATACAGCCTTTATTGTATTGAGGAATGTTCCATGGATTCCTAATTTTTCCAAAACCTTCATCTTAAAGGAGTGTTGGATCTTGTTGAATGCTTTTTCTGCATCTATTGAAATAACCATGTGTCTCTTATCCATGTTCTTGTTGAGTGATGAATTATATTAATTTATTTGCATATATTGAACCAGCTTTGCATCCCTGAAATGAATCCTGTTTGATCATGGTGTATGACTGTTTTGGATGAATTGTTGAAGTCGATTGGCCAAAATTTTGTTGAGAAGTTTTGCATCGATGTTCATCAAAGAAATGGGTCTACAGTACTCTTTCTTTGATGAGTCCCTGCCTAATTTGGGGATTAGGGTTATGATGGTTTCATAGAAAGAGTTTGGTAGTGAACTTTCTCTTTCAATTTCATTGAAGAGTTGGACATGATCTTTTATTTAAAGAATCCCATAGACTCCACTCCCAAATTACTCAAACTGATTCAAAATTTGGCAAAGTAGCAGGGTATAAAATTAACCCTCAAAAATCAATGGCTTTTCTGTATGCCAACAATGAGAGGAGTGTGGCTGTAATCAGGAAAGCAACTCCATTCATAATAGCCCACAAAAAAATAAAATACCTAGGAATTAACTTAACCAAAGAAATGAAGGACGACCTCTCCGATGAAAACTTTAAAAACTTGAAAAAGGAAATCATAACAGAATTTAGAAAGTGGCAAAAATTCCCCTGCTCCTGGATTGGAAAGATCAACATCGTGAAAATGGCAATACTTCCCAAGGCTATCTACAAATTCAATGCCATACCCATCAAAATTCCAACCCCATTCTTCAAGGAAATAGAAGAGGCAATCCAAAAATTCATATGGAACAATAAAAGACCCTGAATAGCAAAAACGATCTTCAACAGAAAGAACAGTGCTGGAGGAATATCAATACCAAATTTCAAACTCTACTATAAAACCATAGTAATCAAAACAGCTTGGTACTGGCACAAGAACAGACCTCAGGACCAATGGAACAGAATTGAAAACCCAGAAATGAACCTACAGACCTATAGCCATCTAATCTTCGATAAGGGACCTAAAGAAATAGGATGGAAGAACGACAGCCTCTACAGTAAATGGTGCTGGCAAAACTGGTTAACTACTTGTAGACAACTAAAACTAGATCCTTATATATCACCCTGCACCAGAATCAACTCCAATTGGATCACAGACCTCAGATTCAAAGCAGACACTCTGAAAACATTACAAGATGGAATAGGAGAAACCCTAGGTCTTGTTGGCACAGGCTGAAATTTTCTTAATAGAGACTCGGAAACACAACAAATCAAAGAAAGGTTGGACAAATGGGATTGCATGAAGTTGCAGAGCTTCTGCATGGCAAAGGACCTAGCTAGCAAGATCAATAGAAAGCCCACGGACTGGGAGAAGATCTTCACTAGCCATACAACGGACAAGGGTCTCATATCTAAAATATACTTGGAACTCAAAAAATTAAACCCCCCAACAACAAATCCTCAAAGAAACAACAGCCCAATAAATAAGTGGGCTAAAGACTTAAAGAGAAACTTCGCTGAAGAAGAAAGAAGGATGGCCAATAGACACATGAAGAAATGCTCAACCTCCCTAGCCGTAAAAGAAATGCAAATCAAAACAACATTGAGATACCACCTCACTCCAGTTAGAATGGCTAAAATCAAGAGCTTTAATAACAACAGATGCTGGTTGGGATGTGGACAGAAGGGAACCTTACTTCATTGTTGATGGGAGTGTAAACTTGTTCAACCACTTTGGAAAGCAGTATGGAGTTTCCTCAAAAGACTCCACATAGAGCTCCCCTATGACCCAGCAATCTCACTTTTGGGCATTTACCCAAATGTTCACAAACAAGACCACACTAAAGCTACCAGCATGACCATGTTTATTGCAGCATTATTTACTATAGCTAAGATATGGAATCAACCCAGGTGCCCCTCAGTAGATGAATGGATCAAGAAAATGTGATATATATACACAATGGAATTCTATGCCTCCATCAGAAAGAATGACATTGCCCCATTTATTAGGAAATGGAAAGGCTTGGAAAAAAATATATTAAGTGAAGTAACCCAGGCCTAAAGAAACATAGGTCCCATGGTTTCCTTTATTTGCAATATTTAGTATATGTCTGAGTCAAGGTCAGATAAGTTGATGTTAGGGAAATGAACCCTAAGATATGTATTCAAATATTTTTTCTTTCATGCGATTGTTTTTAACACATTTATAAGATGATTTCTTTGTTTCTTTGTATGTCCCTCCCCCACAGTATACCCCTGCTTTCACTGTATTTGATGTCGGTATAATTTGTGGAGAGGAAGGGGAAAAACAAATCGTTTAAATAGGGAAACAGGTGGACCCATTGCAACAATGAGATGTACAAGTCATTATGTTGAAAACGAACTTTACAACTTTGGGGGGGGGAGGAGAATTGGGGGGGTAGAACGGGGGGGGGGAGTGGGGAGGATGGGAAGGGATGGGAAGGGGAAACAAAGGAGGAGGCTGCAATGCTTGGTAAGAAATGTACGCATTATCCTGCCCATGTAACTGTAACTCCTCTGTACAGTATGTTCACAAATAAAATTAAATTAAATTTAAAAAAAAAAAAGAAATGTACTCATTATCTTGCCCACGTAATTGTTACTCCTCTGTACAATATTTTCAGAATAAAAAAAATAAAAAAAAATTTCTTGTAGAATTCTGCTGTAAATCCATCTCTTCCTGGGCTTTTCTTAGATTGGAGTTCTCTTATTGCTGTTTCTATTTCAATGCTTGATATCGGCCTGTTAAGTTGGTTTAATCATCTTGTTTTAATTTTGGCATGTCGGTATGTCCTAGAAAATTGTCCATTTTTTCCAGAGTCTCAAACTTATTAGCATAAAGGTTTCAGAGGTATTACCTTATAATGTTCTGGACCTTGGTTGTTTCTGGGGTGATGCTTCCATTCTGATCTCTGAGTTTGTTTATTTGGGTCTGTTTTCTTCTTTTTCTGATAAGATTTGCTAAGGGTCTGTCAATTTTGTTATTTTTTTTGAAGAACCAACTGTTTTGTTGATTCTTTCTATGTTTTTTTATTCTAATTCATTTAACTCTGATTTAATTTTAATTATTTCTCTCGGTGTGCTGGATTTGATTTAGTTTGCTGCTGTTTTTCAAGGAGGTTCAGATGTCTCATTAAATTTTTGGTTTCAGATTTCTCCAATTTGTTTGATTGGTTTCTTAAGTTGGTTTGTTTGAGCAAGCAGACAACTCTGCTTTATTCTTGACTTTGTGATCCTCCTCCCAGGCTAGTTCAGAGTGAGGGAGATCTGCTTTGAGTATCACAAAAGAGGGAGATGTCTGTTTCCTCAGGTTTGGAGATGCTGTGATGAGGCTAGGTCCTGGGTAAGGTTGAGGCCTTTCAGCAAACTAGCTTTTCCTTGAGAAGCTAGCTCCTGAGACACTCACAGAGTCCAGTCTGGAGCCATTCTCAGGGTTTATGTTTACTGAGTTTCAATTTTTTGTCTAGGTTGCCAGAGGGAGGGGCAGCCTCTGGTTCTGTTTACCCAGTGAAGAAAGTCACTCCTCTGGGGGTGGAGCTTACCCTGTCTGAGCAGGGTGACTTTCCCCTGGGTGGAGCTGAGCCTGGCAGGTCATGTCAGGTTCCTGTGACCTGCTTATGGCTCCAATTGTTTTCTTCCAAGGCCTTGGTTAGAGCTAGCTGCTCAGCCGGGTCTTTGTCAGTATGAAAGATGGAGATCTTTTCTGGTGGTGGGGGAGGAGCTGCCTTCCCACCTCAGCTCTGTGAGAAGGAGTGAGAATGTCAGGGTTCTACTCACACCAGACTCTTGGTTCTTGGGCCATCCCTGGTCTATGATCAGCAGGAAAATACCTGCTCCTTGTCAGTTCTTGCTGGTAGTGAGTAGAATCCACTCACATGTCATGTCTGGCACCTTTGTCCTGGACTTTCTCTGTTGCTATGGTGGCTCCGGCTGCGACTGCAGCCGCTGTAGCCACAGCTACTGGCAAATGCTCAGATCCGTCTCCGTGACCAAGCTGCCTGGATTTTCCCTCTCTGACCAAACTCTGTACTGTGATGGCACACTTGGTGTGATTCTCTAGCCTAGAACTATTCCCTGGAACACTAAAACTGCTTTTATGCAAGAGCGAGTTTAGCCTCCAGCTTCTCAGCCATCTTCCTCCAGTCTCTCTGCATTTCTTTTATGGCTAATGAAGTCAAGTATTTCTTCATGTGTCTATTGGCCATTCTTATTTTCTCTTCAGAGAAGTTTCTCTTTAGATTTTGAGCCCACTTATTAACCAGGCAGTTGTTTCTTTGAGGAATTGGTCCTGCCAGAGTTGATGTTTTGAGTTCTAAGTATATTTTAGATATGAGGCCCTTGTCTGTTGTATGGCTAGTGAAGACCTCTGTATCCCTGCGCTTTCTATTGATCTTGCTGACAGACCCTTAGCAAATGTTATCAGAAAAAAAAGAGAACACACCCAAATAAATAAACTCAGAGCTGAGCAGCAATAAGAGCCCTCCTACCCAAGCAAAGCGCAGACCAGATGGATTGACAGCTGAATTTTATGAGGCCTTCAAAGCAGAACGTACACAATACTCCTCCAACTCTCTAATGAAATTGAAAGTGAAGTTCACTACCAAACTCTTTCTATGAAGCCATCATAATCCTCATCCCAAAACCAGACAGGGACTCATCAAAGGAAGAGAACTATAGACCCGTTTATTTGATGAACATCGATGCAAAACTTCTCAAAAAAATATTAGCCAATCTACTTCAACAACTCATCAAAAAAATCATATGCTATGATCAAAGAGGATTCATTTCAGGGATGCAAATTGGTTCAATATATGCAAATCACTTAATATAATTCACCACATCAACAAGAGCAAGGATAAGAACCACAAGATTATCTCAATAGATGCAGAAAAAGCATTTGACAGGCTCCAACCCCCCTTTATGATAAAACTCTGGAAAAACTAGGAATCCATTGAACATTCTTCAATATAATAATGGATGTGTATGACAAACTTACAGCCAGCATTATATTTATTGGTGAAAAGCTAAAGCCACTTCCTCTAAATTCAGGAATGACACAAGGATGTCCAGTCTCTCCACTTCTCTTCAGTTTTGTATTAGAATGCCTACTAAGAGCAATGAGACAAGATGCATACATAAAGGGGATCCAAGCAGGGAAAGATGAAGATGCAGATGACCTGATCTTGTATTTAAAGAATCCCAATCATTCCCCTCCCATGTTACTCAAGCTGATTCAAAACTTTAGTACATTAACTGGGTATAAAATTAACCCTCAAAAATCAATGGCTTTGGGCTGGGAAGGTGGCTCAGTGGTAGAGTGCTTGCCTTGCATGCATGAAGCCCTGGGTTCGATTCCTTAGCACCACATAAGCAGAAAAAATAAAAAGCCCAAAGAGGCACTGTGGCTCAAGTGGTAGAATGCTAGCCTTAAGCTGAAGAGCTGAGAGACAGCGCCCAGCCCCAGAGTTCAGGCCCCACGACCGGACCCCCTCCCAAAAATTCAATGGCTTTTCTGTATGCCAAAAATGAGAAGAGAGAAGCTGAAATCAGGAAAGCAACAACTTTTGTAATAGCCCCACAAAAACTAAAATACCTAGGAGTTAACGAAAAAAGTAAAGCTCAATAGGAAATGCACTCACTACCTTACTCAAGTAACTGTAAACCCTCCGTCAGCATTTTTACAATAAAAAAGTACAGAAAAGAAAGAAAGAAAAATAAGAAGTGAATGACCTCTATGATGAAAACTTTAAAAACCCGAAAAAGGAAGAAATTAAAGCAGATCTAAAGAAGTGGGAAAACTTCCCATGCTCCTGGATTGGAAGGATTAACATAGTGAAAATGGAAATACTGCTAAAGGCTATTTACAAATTCAATGTTATACCTATCATCATCCCAGCCTCATTCTTCAATGAAATAGAAGAAATCCAAAATTTCATATGTAACAATAAAAGACCCTGAATAGCAAAAACAATCCTTAGCAGAAAGAACAGTGCTGGAGGAATATTTTTGTTTTTCCTAAATACCATAAGCATGCCACTTAAGTTCAGTGAAATGCTCTTCCATTTCATTCACGTTGAGCTATGGCTGAATAGGTTTTTCCATGTTCGCTATTGAATGTTCATCTATCGTACAGACTCACCACACTTGGTTCTTTATGCATCCTTTGGGTAGAGAGCATCTGTGTGTTAATTTGTTTTATAATGCTACAATAATGTTTGTTCAAGTTCAGTGATGTCACATACAATAATGATCTTAATTTTGCAGAGATCAGAGATTCATATTGGGAGGTTCTCACTGAGCTAATATGGATGCCAGCATTGTAGCATTTGTCTCTGGAGCCTCTAGAGAGCAATTTTTTTCTATTCTTTTTGTTGTTGTTGTGCCTCGATCAGCATTCAAACTCATTATATGATGCTTTTGCTCATTGACTGGTCCTTTACCACTTACCATGTTTCCAACCCCCAATATCTATTTTTATTCTAGTTTCTGGAGCCACCCATATTCCTTAGCTTATGGCCCTCTTCTTCCTCCTTCAAAGTCAGCCATATTAGACTGACACATATGAGTGTCTCTCTAGCTCTGCCTTCCAATTGCTCTTCCACTAAGAAGAAGCCTTTGATTAGATTCAATTGTCTTGAACAATGCAGGATAGGTTTGCTGTTTTAAGGTCTGGTCATTTGCAACCCATGTTCTACATAAAGTTTTAATTTCTCTCTGTTATGTTAACTGTCATAGTCACAGGTTACAAAATTCAGATATAGATATCCCTGGGATATTATTATTTTTTTCTATTATAGTGCTCTCCACAGGTTTTATTGATCATAAAGAATGCACTTGTGCACGTATCTAAAGGTAGGATTGCTGAGTTATGTGAAGGATGTCTGCCTAGTTCTAAAGGAAACTTCTCTCAAATTCTTTTCTAAAATGTCTGTTCTGCCTCCATTTTTCAATCTAACTATCAGTAGGATGATGGAGAGTTGCTATTATAGTCAGGACAGACACTGGTAAAGACAGTCATATTCTGAAACTACAGTATACATAAGTGGATACATTATTTTGAACACTTTACACATTCCAATTATATTTCTTTCAATCCAGTTTCCACTAACTGGCCATTTTCCAAAGTGTAGAATAATCTTACTAACACATAATATTTACCATGTTACCCTCTTGCTTATAGTCAAGTCAACCCATTCTCTACTCAAACTAGGTTGTTAATCAGACAGTCTTCATAGATGTTTCCCTACATCTCTCACCTTAATTGCCTTTATAACTCCACAGGCATAGAGCAAAGCAAGTTCCTTTTAGTCTACCTTTCCACATTCCTTTCCACATCTTAGTGCACAACTTTATTTATACACAATTATTTTCTTTCTCCTTTGACTGCCTAATTCTTGTATCACATTTGAGAATTCGGTCAAGCTCTTGGAAGCCTTTCATAAACCCACTAAACTAAATTATCTTTAATGGCTTACATCTACCTCCCCAAGGGCAGTAAATTCAGCTCCATAATCAGTACAATGCCAAATGTAGCTGGACCCCCAGTTAGCTCAGTGCTTGCCTGACTTGGGATTCAAAGAAACAGAATCCAACCACTTTATTAAAGTCTTTGTTCGAAAGTCACCCAACCACAAAAGCTTTATCAGATTACATTATATAGGAGAAAGTCCCTTTGTCCCTCTCATCCTCCCTCATAGCTCCTTTTCTGTTTTCCTTCTATCAATATTGTATCATTTTCAGATATTATTAAATTATTATTCATTTTTCAAATAACATTTTTATGCTCTATACATCTCATGGGAACAAGGTCTTTACCTGTTCTGTTTGCTGAAGTAAGGTTCATAAACAATGAATGCAATCAGTAGCTCTTTAACAAATAAATAACCCTGGAATTTGAACCTTTATTTGCGACTCTCTAGGAACATAAATTGATTCCAACTTATAGCTGAAAGGAAGTGCTTTTTCAGAATCCCCTTTCTTGCACAGTCCAGTTGCTCCCTACGTCTCTAATCTATTAACCCCTCAAAACTCATTTCCTCTCTTTTAGTGCTTACTGGACCTGGATCTACCTACTTAAACTTCTATTTCTTAGCTGGGGACCAGTGGCTTATGCCTGTTATCGTAACAAGTCAGGAGGCTGAGGTTTGAGAATCATGGTTCAAAGCTAGCCTGGGAAGGAAGGTCCATGAGACTCTTATCTCAAATGTACTCCCAAAAACTCAGAAGTGGAGCTGTGGCTCAAGTGGTAGAGCACTGAGTGAGAAAGTTCATGGGCAGACAGACAGACAAACAGACAGATGACAGATTTCATAAGTATTAAGTTCTGATTAGAAATATGATATATTTCCTTTAAGTGTTCATGGACAAGAAACATACATTTCAATTGTAAATTTTGTGTGGTTATATATTCAAGATAAGATAAAATTAAGCAAAATGTATTAGGTACTATATAAAAAAAAAACTTGTAACCTTTCCTACAAGGATGGGTGGACTTTGGATGAGAGCTGGAGAGATGGTCAGAGTGTTAACAGATGAGTGTATCTAAGTGTTACAGCATATGTATTTATAGCTGTAACAGTAACTGTGTGTGTAAATGTTACAGGATGCTTAGATTTCCCACTTGGGCAACCAGAAGGATGATACTGGCATGCAGTGGAATGAGAAACAGAAGGCTGAACACAAGGAAAGTTTAAGCGATAAATATGGCAGGTGTAAGAAACAAGCACATGTTCAGACCCATCAATCACATCTCCTACTATCTGAATTTTGAATGCAGATAGGAGAGAAAAAATATAAATAAGGTAGAATACACAGCTATATACACGATACTTCTGATTACATATACTATATATAATATCATTTATGATGGCCTTGTGTGACCAATCAGCTTTTGTCTGTTGTCTCCCTATGGGATTGAATGAGATTTTTAAAAAAATTCTCATTGTTTTCTCTTTTTAAAATATAATTTATTGCTATTGTAAGGTGATGTACAGAGAGGTTACAGTTACATAACTCAGGTAATGAGTCCATTTCTTTTTGAACCATGTCACCCTTTCCTTCTCTTGCTCTAGGTTTTTCCCTAGATGAGTTTTGTGATGATTACAGCTTACCTCCTCCCTTTTGCTCAATCCTTCCTTTTTCTCTTTTCTTATCAGGAGGTTGATCCCCAAAGTACTTTCTAGCAAACATCCTGCAAGCATCCTGAACTGCTTCTGAGAATCTGCCTTCTAGGTGGCTCAGCTGGTTACAGGGAGGCTACTTACCCAAATAGGAGCAGACATTTGCTCCAATTGGCCAGCTCTGACTTCTTGGATGGTCAGTAGACATGGTCTCCAAGGAGGGCACCACAGGACTATAACTCCTAGCTTAAGCATTATCTGAGCTGATGTTCATATCCTTTCCTCTCTGAGAAAACTAGCCAATGGAGAGTGTTCGGTATGTCGGGTACGAGGAAGCTATAAATTATAAAGCCTTGATAAAACCAGGTACCCTGGAAATGAACAGCATGCCAGAAAGCTAAGAGTTTCAGAATGCATTTTCCCCTGAGTACCTCGAAGCAGTTTCTTTTTAGCAAATCTGTCAATGGAATTCAACTGCTTATAAGTCTGAAATCTTTGAGCAGGTACTGACAGAACCTGGTGAGTTCGAATCATTGTTGCCAGGGGAACGCCATCTGCTGCCACTTTCTTTACTACTAAACCATAGAAATACCAGTTTAGAAGCCAAGATCTTGATGGTTTTCTGTGTTTATTGCATGTGTATACCGAGCAAACACAAGGTAACACAAATCTAGGTATTTTAACTAGTAAGACTCCGAGAGAATCTGAGGGAAAAAAAGGTGTTCAGGTTCTGCATGAAGTTGATGAAAGGATGCTTTTGATTAGACTATTGTAAATTATTGCTAGATGAATACACACTCAACAAGCAAGGAGTAGATTTGAAAAGACCGCAAGTCATTGCAACACCATTGCTTAGTTAATCTAGGTCATTTTAACATCATAGAACAGGTTGGTAAGTTTCATGGTATGCTCATTTACTCATTTTAGACTTTTGTTGTTGTTTGGTGTATTTTCGGGGTGGAGCATTAGAGGGTTTAAACTCAGGGATTTATGCTTGCTAGGCAGGCACTCTATTATTTAAGCCACATTTCTAGCCATTTTTTTCCTTTGCTGATTATTTTATTTATTTACTTATTTATTTTTTGGTCAGTCATGGGTCTTGAACTCTGGGCCTGGGGGCTGTCCCTCAGCTCTTCAGCTCAAAGTTAGTACTCTACCACTTGAGCCACAGCACCAATTCTGGTTTTTTTTTTTTCTGGTGGTTTACTGGAGATAAGAGTTTCATGTACTTTCTTTGCCAGGCTTGCTTTGAACCAAGATCCTCAAATCTCAGCCTCCTGAGTAGCTAGGATTACAGGTGTGAGCCACCGGCACCCAGCTGATGATTATTTTTGAGATAAGTTTTAGTAAACTATTTTTGTCCAGACTTACCTCATATCTCTGTCTCCTGAACAGCTGGGATTCTAAGTACGAGATGCTCATATTCAGCTTCCCTTTGTGTTAGTTGCTTTTGTGTCACCATGAACAAAATATCTGGGAAAACAACAAAGAAAGGATATTTTATTTTGGCCACGTGCTTGTAGAGAGTTTAGACTCTGATCTGTTGGTCTTTTGAGTTTAGGTCTTCACTTTTTGGCTGAAATGAAATAAAGTCAGGAGGGGACTTGGAGACCAGTTGTATTCTTCAAAGGCACACCCCCAGTGACCCATTTCTTCCAGAAATGTTACAAATTTCTACCATCTCCTGAAGTGGTCCTACTAAATGGGGATCAAGTGTTCACCGCACTACCCTGTAGGGAGACATTTCATATTCAAATCATGACAGTCAAACAGGGACCTGGGATCTGCTGAGCTTCATTTTTCCTTTTCTGGAAAAGAAGCTTCATCAGTCTAGACCCTGCAACAAGAAAAACAAGTCAAAGTGCAGGAGAAGTAACTTATGTACATCCACAAGGGCTGGGTAAATACACACATGATTTCTCATCACCCATTTATAATGATACCCAGCTGTCAGAGAGGCAGACATGTTTAATTAATATACAGTAGGTCTCTTGTCCAACAAGATTAAGGAGAAATAGCTTTCTAAACCTAGCTCATTTGATGTCCTGGCACAGGTGGAAAACACAGTAGATGAAGGAATTTCTGAACAGTAGAAAGAAATGAGGAAAGGAAGAAGGAGAGAGAGAAGGTTTCAAGTGTGCATAGTCAAACAAGCTAACCATTTGGACAACTGAAATCTGTTCCTAAATCACTTAGGGGTACCAGAGTTGTATATGGAGACAGAAGCATTTTTCTGTTTTCTCTATTGAACTTGATCCTCTGTTCTGGGTTCCTGCTGAACTCTTTCTTTCTTTTCTTCCTTCTTTCCTTCTTTCTTTCTTTCTCTTTCTTTCTTTCTTTCTTTCTTTCTTTCTTTCTTTCTTTCTTTCTTTCTTTCTTTCTTTCTTTCTTTCTTTCTTTCTTTCTTTTTCTCTTTCTTTCTTTCTTTCTCTCTCTCTCTCTCTCTCTCTCTCTCTCTCTCTCTCTCTCTCTCCTCCCTCCCTCCCTCCCTCCCTCCCTCCCTTCCTTCCTTCCTTCCTTCCTTCCTTCCTTCCTTCCTTCCTTCCTTCCTTCCTTTCTTTTGTTGTTGTTGTTGTTTCAGTTGTGGGGCTTGAACTCTGGGTCTAGATGCTTTCCTTGAGCTCTTCAGCTCTTCAGCATGCACTCTACCACTTGAGCCACTGCACCACTTCCGATTTTTTGATGGTTAACTGGAGATAAGCATCTCATGGACTTTTTCTGCCCAGGTTGGCTTTGAACCACAATCCTCAAATCTCAGCCTCCTGAGTAGCTAGGATTACAGGTGTGAGTCACCAGCACCAAGCTTCTTTTTTCTTTCATTGTTTTAAAAGGGGATTTTTGTAGATTCCTTAGGAAATTATACATACAACATTATGTTCCCCACAATTGAAATATTATGTAGAAAGGTGACTCTTTAGGGTGAGACTCTTACTTTGAGCTTGTTGTTTGTCTATCTGCCAGTTATTGGTCAAGGTTAAGTCCCATGGGTCTTCAGTATTTCCTGTTTGCCATGAGCAAGTTAAAGCTAAGATCCTGTTGCTGGAGAAAGTTCTCAGAAAAAAGAAAGGCAGATGCAGACTGCTGGAAGTCAGGCAGGAAGCCAAGAAATATCAAAAGTAAGAATATGCAGCAAGAGAGAGCATATATGAGATGTACAGCATGATTTTAACAGTGACTGGTTATTCCTCAGACCTGGGAAACAATGAGTTCACTACTTATTTTTGGTCCCAACTTTACTGAAACATGATCTATAGGCCATGAAGTCACTCATTATAAATATACAGTTTCATATTATTTAGGTAAGTATAATCATAATTCATTCTTTGGAGGTTTGAATCATTTCAAATATATTTGTCTTGCCCATTTCCCCCTCAATTCCTGTTCCCATCCCTACACTCAGGCAAGCACCAATCTTTTCTATATCTATATATATATATGTAAACATATAAATATGTGACCTTTTAACTTGCTTCTTCCATTTCACCTAGTATTATAGCACCTCATTCATGTCACAGCATATATATAAACACATATATAAACTTGTTCATTTAGTCGCCAGTTGATACATTATCTCATTGCTGTGAATAAAGATGTTAAGAATATCCATCTCAGACAGAATACCATTTATCAATTTTTTATTTACTTGTCTTTTTCTCAACTCTTAAGAGACAGCTTTTCAAATCTGTTCAAGGAAATATATCCATTGTGTTTTCCTTTTCATTGGTTAAGAACAAGATAGTATTATATTACCATAAGTTCTGTTTTCTTCTCATCTCATGTCTTCAAGTGATCTTTTCTAATTTTTACACATTTGTGTGGTCTTCCTTCAAAAGGAATAGTTTCTCTCAAATATATTTATCTCAAATACAAACCCCCCAAAATATTGGAGTTTTACTTCATTTACTGGCTCATTTTTTTTTTTATTGTAAAGATACTATACAGAGGGTTACAGTTACATGAGTGAGGTAATGAGTACACTTCTTCTTGAACATTGTTACCCCCTCCATTGTTTTCCCCCTACCGTCCTCTCCCTCCCTACCTTCCCCAAGGTTCTTTTTTTTTTTTTATTGTGATTAAGTGATTACATAATTTCCGGAATTTCACAGTATTGTGGAATAATGATGCTCATTTAAAGTCACAAGTTCATTCTAACTTTCCTGGAGCAAATTGTCTATCACAGTCTGTAACATGTAACGATGTTCACATGTTATACACCATACATGTGATCAGCAGCATGGGGATATTTAGTAGTGGTTCGACCAGATGAGTGGGAGTTCTTTGTTTCTTAAGTCCTGTTAGTTTTGTCATATCACCTAACATTTTGGATTTAGCATCCACTTACCAGGGAGACCATGTACCGTTTGTCTCTTCGCTCTTGACTTACCTCGCTCAACATGATTCCTTCTAGCTCCATCCATTTCCCTGCAAATGCCATTATTTTGTCATTTCTAATGGCTGCATAATATTCCATTGTGTATAGATACCACAGTTTTTGGATCCATTCATCTGTGGTGAGGCATCTGGGTTGTTTCCATATCCTAGCTATTGTGAACAGTGCTGCAATAAACATGGAGGTGCACGTGTCCTTGTATATTGGTTCCTGTTGTTCAGGGTAGATTACTGGCTCATTTTTTGAAAATTACCTTTGACTTTTAAAATATTTTGCAGTTTATTTTCATAGCTTTCCATTTTAATCTTTATAATTTCTTTATAGTGAATTTGTATATTTTGTTATTTTTTTCCCTTTTGTTTTATTCTTTTATTTCTGATTTAGACTTTCAGCATTTATTATGTATTTGATTGTTTGTTTGTATGTTTATTGTTGTTATGGAGTCTGGGTGCTGTCCATGAGCTCTTTGGCTCAAGGCTACCACTCTAATACTTTGAGCCACAATGCCACTTCCAGTTTTTAAGTGGTTAATTGGAGGTAATAGTCTTCAGGGGAATTTCTTCCTGGGTTGGCTTTGATCCAGCATCCTCAGATCTCAGCCTCCTGAGTAGCTAGGATGACAGGGGTGGGCTACCAGTACCATGTCTGTCTTTCATTTATAATACCAAAGAAATCAAGTATATAACACTGGGTATAGTTTTAATTGTCCCATAAGTGTTCTTATGAAATATATTTTAAAAGATATGTTCTTTTGATACATTTACAAACATATTGTAATTTCTACTCTGAGGTTTCTCTTTGACCTTTATATAAAGTGGGAAATCATTTTGATCATCTTTTGCTCATTCATTCTATTTTTATTAGACAAGTCAAATAAAACAAAATTTAAAATTTATTGAGATTTCCAAGTTGACAAATATAGACTATAAAAGAAAGGCATTTACATGAATAAGAAAAAAGGACTCAGTAAAAAGGACTCAACATATCTAAGTAATTTATATAATGTAGCCAGTTGATTGTATTTACTAAGGTTCTCTGCTCCTGTTTGTTTATGTGAGCTGTCAAATTCTGACTGTATTCAAGAATATTGTATATGTTCACACAAAGATCATTTACAACTTTGGTGATAGGCTATTATTCAGGGTTTCTTGGCCAGTTTTTTTCTACTGAAAGTATTTTTGACTAAACACAAATTCCTTACCATATAATCATCTTCTCTACACTTAGCTGAAGAGTCATTGATGATGACATCAGAAAAGTGAAAAAAATGGAAACTTTATATTTCGAATTGTCATTATGTACATGCATAAGTAATATTTTAGCTGATCACTATATGGATGAATCAGTTTATTTTCTTTTTCTTTTGTTCTTTTTGTGCTGGTCCTGGGACTTGAAATCATGGACTGGGCACTGTCCCTGAGCTTTTGTGCTCAAGGCTAGTACTATACTTCCTGAGCCACAGCTCCACTTCCAGCCTTTTTTAAATGCTTAATTAGCTAATTCAGAACTGTGATGCTCAAATTGTGTTCCTCAGATATCAGCCTCCAGTAGTAGCCAGGATTACAGGTATGAAGTACTGGCATTGGGCTCTCTTCTTTTTCTTTAACAGTCTAAAAATGATACACCAAAACTTTGAAGCTCATGTTTCAAATGAAACATATAGGACTTTTATTTTGTTTTGTCTCTGGAAATATATCTTTTTTTTTCATTGTTTCTCTGTAGAGCTAAGCCTTAGACCCAAAACCTTGCATGTATTAATCAAGTAGCCCACCACAAAGCTTCTTTTAAACTTCTTTTTTTTGTCTTTTTTTTATTGTGATTAAGTGATTACATAACTTCCCAAATTTCACAGTATTGTGGGATGGTGATGCTCAGTTAAAGTCACAAACATTTTCTAACTTTCATGGAGCAATTTGTCTAGCACGGTCTATAACATTTATGAGTTCTATGAGCTTTGTGACAAAGTTATTTCTTCCACATTGGGTGGTACGTACATTTCTTTTGTCTTTTAAACTTCTTATAAAGAATTTTACCCTGACATATTTAGAGTATATTTATCATTAATTCTGAATAGATTTCAGTTTGCAAACATACTTTTGTCTTTAGTAGAATGTTTTGTTTTACTGTGAAATAAACATGCATGCAACAGCAGAAAATAATAGAATGACCTCCTTTATAAAGTTGCACACCAAGAAAGAAAAAAACCACTTGTGTCCTTATCTTGGGGTTCATTTCGTCTAACATCAACTTATCTAACCTTTTCTGCTTGTCTCAGATATATACTAGTTATTGCAAATAAGGGAAACCATAGGACCTGTGTTTCTTTGGGCCTGGCTTATTTCACTTAATATAATTTTTCCCAAGTCTTTCCATATCCTAACAAATGGGGCAATGTCATTCTTTCTGATGGAGGCATAGAATTCCATAGTGTATATATACCACATTTTCTTGATCTACTGAGGGGTATCTGGGTTGGTTCCAGATCTTAGCTGTGGTGAATAATGCTACAATAATAGGTGTGCTGGTAGCTTTAGTATGGTCTGTTTATGATCATTTGGGTAAATGCCCAAAAGTGGGATTGTTGGGTCATAAGGAAGCTCTGTGTGGAGTCTTTTGAGGAAACTCCATACTACTTTCCAAAGTGGTTGAACATGTTTACACTCCCACCAACAATCCAGTAGGGTTCCTTTCTGGCCACATCCCCTCCAACATCTGTTGTTATTAGAGTTCTTGATTATAGCCATTCTAACTGGGGTGTGGTGGAATCTCAATATTGTTTTGATTTGCATTTCTTTTATGACTAGAGAGGTTGAGCATTTCTTCATGTATTTATTGGCCATTCTTATTTCTTCTTCATAGAAGTTTCTCTTTAAGTCTTTAGTCCACTTATTTATTGGGCAGTTGTTTCTTTGAGGATTTGTTGTAGCAGAAGGGAAAAAGCAAATTGTTTAAATAGGGATACAGGTTGATCCATTACAACGATGAGATGTACAATATGCTATGTCGAAAAACAAACTTTACATTTTAGGCGGGGTGGGAGGGCAGGAATGTAGTTATGGAGATGGTAGGAAGAAAACAAAGAGGAGGTAACAATGCTTGATAAGAAATGTACTCATTGCCTTGCTCATGTGATTGTAACCACTCTGTACAGTATTTTCACAATAAAAAACTTATTTAAAAAATCACAAACCATAATTATTTTTCACTATTTATTGGAGCATTCCTTGGGAAGATTATATTCTTCAAATATGGACATTTTTCTAGGAGCTAATGAGAATATTTGGGTTTATGTTTCTGCTTTCCCACTTTCTCATTAAGAAACTATATTTTTTGTTAACTTACCACCTGAACTTTTATTTAATTAAAAGATATACTAATTCCTCATTGGTATTTTTGAGGATAATTAGCCAACTGTAGCTTAAATAAAGCCTGAAGCACAGTGAGGTTATAGAAGTCAATAAATGCCAATTTCACACACACACACACACACACACACACACACACACACACACACACACATCTTGCTTATAAAGCTCATCTCAAATGCATTTTTTCCTGTGAAATGATGTTTTCAGAATCATCTAGACCAAGGCTTTTTAAAGGACTCTTTCAATTTTTCATGACACATGGCACAGAATTCCTATAAAAGCTCTGAGAGCTGGGACTTTTTGGAGAGATGAGCAGAGGAATTACAAGTTTAGGCTTCCTGGAAAATTCCAAAATGAAATTGTTAATATTTAGCAATGCATAAGCAAAAACATAGAGCACTAAAATGACTCAGTCAGAAACACCCTCATTATTTGAGAAAAACAAACATAAAACTCATCTTTGTCCACAAAGCTCTTTTCACTTGAAATATTGATTGCAGGTTCTTGTCAATGGCATGGCCATCAGATAAAGAGAAAAAAGGAAAGATAAGCAAAAGAAAACATGAGGCGTTGTTGTGAATAGTCCTGGTCCAGACTGACAAAGGTTTCCACAGTCTTGGCCTTGGTCAATGTAAAAACTGCGACAAGTTCCTCTTGACCCAAAGCACAGTGAGGAGGTTTACTAAATGGAAATACGTAAATCTCCTTTGAGTGCAGGTGGAGCCCCCAGGAGCCTCACATTCAAAGATGGGACTTCTGTGGCCTCCAATGTACTGCCAGTCCCTGCTTGAGAGCTAGTAAGGGCAGGAGGGCTTTCAACCCAGAGGTAACTTGTATTATTTTTCTCTTTTGGACTGATCACTTAGCACAGCATGTGTAGGAAACCACAAATACTAAAATGTGTAAATGTCTGTGATTCTTAGTTATTTCCAGGTTTTCCTGGCTGAATTTCTATTCCCTCTCTAAGCAGATGAATTTGCTTAATTTATCTTCTCTGCCAGGTGTGAAATATTCCTCATGTCCATTAACAAGGAGTATCCATCCAAGAACAGTGTATTGCTAGAGTCATGTTTACTAAAAACTAGATTTTCTCCATGCTGGTTCCCTCCCCTTCCCTCTATCTTAAATTCCCTCCCTCATTTCTTTACTCATGGAATCAACATCTGATGTCTTGGAGGTCACCGAGGTTTACTGTCAGCCATCTTCCATGCTAAGGAGATGCTATCTTAAAAAGAAAGCCTTCAGCATATGCCTACAATTCCAGGTATTGTGGAGGCAGAGGGAAAATTTGTGGTCTGGGGCTGACCCTGGGCCCAAAGTACAAAATCTCATATGAAAAATAAAATATGTAAACAGGGTTGTAATTATAGCTTAACTGTTAGAACATTTGCTCTGAATTTAAAATCTCAATACTGTCCCATAAACATTAAGATTCCTAAAGGAATGAGAAAGAAGGAAGAGAGGAAGGAAGGAGGGAAGAAAGAAAGGAAGGAAGGAAGGAAGGAGGGAAGGAGGGAGGGAAGGAAGAAAGGAAGGGAGGGAGGAAGGAAGGAAGAGAGGAAGGAAGGAAGGGAGGGAGGAAGGAAGGAAGGGTGGTATTGGAGGCCTGGCGCAGGTGGTAGGGTGCCTGCCAACAAGCAAAAGCATCAATCCTAGTCTTGGACAAAAAAAAATTTAGATTCAAGAATTGAATCTATAAAGAGACATGAGTTTATGATGAAAGTAATAGTAGATGACATGTAAATATTCAAGGTCCTTCATGATCAATGGATGTCTCTGACACGTCCCAGCTCCTGATCTCTTGAGGACAATTCACTCAGTGAAGTGAACATAGAAGGATCGCTAATGAGAGAAGCCCATGATGCAGAAATTATATGCCATGAAGTCATTTTAGCAGATACTTTGAAAAACTGAGATTAAAAAAGCTAAAGAGATTTGGGATTTTTATTTTGGTCAGTTGTGGGGCTTAGACGCTGTCTCTTAGCTTGTTTGGCTCAAGGCTAGTGCTCTACCACTTTGAGCCATAGCTCCACTTCTGGTATTCTGGTGGTTAATTGTAGATAAGGGTATCATGGAGTTTCCTGCACCATCTGGCTTCACAGCCTCCTGAGTAGCTAGGATTACAGATATGAGCCACCACCAGTGCCCAGTTTTAGATTTGGGACTTGAGCTAAGGGTATTGAGAGTAGGAGAAGTACATAGTCAGGCAATTGTCTTAGCACATTGAAAATGTGTGCGTATTAATTTATTGATAAGCTCTTGGTAATGAAGCAGAACTCAGAAAAACATCTAAGGATCTTTTAATTTTTTGAAATATTAAAATTTAGCCTTATTTCATCACATAAAGTAACACACAAACACTTGAAATATTTTTTTCTTTTGGCAGAAAAAAAGATCATCTCTACTATGAATCACTACAGATTTACTTCTAGATATATTCAAACTTCACATATTAATAGCCAAAAAAACGAAAAAACACAATCATTCCCTGACATCCACAAGGACATGTACATACGCATAATCAATAACTTACACATACAAAGACACATGAACACATGGGAGTTCAAATAAATATCCATGTATGTATTTGTACATATATGCAGGTAACATGCATCTAGTGTAAGAATCTCCTAGTAGGTGGAAGGATCGTTAAAGACCAGTATTTGAGAAACATGAAGCTTAAAAATGTCTACCCATAGCTGCCTTCTTGATTAAAAGTGAATTCTATCTTATTTATAAGAATGCTTGTCTGCTAAGAGAGGATACATTTCAGTGAGTTCTTTTATTATGCAGATGTAAGGCAATGACTTTTTGTTCTCAAAGAAGACCCAGAATGCAAGCAAACTATAAATAAGAATGAATATGCTTCTTAGTAAGAAATTATATTCTGTTTATTAATTCCAATTGAATGAATTTTCTAGCAGATTTTTGTCATGGAAGAGTTTTTTTATTATAAAAGTGATATGAGAAGGGGTACAGTTATATAAGTAAAGAAATGAATATAATTCCTGTCAAACATTATTACCCCTCCCTTTGTTTTCTCCTCTATGCCTTCCCTCCAACTCTGCTCCTCCCCAAGTTGTAAAGTTCATTTCCAACTTAGCATCTTATGAATATCACTGTTGCATTGATTCACCTTTGTCCTTTGTCTCACCATTTCTGTTAGATATATAGATAGATAGACAGATAGATAGATAGATAGATAGATAGATAGAGAGAGAGAGAGAGAGAAAGAAAGAGAGTTGCAGATATAGATGGAGATGGAGATATAGGATAGACATAGTCTCTTGATAATGAATATTATTGTTGCTATTAACATCATAATCATTGCTTGTTACTAGGTGTTATATACTTTCTTAAAAGGCCTCTAGCTATGGATCATACTGGCATTAGAAGTGCAGGGGAAGACGAAGAGGTCTATTTGGTGTATTGTCACCCGCATTTCTTCCACAAATCATGTTGAAGATCCTTTCCATCGAAGGTATTGTGTTCAACATGGAGCCTACAGTGCTCTGAACACACTCATTCTTTGACTTAAAGAGATTACCATCTAGTTGGAAAATATTAATCAATTATGTACTTAGCTATAAAAATAGAATTTTAATAATGATATAAATATACAAAAGTCATACTTAATAGGTGAATGATGACTAATGGCAATTTATAGAAATTGTCTCTAAAAATGTATTACGTACAAATTGACTTAAATGGTAAGTTTGATGTCAGAGGTGGTAAGTAGCTTTCTAGCCAGAGATAATACTTGGTGTAGACAGAATAATCAACATGCTAAAAGCTGTATCCATTACACTAATTGATAATGACTCTAGATATTGCCAACTGTCCTATGTTGGGGGGTGGGGGGAATTACCAGTATCTGGTGACTGCTGTCCTTGAAACTATCCTTCAGAAGTCTTTGGTTTTTTTCTTTTTTTTCTTTTGTAAAGAGAATCTTATTTAGTCTGAAGAAGAGAATAATAGGACAGTGCTCAGGCCCTGAATTCAAGCCCCAGGAACAGAACAACAGAATACACACACAGAATACACACACACACACACACACACACACACACACACACACACACACACACACACACACACACACACACAGAGTGAGGAAGAGAGAGAGAGAGAGAGAGAGAGAAGAATTTGCAGCTAAATGAGAAATCCATCTGCCTGCCTTCTTCAGGACTGACTTTGAATAAACTTGATTTTTTCAAAATAATTTTCTGTCTTCAGAATCTTGAGTGTTAAGCAACATGAAACTTTAATGTCAGTAATACCAGTTTAAAGTGTGCTTACTTTTTTCATTTCTTTTAAAGTATGCTTACTTTTCACTCATTTATAAAAGATGATTTTATAAAGGATCATTTATTGGGCAAGGAATAATAGTAATTTTCTTGAGAGCATATTTATTCTATTACCGTCCCTTTGCATTTGTGATTGCTTCTGTGATGTTAGCTACCAGTGTAACATCTTTTGTTGATCTTTTTGCTTTTAAGCTCTCCTTTCTCCTTTGAAATTCTGCTTCTTGATTGAGCTATATCTATTTTGATTAATTTTTATTTACCTTGGCTTGGCTTTGTTGATCTCCTTAGATTTCAGTAATTGTAAACTTTACATTTTCCTGAAACTTTTCTCATTAGCTCTTCAAAACATCTTTCTTCTAAATTATTCTATTTTTATGAGACTGATATTTTTATGCCACATCTCCCACAGGTTCCTCAATGAAGTTGAATACCTTTAGGATTTTATAACTCTATATTTCCTAGACTTTCAAATACGGATCTATATTCTATTTCATCAATTTTCTTTAGATTTTCTGATGTTACATGTTAGGTCGGGGTTTTTTTTTTTTAACATTTTAACATTCCCATTTTTAAGCATCTCCTCTGTGTTTTTAAATGGTGGTTCCTGTCTGTAATCCCAGCACTTAAAAGGCAGAAACAAGAGAATTGATAGTTCAAGGCCAGCCTGTACTACATTGTGAGACTTTGTCTCAAAACAAAAAAGAAAATTTTAACTATAGAAATTGAGAGAAGTGGGCTGGGAAGATGGCTCAGTGGTAGAGCGCTTGCCTTGCATGCATGAGGCCCTGGGTTCGATTCCTCAGCACCACATAAGAAAAACGCCGGAAGTGGCGATGTGGTTCAAGTGGTAGAGCGCTAGCCTTGAGCTGAAGAGCTGAGGGACAGCGCCCAGGCCCCACGACCGGACTAAAAAAAAAAAAAAAAAAAAAAAAATTGAGAGAAGTATGAGATCACAGTGGCCTGATTGCAGAAACCTTAGTGATTAACAGGGATCCGTGGTTGACAGTTAAGTTTAATATCTATCATCATAGCTCATTTTCAAGCACGGCTGTCATAGTGCCTGGCCAATCTGAATGCTTGATTCTCCTCGTCCTTGAAATCTCTTCTTTTTCATGCTGTTTTGGGTTTTCCCACCTGTGTATGTTTCTTAAGGACTGACTTACTCTAAGAAAAGAAGGCTGGAAAGATTTCCACCAAGTATAAGCTCTAACAGAAGACCATCAGCAACCACAACTGTCTTAGGTGCAGCTGGTGAGTGTTGGAAGGGGATACTGATTTCAGCACAGCCGGGCATCTCTCACTGAGCCTGGCATTTAGAAAGGTCCTATGGCTTCATGCCTGATTCCTGTGAAGTGTACAAGTGACAATAAAACAGTTGGGGGAAGGACAAAACAAAGCAGCTGTTCATCTTCCAACCCCATGGGACATAAAACGCTTAAGGCTTGCACAGTGTGTGAGTCATCTGCTCTGTAAGTGTCTAAAGATGCTGTGCACAGTAGAAGCCAGAAGGCTGAGTGGCCCTGGGGCAGCCATCGGGGCAAATTATCAAGAGCCTAGGTATTCTTGTGGGTGTCAGGTTGGTAGCATTTAATGGACATTAATGGCATCACCACTGCTTTATATATTGTTGAAAATGGAAAAACCAGAGAAGAGAAAAAAAATGGAAACAACTGAATAGATGGCTGTTCCAGGAAGCATAGCTCTAAGAATTCTACACTAGTATCAGAATATTCTAGCAGAACTATTTGGGACAGAGTGGAAGATTATTAGTTTGCCGTGGTCAACATGCCTTGGTCTTCCTCTCACGGTGGTATGACACATAAAACCTCAGCTAGATTAGCTTCCACCTTTTGCAAAATTCCTAGCTATCTTTCCATCATATTTCAGTCAGGGTTTGCTGGATGGAATAAGATGAACGGACCAAATGTCTTTCAGGGATTGTATTTGTATATGTCATCCCTCCTGGAGGCAGCTTCATTTCTGTGATCTCCTAAACAGCCAGCGCGGCTGAGGACAATGCACACAGCTGGCTGTGTTAGTGGTTCCCATAAATCAGAATGAGTTAGGAGTACTGATGAAAAGCTTCCCATAAACCTCTCTCTGTATAATAAAATGCAACTCATTTGGAAACATTTGTGGTAATTGCCTGCTTTACAGATACTATTGAGGAGGCTAAAGTTTTTATAGATACATAACTTAATTTTTCTATACATGAGATCTGGAAGTGTGTTTTTAAATATTTTATGATTTATGTGTTATTGTCGTTCAGGCACTCTCTTCTAAGCACTGCCCACTCTGTGTGTGTGTGTGTGTGTGTGTGTGTGTGTGTGTGTGTGTGTGCATACAAGCACCACTAGAGGGGTTGTCTCTAGCTTTTCCACTCAAGTGGTATACCTAGCACTTAAAGTTGGCTTCAAGTCAAAGTCCTCAGATTTCAGTCTCCTAGGTAGCTAGAATTACACATGTAAGTCACCCAGTTCTTTCTCCTTCCTTCCTTCCTTCCTTTCTTCCTTCCTTCCTTCTCTCCTATCTTCCTCTTTCTCTTTTGCTCTCTACTCCCCTCTCTGTTCTCTATCTTCTTCCATTGTTTTTATTTTTAGTTTTGGTTTTGATCAAAAGGGTACAGGGAGATATTGAGTCAGATTTAAGTGCTGCATCACTCAGGTGGTAAAAATTAAGAGCAGTATATTTATTATCATTGCAGTCTGCCGTTGGGAAAATGTGTTATTCTAACATCCCTTACACAGAATTGTTATGAATATTAAATATGATCGTACATATAAAGCCATTAAAACAACACTACCTTTTAGTTCATAATCAGTATATGTTCCGTCTTGTCTGGCATTACTAAATGTATTACTCCTAACTCAAATGTTCATCAAAGAAGAATTTTATTATCTCAAGCTCTAAATGCAAAGGTACAAAGAGTTATTGTTACAGATAGCAACAATAATGAAAGATGATCAATACTTGAGTCAATCCCATTCAAATTTTTGAATATCAGGAAACAAAATAAATTTGAGTGAGCTGCCATTAAATCGATGGGCAATAAAAACCACTATCCTTAAAAATCATGATTCTTCTCCACCACCAAAGCACCAGGAATACACAGGCTACTACCTACCTGAAGAGCCTTCTATATCAGTTATATTAGTAGTAGTAGTAGAAGTAGTAGTATATTATTTTATTTCTAGGTTTTTTTCACCAAAATTTTATCAAAATGGGAGTTATAGAAGCTGTGGAACAATTAGACAGGAGTGATGGCTGGCCACACACATGTCTGTGTGCACACCCATTCACAGAGAAATATGTGCACACAGGCAAAATACAGCACGTATGCACAGCTACACACAAGCACATGCTCACATGAATATATAAAAGGCAGGTGATATACTGAAGGACCACATGTCCAGTTGCCAGGTTTGCACAATTATTTCACCCTTGAATTCTCAAGCAAGAAGGAGGGACCAAGCCACCTACAGCAGAGTTCATCCAGCAAGTATTTTTCCCTGCAAAGTATTCTCAATTCTACATTACAGAAGATTTTAGTTTTAACATTCTAACAATACTTTCCAAAAGGTGTTCTGCTTCAGTCTTTGTTCAGAGCTTTGTCCTGGGCCTTGACCTCTGGGTCTGGGCACTATGCCTGCACATCTTTTGGTCAAAGCTAGCACTCTACCACTTAAGCCACAGCATCACTTCCACTTTTTCTGAGTAATTTATTGAGATAAGAGTCTCACAGACTTTCTTGCCTGGGCTGGCTTCAAACAGTGATCCTCGGGTCTCAGCCTTTTAAGTAGCTAGGATTACAGGTGTGAGACATTGGTGCCTGGCCAAGAGCTTTTTTTCTTAAGCCATGATGTGTGTTTAAGAAAGTATTACAAAAAATAACCTCCAGGAGGATGGAACTCAGTGCCACGTTTATTTATTTTTTAGTTAATCTAATCCTCATGAGGCAGTAATTCCACCAAATAAAATGTTGAAAGTGCTTCTCTTCAAGTTGAGATAATTCTCATGATCAGCTCTTCAGTATTGGGAAAATAAAACTCTTAGTAAAATCCAGTAAAGTTGGCTGAATTCTAGGAGGTGGAAAAAAAAAGGTTAACCTAATGAATGATTCACGAAGTCTTTCATCTTTCATTAAGAGTGAATTAATTTCTTTAAAAAATGAATGATCATCTTCAGATGTTAAATGTGCAAATTTCATTATAAACACGTACAGCCTTCAATCTATTTAAAGACAGATATGCCAATGATGAAATACAAATTGCAGAAACTAATCAAGTTGAGAAATCCTGAGCTGCTGGCTGGAGACATTTCTTTGGTTCTCTGGCCTGAGCAACTCTCCCTGATTATGAGATATAAGGAGGAAGGTGGTACTTGGAGAAAACAGTCCCCACAGAAATTAGAGATCTGAATTTTGTTATGAACTATGGAAAACAAGGCAACAATATCAAATGATAATTCTTTAACAGCTCCCTCAGGCAAAATGTCACTTGCCCTCATGTTTGAAAAAAAAAATCCTGATTATCACAGTGCAAAGAAGAAAAGCTATCACCTACAGTTATTCTATTTTCAAGAAAATATACAGATTTTATAACACCATATTCATTCTTTTTTATTTATACATATATTATTGTAAAGATACTGTATGGAGAGGTTACAGTTACACGAGTATGATAATGAGTACATTTCCTATCCAGCACTGTTAGTCCCTCCTTTGTTTTTCCCCTACTATCCCTTCCCTCCCCACTTCCCTAATTCCTCCTTCCCTCTCCACCTCTGAAGTTGTAAAGTTCATTTTCAACATAGTGTCTTGTACATCTCATTGTTACAGTAGGTCAACCTGATCCTTGTTTTAGCATTTTGTTATTTCCCTTCCCCTCCCCAAATTTGAAAAATATATATACAAGATGTATGGCACCAGAGTCAAATACAGTGAAAACAAGGGCTATACCATGGGGGACGAACATACAAAAGAAATTTAAAAATCACATAGTACAGTGTAAGTACATTAAAAATGACAGCAAGAAAGATTAAAAACTCTTATATTCCTATCTTGGGATTCATTTTGCTTAGCATCATCATATATGGTCATGAAACTGCAGAGCTTCTGCATGGCAAAGTACGTAGTTAGCAAGATCAATAGAAAGCCCATAGATTGGGAGAAGATCTTTACTAGCCATCCAACAGACAAGGGCCTCATATCTAAACTATACTTAGAACTCAAAAAATTCTCCCCCAAAAAATCCTCTAAGAAGCAACTGCCCCAGTAATATGCGGGCCAAAGACTTAAAGAGAGATTTCTCTGAAGAGGAAATAAGAATGGCCAATAGACACATGAAGAAATGCTCAACCTCTCTAGCCATAAAAGAAATGTAAATCAAAACAACATTGAGGTTCCACCTCATCCTAGTTAGAATGGCTATAATCAAGAACTCTAATAACAACAGATGCTGCTGGAGGGGATGTGGACAGAAGGGAACCCTACTGCATTGTTGGTGGGAGTGTAAACTTGTTCAACCACTTTGGAAAGCAGTATGGAGGTTCCTCAAAAGACTCCACATAGATCTCCCCTATGACCCAGTAATCCCATTTTTGGGGCATTTACCCAAAAAGATCACAAACAATATAAAGTTACCAACACAGTATGCATTCTTAATGTCAATGTCGCTTTCAGGGAAAATTGAAATGCTTTTCATAGTCTTGCTTTTGTGTTTTTCTCTTGCCTATTCTCTCAGATTTGTCAAATGTGTTGAATAATATGAAAAAAGAAACACTAACATTTAAAAAATTTTTAGGTGTTTTCATGTAGATCTCCAAACTCACAGAAACTAACAGTAACAATGATAGTAATGAGTAATAAAATTGCATGTGTATTTATGTTACACTATATAATTGAGAATCTATTTTCACAACTCTCATTCTAGTTCACTATAGTTAATACTTGAGCCACATCTATAAGGAAGTTATTTCTCAGTTAACAATTGTGGAAATAGACAGCACAGTTAAAAGAACTGCTGTGGAGCCTAATGCTGGTGGTTCACACCTGTAATCCTAACAACTCGGGAGGCTGAGATCTGAGAATCATGATTCCAAGCTAATCTGGACAGGAAAATACACAAGACTCCGGTCTCCAATTAACCTTCTAAAACCCAGAAGCTGTGGCTCAGATGGTAGAGTGCCAGATTGAGCAAAATAGCTAAGAGACAGTACCCAGGCCTTGAGTTCAAGCCCTAGGACTACCAGAAACAAAAGCAAAACATAAAAACAAAACAAACAGCAGCAACAACAACAAAACATTATAGGTACTAAACCAATTCTGGTGGCAATTACTCTGCGGTTCAACATTTTAAAAGGGAAAATGCTTGATGGAAGATCAGATTCCTTTGCCCCCTGTGTTCATTTTTGTAATAATAAGAGCTACATAAGACAGTTTCATTTTGCATAACAGCTGAGCCTTTCCTTTTGTTCTAAGTGTAGCATCCATGTAATCAGATAAAGGACAAGTCCTAAAATGAATTTTAAAATGAACTGTGTAACACTACTAATCTTGCACCTATAATGGGTCCTTGAACTTTAGAATTGAAAAATACCACTAATGTAGGTGGTATTCTGAGTTTGTTGGTATATTTGAGTTCTGTCTTCAGCTGGGCATAACCTCATGAGAGCTACAGAACCTCTCTGTGATACAATTTTTACCTTTACAAAAGTGGATTAAAAGTTCAGAGAGGAGTCAAATAAAATCGTTGTTTCATTGGTGGCTTATTAGATATAACTCATTGTAGTTCTAACTCCCAATGACCTCCCCAGATAGATGAAAGATTTGCTTGATGGTTTAGATCCCCAAATACAAATATACCAAAATACAGGATAAGAAGATATAGGTGAAAAATGTTAGCACAGGAAGAAGAGAAATAGTTTTTGGTCAATTAAGTTTCTGTTCCTTTTATCATATTATCAAAACTTATTGAGTACTATTTTAAAAAATTTCATTCATGACTCATGCATGACAATTGCTCCTATAGGAGCCACATTAGCCTATTTGTAAGTTGAGTCACATATAAAATGAGGGACTTGAGAATTATACAGCCCCTTCAAAATACAATGTTTATACCCATGTCCTAATTTGCCATTTGAGAATTATCTCAACATTTTAGATTTTTTTACATTTTATCCAAAGATATAGATTTTGTGTAATGCAGACTAAGTAGCCAAGTGAGTTGAGTTAACATGAATTAATTCATTATTGGATTTCCCTGTGATAAAACTCTTACACATATTTTTCTATTAAATGATAAAATGCAACCAGTCATTAAATGACTATTTGATCTTACTAATCACCATAATGAGAGATAATCAATATGCAAAAGAAAAAAGTAAAATTGCTGCAAACATCTTACTAGAGTAAGCCATGATGATTACCCAAACTATCTTTCCAATTAGTTCAACATTTCCAAGAAGTAGAACTATTTTCTCCTTTTGTATAACTTGACAATCGGGCCTATTATTATTTCATTACAATACCATTACTAACTGTCAAATTTTTGGTTTAGCATAACATACTTTGAATATGAATTTGCTACTAAAGTTCCCAATTGCAGAACTGATTCCTTTAGTAGAATATAATTTAGATGAGAGGGACAACATCTCATTAAAATAAATTCAATAGGAAACATGCTCATGTTTTTCCAACATTTACAATTTTGGGGGGGCTTGAATTCACAGCCTGGGCACTGGTCCCTCATATTTTCACTAAAGGACACTGCTCTACCACTTAAAATACAGTTCCCTTCTGGAATTTTGGTGGTTAATTAGAGATAAGAGTCTCAAAGATCTTCCTGCCCAGACTTGGTTTGAACAAGGCTTCTCAGATCTCAACCTCCTTAGAAGCTAAGATTATAGATAGAAGCCAAAAGGGCACATTTGCATTTTTGAGTCCTTGATTATTCCTGCCAAAGTGGGATTCTATGTTATAAATAAGTGCATCACCTTGTAGATACTTCCTGAGCAATAACTACAGATTCTCAGAGATTGTCCTATCATCCTGGAAGAACGTGTAATACAGTGGTCAGTGGTTCTGCCCGTACATCAGCATCCATGGTTCCTCTAAACACTGCTTGTTGGCAGTTTGTACTAGTATCAATCTGACTGAAGGGTAAAATTGATAAGAGGCTAAAGATCTAATGATAAGTTTTTGTTAGCCCTATGAGCTCCCTTCCCATACCTTAACATGCTCCTTCCCCCTCCAACAGCTTAGCATGCTCTCTTCCTAGGCAACACTAAGCCTATTTAGTAAAGGCAGTAAATAATCAGCCTCCAACCCCCCTTTACCTTGGGATGGCACTCCTCTGGGCAGCTACCACCATATAAGGCAGCAAGAGCCCCTTAGAATGACCTTCAGGTGTGGGCAGCTGCAGGGCCCCTTATCTACTACTTGGGCAGCAGCCATAAATCCTAGTCCACCATGATGAAGCCCCTGGTCTGCACATCCACACCGGGGTCTCTTCCTCCTAGTCCCTTCTAGCCCCCCCTAGCCTCAGGAGGTTATATAGGTCACCTCAGACAATAACCAGCCCTTCTCACTCCTCTCGGTGGGAAGGGGTCTTGCCGGTCCCTTTACCTGCAATAAACCTTTCTTTGTTCTCTGTACCTGGATGTCTGCATGGTTTTCTGGTGAAGTTTAATATTTAAAAAAAGTATTTACAAAAGTTCCTGAAGCAACTCTTCAGTTCCCTATCATTCTTGGAACGGAGCGTGTGAGTGGAGGAAAGCAGAAAATCGGGTGGAATTTCCTGATTTATTCTGTTGGGACCTTATATTCCATTTGCTCCAGAGAGACGTACCAAAAGTGACCCTGGTGCCTAGCAGTATCTTCCTATCATTTCTAGATGACCGAATGCCTTAAGAATTCTGTTTGCTCATTTTAAAAGCTCATCACAAATTACATAAAGTATCACTTTTTTACACTCCCTGAGGCTCCTAAAATTGGCTCTTCCTCCACCCAATAAGAATGTGCAAATAAAAGGCATATTTTGAAGCAGATGTGCTATCAGTCTAAACTAAAACCTTAAAATCAAATTACTAAACTCAGAGATTATTGAGCCTGGAGCCAGACTTTCCTGAACATTAGTTTCTACTCCATCCTCTTTCTTTTTCTGTGATTCCTAATTTTATTCAAAAGGCCCCAAATAAGTTACAGATATGGTCAGAAGATACAAGTTGTCTGACAACCACCATAAATTCTCTGAAAATAGAGAAAGGGAAAGCAATGAGTGGAGGCTGTAAAATAGAGCTCTTTCCAGAAAGTGTGAGGAAAAAAATCACAAACATCACCAGGTGCCAGTGGCTCACTCCTGTAATCCTAGCTACTCGGCAGGCTGAGATCTGAGGATCATGGTTCAAAGCCAGCCTGGGCAGGAAAGTCCTTGAGACTCTTATCTCCAATAAACCTCCAGAAAACTGGAAGTGATGCTGTGGCTCAAGTGGCAGAGTGCTAGCACTAAGTTGAAGAGCTGAGGGCCAGCGCCCAGGCCCAGAGCTCAAGTCCCACGATTGACAACAACAACAACAAAAACTCACAAACCTCTATAAAACCATCAAAGTGCCAGAAAATTTTAGGAGTCATAGATTGTGATGATATTACTATAACTATGCTTTGCCATTTTGACATATATGCAAATTTTAATGATCCTTTTAATATCCTAGTCTCCCTGCAATCTGGGATTTTCAGGGTTTTTTTTGTTTTTTACTTTTTCAATTTTTAAATTACTTTTAAGTACTCCCCCAGAGGAGCTGCCATTCATCAAAGCAGTTTATGAATATAATGCAACTTGATCAATGTCACCCCTTTCAACATTTTGACCCATTCCTTCCAACCCACCCCTTGCCTCAATTTTCTTAACTTTCTAGGATTTACATATAAATTTTGAGTGCATTCTCTCCCTCCCTTTTTCTCTTCATCTACCTACAACTCCTTGACCCTACCTCACCCCAAATACCCTGGGATTTATTCTACTGGACTATTAGTACACCTTTCTAAAAAATTACACTGAATCCTCCCCTGAATCTAACTTATTTTAATTGATGTATGTGTGTACACTTAGGAATGACCCAAAGTATTTACTTGTTTGTTTTTTAAAATCCAGATCATGTTGTTGTTTTTTCCTCCCTAACTCAGCCACTTAAACTCTTAATAACCAATGTGGTTATCCTAGTACAATCCTGACACCAATATCAAGGGGCACACAACTGTTCCTCTTCCTTCTCACATCTTTCTGTAGTGACGTGTGCATTCTGCATGGATGTTGGGAAATCCAAAAGAACAGGAAGGGCCTGCTCATATAACAGTAGCCCCTCTGTACAGTATCTTTACAATAAAATTATATATAAAAAGAATGGGAAGAGCTGATACAGTAATGGAGTTTTAGAGCCAAAGAATAAATGGAAAAATAATATGTAGGTCGTTTGATGGGGATGTGGGGGTGAATGCTAGTGAATCAGACAAGGTACCAGACTGAGTGTATGTGACAGTGCTAACTAAAGTTCTCACTACCAGGTAGGCATGCGAGCTCATAAAGAAAATGAAATTCTGTTGGAAAAAAGTGGTTTCAGTGGAGTATACACTTTCTTGTGACAATTATTTACTTATACTATAAATTACACCTTCTAAATTAGCTAGTTGGACTAATTAATTCATATCCCTCACTGCCTTTTCTGATACTGAAGAGTTATGGTAGGCTTCAGAGATACATAGCAGCATTCTTTCAAACCAAAGAATCAAAGACAAAAGAAAAGAAAGACTAATAAACAATTGTTGGCTCTCTTCATATTTATGGGTAGCCATCAGCATGCAAAATAATTCATTCCTTAACACCAACAAAATATCACAAATTCCCAGCAAAACTCACAGGGATCCCTAAAGTTAAGGTAGAATTTACACCCAGGATGTGTTTTGTCCAATTGTCTATCACTAGTCAAAATACCCTTAATCTTTTAATTGATGCATATGAATGTAAATATAAGTGCAGTATCCTGTAATGTTTTACCAATGAAATGATCTCTTTCTTTAAGTCTCCAAATTGCTTAACTGCATCCAAAAATCAAAGAATCACATGGATAGGCTGAGAGACTTATATGTAGTGTCAGTAAGTAATTATCCACCTGTCTATCCCATAATTCATTTCTCTGCAGTAGAGCATTCCTCTCAAAGGAAATATTCCACTCTATATTTAGGAAATATTTATTCTTTTTCTGTTTCATGATGCCTATTTTCTTCTTTTCTATCAGTGATTTTAGCTTTTACTAATTCTCAATCCTGGCCAGTATTTCTTCTGTATTAATTCTGCTGTTTTGTTGTTGCTGTTTTTTTCATTGTTCAGCTGGGATTTTATTAAAAAATTTTGATGACCATGAGATTTTAAAAATCATATTTGAAGCCTGGCACCAGTGGCTCACGCCTGTAATCCTAGCTACTCAGGAGGCTGAGATCTGAGGATCATGGTTCAAAGCCAACTCGGGGAAGGAAAGTCCTTGAGACTATTATCTCCAATAAGCCACCAGAAAACTGGAAGTGGCGTGGTAGGTCAAGTGGTAGAGCGCTCACCTTGAGCTGAAGAGCTGAGAGATAGCGCCCAAACCCAGAGTTCAAGCCCCACAACCGACAAAAAAAATTATATTTGATCTGTCGCCCATTTCATATTTTTCTCCCAGTCTACCCCCTTAAATTTTCTAGGTTTCCTAGGGCATGCACTGAATATTTTGACTGTATCCTTCCCCTGCTTCCCTTTCATCATTTCTCCACCCTTTGGCCCTGACCTCTGCCCCAATATAGGAATGTGATCTTAGAAAGCTTCCACTCTCTTAGGAGGTAATAATAAGGATAAGAATGAAAACTGGAAACCAAAACAATATAGTTGGGCTTGATGGCATGAAAATATAAGAAATAATTCACCAGGGCACAGTGCCGTGGAGGTAAATGCATGTTGTTTTTATCTCAGCGGTTCTGAGAAGCCACACTTTTACTCATAAGGATAACATAGTCAAGCACATATTACATAGCCAATGTTGTCTAATTGCAAAAATGTCAGCTGTCCAGTAAATAGCTGTTCTATCATGTTTTCCCTAAAATGTCTTTACCTTCCTTTTTCAAGTACTTAATAAGTGTTTATTATCTGCAGTCATTTTCTCAATTCATCTATTACTCACAGCACCTTTTATTCCTTTTCGGTTTTGTTTTCTTTTCACAGATGAGTACAATCCAGTCATATAGAAGTTTAGTCATGTGCTAATAGTCACAGCTTCTAAGTGAGGGCTCGAGGTAGAGCCATAACTTTTTTTTGTCAAGGTGATGCACAGAGGGTTTACAGATACATAAGTAAGGTAATAAGTACATTTCCTGTCAAATTTGTTACCCCTTCCCTCATGTTTCTCCTACTTTCAATCCCCTACCTCCACCGGCAAGTTGTACAGATGATTTCCAACATATTGCCTTGCGTGTATCACTGTTACATTGGTTCCCCTTGTCTTTTGTCTCCACCATTCTGTTGTTCCCCTACCCTTCCCTCATTCAAATAAACATATATACAACACCAGGGGACCAAAATCAAATACAGTGACAACAAAAGATGTACCATAGGGAAAGAACATACAAAGAAACAAAAAAAATCACATAGTACATTAAAAACAACAAGGAAAAACCTCTTGGGTCCATGTCTTGGAGTTCATTTCACTTAGCAACATCTTAAATGTTCGGATGTACATAGCTATTGAGCTATTCTGCTCATCGACTAAGATTATCCTAGACATATACTAATTATTGCAAATAAGGGAAGGTATGGAATGTATGTTTCTTTGGGTCTGGCTTACTTACTTAATATGATTTTTGTTTTAAGGTAACACAGGAATCTATCACCAAGACTTTATTGACACACAAAGATCTAAATGCAAGTTTTCTCATAAAAATATATTTTTTCTCTTTTGTTTATTGTGAAAATACCGTACAGAGGGGTTACAATGACATGAGCAAGGTAATGAGTACATTTCTTATCAAGCATTGTTGCCTCCTCCTTTGTTTCCCTTCCCATCCCTTCCTATCACCCCCACCCTCATCCCTGCCCCCACCCCAAACCCCTCCCCGCTCCAAAGTTGTAAAGTTCATTTTTCGACATAACAGCTTGTACATCTCATTGTTGCAATGGGTCCACCTGTATCTCTATTTAAACAATTGTTTTTTTCCTTTGCCCTCCACAAATTATACCAACATCAAATACAGTGAAAACAGGGGTTATACTGGGGGGAGGGACATACAAAGCAACAAAGAAATGCCTAATAAATATGTTAAAAACAATAGCAAGCAAGAAAAAAAAACATCTGAGGCCTTATCTTGGGGTTCATTTCACCTAACATCAACTTATCTGACTTTCTGCTTGTCTCAGACATATACTAGTTATTCTAAATCCTGGGAGACTTACTTAATATGATTTTTTCCAAGTCTTTTCACTTCCTTACAAATGCAGCTGTGTCATTCTTTCTGATGGAGGCATAGAATTCCATTGTGTATATATACCACATTTTCTTGATCCGTTCATCTACTGAGGGACATCTGGGTTAGTTCCATATCTTAGCTATGGTGAATAAAGCTGCGAAAAACATAATTGTGCTGGTAGCTTTAATATGGTCATATTTGTGATATGTTCAGTAAATGCCTAAAAGTGGGATGTCTGGGTCATAGGCCAGCTCTATATGGCATCTTTTGAGGAATCTCCATGCTTCTTTCCAGAGTGGTTGAACAAGTTTACAGTCCCACCAACAGTGCAGTAGGGTTCCCTTTTGGCCACATCCCCTCCAGCATCTGTTGATATTACATTTCTTGATTATAGCCATTCTAACTGGGGTGAGGTGGACTCTCATATATTGTTTTGATTTGCATTTCTTTTATGTCCAGAGAAGTTGAGCATTTCCTCATGTGTCTATTGGCCATTCTTATTTCCTCTTCAGAGAAGTCTCTATGTTTTTAGCCCATTTTTTAATCAGGTGATTGTTTCTTTGAGGATTTGTTTTTGGGGAATTTAATTTTTTGAGTTCCAGGTATATTTTAGATATGAGACCCTTGTCTTTTGTATGGCTAGTGAAGATCTTCTCCCAATCTGTAGACTTTCTATTGATCTTGCTAGCTATGTCCTTTGCCATGCAGAAATTCTGCAGTTTCATGTAATTCCATTTGTCCAACCTTTCTTTGATTTGTTGTGTTTTTGAGTCTTTATTCAGAAATTTTTGGCCTGTGCCAAGGAGCCCTAGAGTTTCTCCTATTGCTTCCTCTAATGTTTTCAGGGAGTCTGTTTTTTACTTCAAGGTCTTTGATCCAGTTGATTCTGCTACAGGGTGATATATAAGGATCAATCTTTAGTTTTCTTCAGGTGTTTAACCAATTTTGCCAGCACCATTTATGAAGAGGCTGTCTTTCTTCCATTCTATTTTTTGGCTCCCTTATCAAAGATTAGGTGGTATAGGTCTGTGGGTTCATTTGTGTGTCTTCAGTTCTATTGCATTGGTCCTCAGGTCTCTTCTTGTGCTATTACCAAGCTGTTTTGATTACCATGGCTTTGTAATAGAGTTTGAAGTTTGGTATTGATATTCCTCCAGCACTGTTCTTTCTGCTAAGGATTGTTTTTATTATTCAGGGCCTTTTATTGTTCTGTATGAATTTTTGGAATGCTGCTTCTATTCCTTTGAAGAATGAGGTCTTTTTGTTGCTGTTGTTTATTGTGCTGGTCCAGGGACTTTAACTCAGAGCCTGGGCACTATTCCTGAGATTTTTTTTGTTCAAAGCTGGTGTTCCACGAGACCTGAATGATAGTTCCACTTCTGGCTTTATTAATTTGTTAATTTATTGGCAGTTAATTGGAATCAAGAATCACAGATTTTCTAGCCTCAGCTACTTTGAACCTCAATCCTCAGTTCTCAGCTTCTTGAATATCTAGGATTACAGGAATGAGCCACCAGGGCCAGGCTAATTCTTTGAATTTCATTTTTCTGGACTGTGCTTTGGTTTTCTAAGGAATTACACCATTTGAATTAGCTCTTGCCTGCATCATGCTTTCTTTTAATGCATTTGTATATTCTTGCGTATCCCACCATGTGTGTTTACTTGTATATTTTAAAGTAAATCTAGCTTATCACTTCACATATATAAGTTGAAGGGTGTATTTATGTTTTTCAGTCATCTTCATCTCCCCTGTTAGAAGGTAAAGTCTTTGCCTGATTCACATATCAATCCCTCCTATGTAACTGAGAAAAAATGTCCAGAGAATAAGAGGTACTCCCATAAACACTTTCATTTAAAGTAGGGTAACAAAGAATTTATTTAACAAGACTTAACTTCTTACACCCAGAAACTCATGTCCCCCTATAAATTTGGTATTGCTATGTAAATAACTAAAAGAAGATCTTGATTTTGGTTGTAATTTATTTCCTTTTCTTGGAGACTAGAGAAAAATTAACATCCAGGTGTCAAAAAAACATAACTCAAACTTGAAATTAGGAAGAAAATATCTTGGCTCCTGTAATTGGGAAACCCTGAATGTTTGGGAAATTTAAAACACAGCTCTATGCAAAATTGGAAATATAATCACCAAGTTTCACTCTTACTTTCAAATTTCCTGGCTCTACTTCCTTCTAGAACCTTATCTACTTCTTTTCTCAAATACACATTCATACTCTCGAGTGGCCAGAGAGGCGAGGTCTGGAAGCTTCAAATTTACCTTCTGCCCTTTGTCCCCAATTTTAATCATTAATACTCCAGCATGTGTCTTTCAAAAGACTTTGGCAGCTCAAATAAATTCCTGCTAAATCCTAGGTAGAATTACACAGCACACCTCCTAGCTTTGCCAGGAGTTGGACATGAAGAGTTATTCAAGAAAGGAATACTAAATAAGCAACATCATATCATCTTCTATTCCCTCTTCTTCCCACCCTATAGACTCCACTGCTTCTGATTGCAATTCCTCTCTGATGGCATACATCCGTATAGGAGTGTGGGGAGAAAGAAGGAGATAGAAGGATTTTAATGGATGTTCTTACACCTTTTAAGATAAGGTCTGGCACAGTGAACCTTGCATGATCAATGTCTAGAAATTCAAAGTTAACTGTACTTTACTTTAATTCAATTAATATTTAAGAGAAAGATAGTCCATTGCACATGAATTATTGAATAAAGTGATCTTCTTGAAGCATTCTAAAGTTTTACCTTTGCCTAGCTGTTAATAGAACATTGTTACTCATTCATTAAATTACCCATCCATCTGATCAGGAGATGAGGAAAAGGTAAATCTGTAATTCTAAAATGTGAACATGTAATGAGGGGGGAAAATTAAAAAGATATGTGAAATACAAAAGAATATAAATTCTTAATGTAGTTGGCAAATTTTACTTATGTAAAAAGAATGCTGAAGTTCTGATGGTAGTAGATAAGGCATGTATTTTAAAACTGCCTTTGTGAGTCTCAAAAATTGTCCTAAGGAACATTTATAGAAATCTAACTTGGTGCCAGTCACCCTGTTAAGTGCTTTATGCATTTTATCTTCATAATGTCATGAAAGGACCTATTATTACTTCCACTGGTGGAAATTCACACAAACACAGAAAACTGGGTCTCATGGTTAAGAAAGAGGTGAAGTCTCACTCAAATCCAACAGTCCTCTTTTAGAGATAAAGTTTTCAACACCACATAGAGATAGGATGTTTCAGTATTTTTCTAGTTGATAAACATTCACATTTGTGGTGCCAAACATGTTTTTAAAATTATATATCCATTGTTGAGTGATTAAATGAGGCTATTTAACAGAGCATATCTATTTTTTTTTTCCTGTGGAAACCTTTGAAATACATTCTTACTGATTTTCAACTGTTTTAGCCACAGTCAACACGTGGTAGAGTAGAACTGTAAAACCGTATCTCTCTGAATTTTACGTATTTCAACTGAACATCATTCTAACTCTGCCTTCTCTGTCCCCTGATAGCCATTTGTCACTTCTATGAACATAATATTTTTTCTGGTGTGGGGGGGGGTTCAGTCGTGGGGCTTGAACTCTGGGCTGGGCACTGTCCCTCAGCTCTTCAGCTCAAGGCGAGCGCTCTACCACTTGAGCTACAGCGCCACTTCCGGTTTTCCGGTGGTTTATTAGAGATAGGAGTCTCACGGTCTCTCTTGCTCGAGCTGGCTTTGAACCATGATCCTCAGATCTCAGCCTCCTGAGTAGCTAGGATTACAGGCGTGAGCCACCAGTGCCCGGCCAAACATAGTATTTTTAGAGCTCATCTATAACTGAGTTCATGGAATATGAACTTTTTTTTTACATTAAACCATAGAAACCGTTTTGTATTTGATTGTGCCAGTACTGGGACTTGAACTTAGAGCCTGGGTACTATCCTTTAGCTTTTCCACTAAACACTGGTGCTCTACCACTTGAGGGACTTTTCCACTTGCAGGTTTTTTTAATGATTAATTCTCCAATTAATCAATTAATTCTCCAGTTAATTGATTAATTAGCTCTCCAATTAATCACTAAAAGTCTCATAGAATTTCCTACCTGGATTGACTTTGAACCATGATCTTCAGATTTTAGCCTTCTGTGTAGCTAGGACTACAGGCCTGAGCTGACAGCTAAAATAGTCATCTTAAAGTATTTCCATGTTGTTAGATATAATAGGTATTTTTTGAAGATTGAATAATATTTATATACAACTACATACAGAGCTCAATCAATCAATAGATGCATACATACATAGTTACATAGATAGATATATACACAGAAAGAGGGACAGGGAGAGATTTTGAAGTGGGGAGACTTTGAATGACACAGTAGTTCTATTTTTAACTTTTCAAGGATATGTCATAGATCTGGTCTTCTAGTTTGTTTCCTAGTCATTTAAGGCATTTCATTTAAGTATTTTACTGTATTTTGGTATTTTGTGTGTGTGTGTGAGAGAGAGAGAGAGAAAGAGAGAGAGAGAGGGAGAGAGGGAGAGAGAGAGGGAGAGAGGGAGAGAGTACCAGTCCTACGGCTTGAACAGGTTATTAGGGCAAAATTTTTTTTTGGGGGGGGGGTCCGGTCATGGGGCCTGAACTCTGGGCCTGGGCGCTGTCCCTCGGCTCTTCAGCTCAAGGCTAGCGCTCTACCACTTGAGCCACAGCACCACTTCCAGCTTTTTTCTTTTTGCTTATGTGGTACTGGGGAATTGAACCCAGGGCCTCAGGCATGCAAGGCAAGCGCTCTACCACTGAGCCACCTTCCCAGCCCTGAGGGCAAAATTTTTAAAAGCACATGAGATACAATGAATATAAATATAAATACATAATGGCATTGGCAAAATTCATTTCCATAAAAAGAATGCTAAAGTTGTAATGATGGTAGAGAAGGCATGCATTTTAAAACTTCATTTATGTTTCTCCAAACTTGTCCTAAGGAACATTTGTAGAAAGCTAGAGCTTTTCCCTGAGCATTTTTTGCTCAAGGCTAATACTCTACCACTTGAGAGCCACAGTTGAACTTGCAGCCTTTTTGGTTTGTTTTTGTTTTTCTCTCCTTTTTTTGGTAGTTTATTGCAGATAAGAGTCATAGGATTTCCCACAGGGGCTGGCTTCAAACCTGATCCTTAGGTCTCAGCCTCCTGAGTAGCTCATGTTACCAGAGTGAGCCACCAGCACCCGGATGATTTTGTTTGTTTGTTTTATGGAATTAAACGGTAAATTTCATCCTTCAGTTCTCCCCAGACCATTTATGATATGTATCTATGGTATCTTTGGAGAAAAATTATTAGACCATTGTATTACTCAGCTTTTTAGCTCTATGCCCAAATACAGGACAGACACACTTAGAAGAGGAAAATATTATTTTAGCTCACAGTTTTAGAGATTTCTGTCCTTTGCAGTATGTTTTTTCTTAGTTTCTGTGCTAGGCCTAGGATCATAGTTTGAGACCAATTCAATTAGATGATCCTTTTTCAATGATGCCACATCAACAAATACTTATCTAGGATTTGAGAGTTAAATAGGCACGTTTAACTTTTGCTATTTTTTCCCCAGGTAATCAGTGCAGATTAAACTTAATGACAAAGACTAATTGAACACTACTTATAATTCCTGGAAAATAAAATTAAACAAAGTTCATCAACTTGTCTTTAATTGAGGAATAAGCATGGAGGTAGAAAAACAGCTAAGGCTGCGTGTGGAGAGGACGCAGGTGTGTACCAGCAAGTGGGGCTCACCATTGTGTATTTAACCATATAGTGCTCTGGTGTGTAGAACAGTCCATTTCAAATGCAAATGAACTCAGAACATAAGTCATTGCGAAAACATCTCATTAGAATTTTTTTATCTCCTCTTTTGGTGATGTGACAAGTCTGTGATGTGGGTTAAAGGAAATGAAAATTCCTCCACAGAAGCCAGCCAAAAAAAAAAAAATCTGCCTTGCTTTTGAGTGTACTCATTTGGGTTACAATTTCTATTATGCTTCTACTTTTGAGTTTCATCTTATTAAGTTCATTTACATCAGTATGAAAGTCAGTGTAATAATAGAATAAATTATTTTGAAATTAATGTTAAGATACTAAAGACTCCAAGGCAGCTTTGATGATTAAAGTTGATTGTAATGGCTAAATGTTGACAATATAATATATTCTCCAATTATTTCCCTGAATATTGCATCTCATGATGCATTTCTTCAACTTCATGTGTTATTCTTTGCATTCGAAAAAGCACCTATGAATATGTTACCATAATGTTGATGTGGCAAAGTCAAAACATAGTAAAAGCAAGAAGTAAATAATGCAGATAGCTAAATAATTTAGGAACTCTGAAATGGATGCTCTTTTTTCATTTCAGCAAATATATTAAAGAATAAGTATATAAATGGAAGAATAATGCAGAGATGCAGTGGAGAGTAATTTTGGGTAGAGCTATCTAATTAAATCATCACTAAGATTAGGAATTATTTAAGCATTGTCTTCAAGCTGGAAGCTGAAGGTAAGAGGTAAGCGAACATTGTCTTCTCCACTGTTGTACTTATTCTAGAGGAAAGATCATTATACCTTTTCAATCACATTCGGCAAATGATAAAAGTACAACACATGCCACTACCTATGGAAGGAAATTATATGTGAAGAAATCTCACATTGCTTGATGAGACTTGAGCATGTGGAGTGATGAAAACATACATGCTCACAGGGCATCCCGTGAAGAAGGTCTGATGTGGTTCCTGGAAAATCATAAAGTTTGATCAATGGGCAGAAATTTCATTAAAAGGTAGAGAGAGAGCCACAGCTTTGCTTGTTTATTAACTTGTAAGATCATCACTTCTTCTAGCACCTAGAATACATGTAGGACTAAGAGAAGCCATGAAGCTGGCGATCTTTTGAAGAGAAGCCATTCACATATGGCATGAAAAACATAATAAGCTTTTGAATCTGACTTTAGCTACAATCTCAACCAACTAAGAGATTTGGGCACCAGAGTGTCAGAAATATACTGTGTGTACAAAGGTAGGTTTCAGTAGCTTGGGAAATCTTATATTCCATTGCTGAACAGTAGAAATTTTGTGAGATGAATAGAAATATTCTATATCAGCACCACTTAGGACACATAGTTATTGGGTACTAATGTTACCAAGAAACTGAAATTATATTTTATCTAACTCATTTGCATTAAAAATGGAAACAGCCACATTTGACTGATAGACACTGCTATGAGACAGGGCAATGGTAGAGGACTGCCTTTTCCCAATAAGTCGTCAAGAAGACAGTTGCAGAAATTTTACATTTCCCTCTATCCAATTATATTTTCCTCTCTCTTAAATCCTATGTGTAAGAACTTAGGATTTGTCTGGTAATTGAACTTGTGTTACTCTCCTTCTCCTGTCTCTGGGGGGAAAAGACACCTTTGTTCTTAAATCAATGCTCAGGACTCTTAGGAGGGAGACAATGACAGCACAAAAGTATCTGAACATCCTCGTTGGGAATTTGGGATTTGGCCCAATTATACTTTTCACCACACATTGGTGGGTAAGTACTAAGCAAAGTAAACAAATGAATTAACACTGATTTTCTTTTCTTTTTCTTTCATTTGTTTTTCTTTCTTTTTTTTCCTTCAGTCATAGGGCTTAAATTTAGGCCCTGGTTGCTGTCCCTGAGCCCTTTTGTGCTCAAGGTTAGCACTCTACCACCTTGAGCCACACTACAAGTTCCGGTTTTTGAGTGGTTAATTGGAGATAAGAGCCTCACGGGCACTTTTTTGTCCAGACCAGCTTTGAACCACAATCCTCAGATCTCAGCCTCCTGAATAGCTAGTATTACAGGCAGAAATCACCAGTGCCAAGCTTAACATTGATTTTCTATTCACATAACTATGTCTTAAGTAACTTATTAAGGGCCAGTAAGCTAGGTTCTGAGATAAAGTCATTAACAGATCTGAACTCCATGGGTTCCTTGTCTATGAGGAAGGAAACACACACACACACACACACACACATCTAGGCATAGTACAGAATTGATTGATCAATGGTAATGGGAAATGATGTTGAAATAATTGCTGATGCTGAATATGTAGCTCAGTGAGAGGGTATCTGCCCATCATGTGTGAGGCCCTTGTTTCCATCCCTATCACTGTTAAAATACAAAAAATATATATAAAATGAATAAGACCAAATACAGAGCCACATAATTGTGTAAGAATTGACCAAGAAAGCAATGAGGCAGAGGTTGACTGAAATTGAGAAGAAAATTGCCAAGTAAACTCACAGTAGGGGAGGAGGTAGAAGATGTAAGTGGCAGGTGTATTAGAATGAAAAGGAAAATATTGTATGGAGTTGAAACAGTATGATCAAAATCACTCATAGGGGCTGGGAAGGTGGCTCAGTGGTAGAGCGCTTGCCTTGCATGCATGAGGCCCTGGGTTCGATCCCTCAGCACCAATTAAGCAAAATGATAAAAGCCAGAAGTGGCACTGTGGCTCAAGTGGTAGAGTGTTAGCATCGAGCTGAAGAGCTGAGGGACAGCACCCAGACCCAGAGTTCAGGCCCCACAACCAGACCCCCCCCAAAAAAAAAAACCACTCATATTTGAAAACTAATTGTTGTTTCTAAAAGTGTATAAAAGCTCCTCTGCCTGAAGAAGAGAATTATGAGAAAAGTTTGAGCTGGAAACCATACTGCCCTGTATAGAAATGGTTGAGGGTCCAACATTTTCCTTTCCCTATTTAAATTTTAAAAAACTGTTTTCGCCTCTTTGTTTGTTTGAGGTTGGGTCTTACTACTGTAGTCCAGGCTAGCTTTGAAGTGGCTATTTAGCTAAGGTAGATCTTGAGCTCCAAAACCTCTATCCTTGGCCTTCTTAACTATAAGTTATTGTTATTGTTAAGGAATGACAAAACGTGTTTAGATTCACATTTTGAGGAACATTATTGCTTATTATTGAAAAATGATAAACTATGAAGACAGCCATGACACAGTAGTCTGAATATAATGCAGATTTTGAACTGTTAGTGTTCTTTTTTCCAAATTAAATCTTGAGATCATTCGCTAAGACTTTCTCATCTCAAAACTTATAGAGTAGTTCCTTTTGAAATGAATATGTAATTTCTTCTTTCTCATTGACTCAATATCCACCCACATTTCATGGGAGGTGAACTCTGCATCTCTGTACAGCAAGCAGCAATGGATCCAAGATATGAGCAATGGAGAGAATAAGAATGATTTCTCAGACTCATGCCTGTAATCCTAACCACTTAGGAGGCTGAGATCTGAGGGTTGTGGTTTGAAGCCTACTGGGTCAGGAAAGTCCATGAGACTCTTATCTCCAATAAACTACCAAAAAATCTGGAAGTGAAACTGTGGCTCAAGGAGTAGAGTGCTAGCCTTGAGCAGAAAAGCTCAGGTATAGTACCCAGGCCCTGAGTTCAAACCCCAGGACTGGCTCAAAAAAAAAGACTACAGGGAGTTTGGAGACTGTGTATACTGATTTAATTCATGAGATGAAGAGGCTGCAACACAAAGGGAGAAATTGGATGGTGGCAACAGATTCTGAGCCATTCCTGCTTCCAGCAACTGTTTATCTTGTTATGGAGTGACAGTCTGGATTACTCACCCTGTTACAAAGTGCCCTGCAGCTCTGGTGAGTTTAATCTTCATGAGGCGGTTACTATTACTGTACATCTGTCTGGCTAGAAATCACTATCTGCCCTCTCTTAGAGCCGCTTCAAGCTACATGGAGGAAATTGTTTAGGCACATGGTAGTTTATTTGTACAGAAAATTCTTCAGTTGGCCTGGCAGAGAAAGTTTGTTTTACTGGTTTTCTTTCCCAGCCACTTTGCTCTGGGACAGCATGTGCACATCAGTTAATAGCTTCTGAGTTTCCTGCAGAAATGGCAAAAGCATTGAGGACGGGATATTTTTCACAGGGAAGAGGAAGAGGCGAATGTATATTGAACTGTAATTGCATGCTTCTGGTGATTCTATTTAACTTTCTGGTACCCAACCAAACTCATTCCAGATTTCCATTGATTTATTATACTGAATTGACCCATGCTGGTGAACCTATCTATATTTTGCATTGGCTACTTGATCTTCAGAACATTCTTGCAGCTTCTTTTCCTCCAACCACATCCATAGATCATGGATTGTGACTCCCCACTGTTCCTTTTTCCAATATGAAACTCATAACATCTTGATATTGATGAGTAAACTCATAAGGATGAACCCCCTTATTCCAAACATGAATTATGTTGTCCCAATATCCAGCCACGGTCCTTATTCCTAGGGCCATCTTCTCTACATTATATCTGAACAGAAGAGCTGACTGACATAGTGCCCTGTGTTTCAGAACTGGCTCTACACTCATGGCTCATTTTTAATTACAAAAACCTGTATTTTGTGAAATTGTTGTTTCTCATAGACAAAAGCATGTGTATATATACACAGACAAATTGACTAAAGTATGGTATACACAGGGGAGGATTCCAACAATGGAACTCCTATGAATAAATCATTTACAAAGAAAAAAATGAATACCAGGAAGCTGGAATATATATTCCTTGATGAAGGAATCAAGAGGAGGGGGCTGGGCAGACAAATGGATAAAGGGAAGGTGGGCAAAAAATCATAATGTTCACTGCACTATGTGCAAAGAACCAGCAACTTGAGGGAGTGGGTGGAGCTGGGAAAGATGAGGGAATATATGGAAGAAGTGAATTGTACAACTACTTAAAGATAGCAACAACAGGGGCTGGGAAGGTGGCTCAGTGGTACAGTGCTTGCCTTGCATGCCTGAGGCCCTGGGTTCGATTCCTCAGCACCACATAAGCAGAAAAAAGCCGGAAGTGGTGCTGTGGCTCAGATGGTAGGGTGCTAGCCTGGAGCTGAAGAGCTGAGGGACAGCACCCAGGCCCAGAGTGCAGGCCCCACAATCATCAAAAAACAAACAAACAATAAAGATAGCAACCACAGCAACAATAATAATTTTCAAGAAGGAAACTGCTACCAGTATCCAAAGGAATAGTAAATAGCAAAGTGTCAGCATTCATGCTTTGTTCCTAAACTTTATGGGAATATTTTGATCATTTTAATCTCTAAATTTAATGCCTAGTGAAAGTTTCTGGACAATATCCTTTACCAAAGTAAAAGCAAAATTTTTTATTTGAAAGCTAAGCATACTTAAGTCAGAAATTGCTATAGAAAATTTATCAAATGTTTTTCAATATAAATATGATCATATTTTGAATCCTTTATAATCCATTCTGTAGTGAGTACATTAATGTGAAGCCACAATCTTGCTGCTATGATGAGCCAGCTCATACGATATAAAGGATTCAGAGATTCAGTTCTTTCATTGTTAAGATTTTTGCATCTATGTTTCATAAGCAAAACTGTATGCAATTTTGGGGAGGAATAATAACATGTAGAACTGAAGCCATTTTGTACAATTAAAGATGATTTTAATTTTTTTAAACAAGCAAAACAAAATGAACAATAAAGATAAAATTGTGTTTCAGATGGAATGCATGAGAAATTCTACACTGGAAATGAACTGGAGGATGCAGCATGTGCTATAGCTACAATTTTGAGCTCTGGGGCATGTTCAGAAATATTGACTACACTTAAAAATTAGAGCAAAAGAAAAACACAGCTCAAAGTCATAATATTGTTAACAATAAAATTAAATTAAATTAAAAAAACAACTAACCAGTACTAATAAACAAGGAAAATATCATAAAAGCAAAGTTCTTCAATTTAATTTATTGTTCAATGCAATATTACATGCTAATGTATATCCAAAACCCAAGAGAAAGCTCTAAAGTATCCACTAATGCAGGAACACTAATAGGGTGGGACTCCCTGGTAATTGCAATTGTCTGTCTGATTGTTCATCTCCATGTTTTTAGACTTCTTTACTCTTCCTGTGGGAAAAAAGTCATCTCAGACTGTCTCTTTGGGCCTCTGATATTTGCTGCTTTTATCAGGCTTTGCATTTTAAGCACTTTTGAGAACGCCATATAAACGTGGAACACTTGGTAGCAGACTCCACTGTCATCATGGTTTTTGTTTTGTGTTTGTGTATGCATGTGTGTGTGTGTGGTGTGTGTGTGTGTGTGTGTGTGTGTGTGTGTTGAGACTTGAACTCAGAGTTACATGCTCTTGCTTAGCTTTTTTTTTTTTTTTTTTTTTGCTCATAGTTAGCATTCTACCACTTGAACCACACCTCCAATGTGTTCATTTACTGATTAACTGGAGATGAATCTCACAGACTTTTCCTGCTTAAGCTTCCAGCTATGATCCCTAGATCTCAGCCTCCTAGTATTACAGGCATGAGCCACAAGTGCCCGGCTTCCACGGCCATATTCCATTTCATAAAACAGAGAAAGCTTCACAGTGTAGCAGTATCCAGTGCACCCTGTCCTCAAGAGACCTATCCCACTGTAGATGTGTGTTGCCTATAGATTCTGAATGGAGGATCTGTTGTTCTAGGGGTGGGATAGCTCTCATCTCAGAATCTGATATTCTGGTTTTTAATGCAACAATTTGTTCCATCTATACAGTGATCTATGTCTCTGTCCTGGGAGGAGATAGTAGGAGAAGGCTTTATCTAGCCCTTCTTCTGCCAAGTAAAGCTATTTCCCAGTATGTCTTCATGCTGACCTTCCACTGGAGGAGGGATGTTGCTTTCTGGCATTACAGCAAGAGTTCTACAGCCCAGCAATCACTTATCTTGAAGGAGGACCCTAATTTCTCTGGATGAGTACAGAAAAAAAGCCCAGAATAAAACAAAGAGATGGTTATTTCACAACCAAGGGCATATTTTTGTATGAGTAGCAACTATGTTAACTGATAGAAGATTTAAAAACTATGGGGAAAATATCACCAAGAAGGTTTTGAACAAATTTGTAAAGATATATAAGCTAAATGTGTTTAGACTATTAAACATATGATGAAGGTAATTGAACTTTTGTTGAAATAGTAATTATATTTCCAGGTACATTGAGATAAATAGCCACTACACCTAGGATTTTTACTATTCACTTTAAGATAGAGGGCAGTAGGCAGGTAATTAGCACTAGAGTAGCTGCTAAGTTATTTATGGTTGGTTCAAATTCTGGCTTTTCTATCATTGTATATATAAGATTTCTAACCAAAGACTCAAACTCCCATTGAAAAATTGGGGGTATAATTGTAACCATGTAAAGTTTTTGCCAGTAGGAATAATGGTAATAATAATTGTATGTCAAGTAAATACTATTGCTAGGACTGAAAATTATAGTTTGACTTCATTAGGCTATTTTCTAAATCTTATTTAACCATATATATTAAGCATGGGCTCAACTTTATAATATATCATGTACTGAGCATCATCTAGATTATATGATTTGGGTGAATATATCCTGTTCTTTTACAAGATAGAAAGGGATTATAGATTTTAGAAGAAAGATGATAGATAGATAGATAGATAGATAGATAGATAGATAGTGGTAGATGATTGTTAGACACCTGTATACATAGAAACAAAAAATAGATGACATTAGAATATAGATAGATAGACAGATGAAATGATAGATAACCATGAACACATGTTTGCATTTTTCCACAACTGATAACATAATAATATCCCAAAGCCAAAGATTAAACTAAAAGAGGTGAAGTTTCCATTTTTGGAGTCTTGGATCTCAAACTCTGGGAACCAAGTATGTTACAAACCATAAATTCCCATTTTAACACCACTGAAATGTTATCTTTGCATAACAGCACAATTTCAGAGAAATTCTCAACTATAAACAGGGTTTTGTACATTCCAATTGGGACTCAATGAAGAATTGTTCACAAGTCCTTCCTGACTTAGCAAAGTGTGGTGGTGATGAACACCAGGTTTGACTTCCTGGTAAATGCTCGCTGGTACTGACCGGCCTGATGCTGAGAGAGTGCTATGTCAAGCAGAGATGAGGGCTGACAAATAACATCTACATTCAAGGGAAGAACCTGGATAGAAACTGATCACATGTGATTGAAATATGCAGTTATTCAGACTCCCAAAACTTGACTACTCTATCGATTGCTCTAAAGATAAGCGCTTTGATAAAAATTATAAAAGATCAAGACTTTTCAATTTGTGAAAGTGATCACTGAGTTCATGACCTCCCAATTTCAGAGTTAATTTGACATTTCTGATCTATTTAATTTAAAAGTTTTATTCCTATCCACTACAGTACTGAGACAGAGAGCAGCAGGAAGGAAGAGGAGGAGGGAAGGCAAGAACAATAGGGAAAAAATGAGGAAGAAGAAAATCTTCCTGCTCCTCACTGTTATCTTGTGGATAAGAATCCGGACATGCTGAAAAGGTTGCTTTTGTAGAGTCAGTCAAAGACTAGCCAGAATGGCTTCCTCTTCTCTGATTCCCCCCTTTCAGGCTGCTGGATCCTAGAAATGCTGAGAATATGGGAAAAAGAGAGGAGGAAAGACCAATAGACTCAAGTTGTTCCTAGGCTTCCTTCCACCTTCTTTCTGTCAAAGATTGAGAAGGTCATGAAAAGCTGTGTATGAGCTCCACCTCCTCCATATTTCAAGCTGAGTATGAGCTTTGAATCTGTGTACTGTGCATTTAAAAGCGCTATATGACGGGAGTGTAGTTGAGGAGTTGGGAGGAAAGGGATGGTAGGGAAAAAACAAAGGAGGCAACAATGCTTGATAAGAAATGTATCATTACCTTGCTCATGTAACTGTAACCCCTCTGTACAGTATTTTCACAATTAAAAACATATTAAAAATAAATAAACTAAAAGCACTATATACAATTAAGCTTTTCATCAGGTAATTTCTCTAAGGAGTCAGACACTCCCATTCCAAGTTCCAGGAAAACACAGGGCAGAGACATCTGGAAATCCTCCATCCTGAGAACCTGTTCTTTTCTCCAGAGGAGAGAAACTGTTCCAAGTTTGACAGATGTGACAGCCTCTCAGACATCCCTTTGTCGCTTTGCCAACTCCTGCCATGGAAGAACAGAATCTCTCTCCAGGTACCAGAACACCTCCTCTGTACCAGAGCCGACACAAGGGATGGGAGTTGTAAAAAGGAAGCCAAAAAACCAAGGTGAAATCACAGATGTGAGAAGAGGAGAGCTGAAATGTAAACGAGGTCTCTTCAGCGCTAAGAGAGAAACAATTCTGTTTGTTTTACCTCAGGTCTCCTTAAACCAGATGTTCTAGAAGAGATGCCCTGAGCAAGGCTTCACAGAGGACAGTCAAATGCAATTCTTGTTGTCATTAGAGGAAAAACAAATTCTGGTTCTCTCAAACACCAGAATTGTTTTATACAAAACCAAGAGAAAAGGAAAAGGAAAGGATTTTCGTTTGATGTCTTCAGGAAATTGTGAGGTGGGAGCTGCTTTTGGATCCCTAGGGATGGAAGCCAGGGTTTGCAAGCCTACTGGGAAAGTAGTACATCATGGCATTACACCCAGCCAAAAATCAGAGCTTCTGAAACATCCACATGCAAACTTCAATGTGTACCCAGATGCTTTGGGGCCTTGTTAAAATACACATATACCTTCAGAATTGGGTTTGGAAACAGCTGGAATGAAGCATTTCACCAAACTTACAAAAGTGATATAGAACCACTAGTTCCCTGACTTTGTGCTGATTAGAAAAGCAATATTGGGAATTTTACATATATGTGTCTATTGGACATGCTTATTTCCTCTATAGAGAAGTCTCTCTTTAAGTCTTTAGCCCACTTGTTAATGGGGTTGTTGTTTCTTAGATGATTTGTTTTGGGGGGATTTAATTTTTTAAGCTGTAAGTGTATTTTAGATAGGAGGCCCTTGTCAGTTGTCATGAAGATCTTCTCCCAATCTGAGGGCTTTCTATTGATCTTGCTAGCTATGTCATTTGTCATGCAGAAGCTCTGCAGTTTCATGTAATCCTATTAATCCAATCTGTCTTTAATTTGTTTTGTTTCTGGGTCCTTATTAAGAAAATTTCACCCTGTGCCAAAAAGTTCCAGTGTTTCTCCTATTCTTTCCTGTAATATTTTCAAGATATCTGCTTTTATCTTGAGGTCTTTGATCCATTTGGAATTGATTCTGGTGCAGGGTGATATATTAGAATATTAATTCAGTTTCTACACATGTAGAGCCAATTCTGCCAGCACCATTTGTTGAAGAGGCTCTCTTTCTTCCATCCTGTTGGAGTTCTTTTGGTCTCCCTTATCAAAGATTAGCTGGCCAGAGGTCTGCAGGTTCATATCTGGGACTTCTATTCCATTGGTCTTCAGGCCTGTTCCTGTGGCAGTACCAAGCTGTTTTTTTTAAAATTATTATTACTATTACTTTGTAATAGAGTTTGAAGTTTGGTATTGGTCAAAACAACATTGAGATTCCATCTTAGCCCACTAAGAATGACCATTATCAAGAAATCTAATAACAACAGATGCTGGCAGGGATGTGGCCAAAAGGAAACGCTACTACACTGTTGGTGGGAGTATAAATTTATTTGACCACTCTGGAAAGCAGTATGGAGGTTCCTTAAAAGACTAAACATAGAGTTGCTATATAACTCAGCAATCCAACTCATGACCCAGATGACCATAAACAAAGCAAACTAAAATACCAGCACAACCATGTTAAATGCACCATTATTTTGGAAGCAGTTCAAGTGCCCCTCAGTAGATGAAGGGATAAAAAAGATGTAGTATATATACACAATGGAGTTCTATGCTTCCAACAGAAAGAATGACATCACCCCATTCATAAGGAAATGGTAAGACCTGGAAAAAATTATATTAAGCAAAGCAAGCCAAGTTCAAAGAAATGTAAGTTTCATGGTTTCCCTCATTTGTGATAACTAGAATGTGTCTGTGATATTCTTAGCAAGGGATCATAATAGCCCAATTGTTAAGTGCATAAGACCATAATAATAAAGAATATCAAAATGAACGCAAAGAAGTTGAAACAAGAGGTTCTTTTAACATTCTTTTTTTTTAATTTAATTTTATTTTATTTGTGAACATACTGTACAGAGGGGTTACAATTACATGGGCAGGATAATGCGTACATTTCTTACCAAGCATTGCAGCCTCCTCCTTTGGTTTACCCTTCACATCCCTTCCCAGCCTCCCCCCTCCCCTCCAATCCAATCCTTCCCCTTCCCCCCTCCGTCTCCCCTTCCCCCCTCCGTCCCCCCCTCCCACCCTCCCCCCCCCACACCGACATTGTAAAGCTGGTTTTGACATGACATTTTGTACTTCTCATTGTTGCAACAGGTCCACCTGAATCCTTAAACGACTTGTTTGTCCCCGTCTCCTCCACATGTTATACTGACATCAAATATAGTGAAAGTGGGGGTTACACTGTGGGGGAGGGACATACAAAGCAACAAAGAAATAATCTTATAAATGCGTTAGAAACACATGCATGAAAGAAACAAAAACATTAAAATACATATTTGTGGGTTCGTTTTCCTAACATCACATTCTCTGACTTTTTCCGCTTGACTCATACCTATACTAGATATTGCAAATAAGGGAAACCATGGGACCTATGTTTCTTTGGGCCTGGCTTACTTCACTTAATATAATTTTTTCCAAGCCTTTCCATTTCCTAACAAATGGGGAAATGTCATTCTTTCTGATGGAGGCATAGAATTCCATTGTGTATATATACCACATTTTCTTGAACCATTCATCTACTGAGGGGCATCTGGGTTGGTTCCATATCTTAGCTATGGTAAATAATGCTGCAATAAACATAGCTGTGCTGGTAGCTTTAGTGTGGTCTTTTTTGTAAACATTAGGGTAAATGCCCAAAAGTGGGATTGCTGGGTCATAGGGGAGTTCTATGTGAAGTCTTTTGAGGAACCTCCATACTGCTTTCCAAAGTGGTTGAACAAGTTTACATTCGCACCAACAATGAAGTAAGGTTCCTTTCTGTCCACATCCCCTCCAGCATCTGTTGTTGTTAGAGTTCTTGATTTTTGCTGTTCTAACTGGAGTGAGGTGATATCTCAATGTTGTTTTGATTTGCATTTCTTTTATGGCTAGGGATGTTGAACATTTCTTCATGTGTCTATTGGCCATCCTTCTTTCTTCTTCAGAGAAGCTTCTCTTTAAGTCTTTCACCCACTTACTTATTGGGCAGTTGTTTCTTTGAGGATTTGTTGTTGGGTGGTTTAATTTTTTGAGTTCCAAGTATATTTTAGATATGAGACCCTTGTCCGTTGTATGGCTAGTAAAGATCTTCTCCCAATCCGTGGGCTTTCTATTGATCTTGCTAGCTATGTCATTTGCCCTGCAGAAGCTCTGCAACCTTATGCAATCCCATTTGTTCAACCTTTCTTTGATTTGTTGTGTTTCTGGGTCTCTATTCAGAAAATTTCGGCCTGAGCCAAGAGACCCAGGGTTTCTCCTATTCCATCCTGTAATGTTTTCAGAGTGTCTGCTTTGAGTTCAAGGTCTTTGATCCATTTGGAGTTGATTCTGGTGCAGGGTGATATATAAGGATCTAGCTTTAGTTTTCTACATGTAGTTAACCAGTTTTGCCAGCACCATTTACTGAAGAGGCTGTCTGTCTTCCATTCTATTGTTTTAGCTCCCTTATCGAAGATTAGATGGCTATAGGTCTGTAGGTTCATTTCTGGGTTTTCAATTCTATTCCATTGGTCCTGAGGTCTGTTCTTATGCCAATACCAAGCTGTTTTGATTACTATGGCTTTATAGTAGAGTTTGAAATTAGGTATTGATATTCCTCCAGCAGTGTTCTTTCCGTTGAGGAGCGTTTTTGCTATTCGGGATCTTTTATTATTCCATATTAATTTTTAGATTGCCTCTTCCATTTCCTTGAAGAATGAGGTTGGAATTTTGATAGGTATTGCGTTCAATTTGTAGATAGCCTTGGGAAGTATTGCCGTTTTCACGATGTTAATCTTTCAAATCCAGGAGCATGGGAGGCTTTGCCATTTTTTAGTTCTGTGTTGATTTCCTTTTTCAAGATTTTAAAGTTTTCATCATAGAGGTCCTTCACTTCTTTGGTTAATTCCTAGGTATTCAATTTTTTGTGGGGCTATTACAAATGGAGTTGCTTTCCTAATTTCAGCCACACTTTTCTCATTGTTGGCATACAGAAAAGCCATTGATTTTGGGGGGTTAATTTTATACGCTGCTACTTTGCCAAAGTTTTGAATCAGCTTGAGTAATTTGGGAGTGGAGTCTATGGGATTCTTTAAATACAAGATCATGTCATCTGCAAAGAGGGAGAGTTTTATTTCTTCTTTCCCTATTTGGATCCCCTTTATGTCTGCATCTTGTCTTATTGCTCTAGCTAGGCATTCTAATACTAGATTGAAGAGAAGTGGAGAGAGTGTGCATCCTTGTCTTGTTCCTGAAGAGGAAATGGCTTTAGTTTTTCACCATTGAGTATAATGCTGGCTGTAGGTTTGTCATATACAGCCTTTATTGTATTGAGGAATGTTCCATGGATTCCTAATTTTTCCAAAACCTTCATCATGAAGGGGTGTTGGATCTTGTCGAATGCTTTTTCTGCATCTATTGAGATAACCATGTGGTTCTTATTCTTGCTCCTATTGATGTGATGAATAATATTAATTGATTTGCGTATATTGAACCAGCTTTGCATCCCTGAAATGAATCCTGTTTGATCGTGGTGTATGATTTTTTGGATGAATTGTTGAAGTCGATTGGCCAAGATGTTGTTGAGAAGTTTTGCATCAATATTCATCAAAGAAATGGGTCTATAGTTCTCTTTCTTTGATGACTCCCTGCCTGGTTTTGGGATGAGGGTTATGATGGCTTCATAGAATGTGTTCAGTAGTGAGCTTTCTCTTTCGATTTCATTGAAGAGTTGGAGGAGTATTGGTGTGAGCTCTGCTTTGAAGGCCTTGTAAAATTCCGCTGTAAAGCCATCTGGTCCTGGACTTTCCTTAGCTGGGAGGTCTCTTATTGCTGTTTCTATTTCAGTGCTTGATATGGGCCTGTTAAGATAGTTTAACTCATCTTGGTTTAGTTTTGGCATGTCAATATTTGCTAGGAAGAGGTCCATTTCTGTCAAGTATCAAACTTATTAGCATAAAGTTTTGAGAAGTATTCCCTTATAATGTTCTGAATCTTGGTTGTTTCCTTGGTGATGTTTCCATTCTCATCTCTGAGTTTATTAATTTGGGTGTGTTCTCTTCTTTTCCTGATAAGATTTGCTAAGGGTCTGTCAATTTTGTTAAGTTTTTTGAAGAACCAACTCTTTGTTTTGTTGATTCTTTCTATAGTTTTTTTGGATTCTAATTCATTTAATTCTGATTTAATTTTGATTATTTCTTTCCGTCTACTGGATTGGGGTTTATCTTGCTGCTCTGTTTCAAGGAGGTTTAGATGTGCCATTAAATTGTTAGTTTCAGATCTCTCCAATTTGTTGATGTAGGAGCTCAGAGCTATAAACTTGCCTCTGAGTACTGCCTTTGCTGTGTCCCAGAGGAGCTGGTAATTTGTGTGTTCATTTTTGTTGAATAGCATGAACATTTGAATTTCCTTTCTAATCTCTTCCATGACCCACTCATGATTCAGCAGTGTGTTGTTCAGCCTCCATGTGATGCCGGACTTTCTTTGGTGGCTTTTGGTGTTGAGTTCTAATTTTATTCCCTTGTGGTCAGAGAGGATGTAAGGTATAACTTCAACGTTTCTGAATTTAGACAAGTTTGCTTTGTGGCCTAAAATGTGGTCTATTTTAGAAAACGTTCCATGTGCTGCTGAGAAAAACGTGTATTCTCATGCTGCTGGGTGAAATGTTCGGTAGATGTCTGTTAAGTCTAGTTGATCTATGCAGCTGTTTAGATCTGCGGTTTCTCTGTTGAGTTTTTGCCGAGCTGATCTATCTAGTGGGGAGAGTGGTGTGTTAAAATCCCCAACAATTAATGTCTTTGGATCTATATGGGATTTGAGGGAAAGTAGTGTTTCTTTGATAAATTTGGGTGCTCCATTGTTTGGCGAATAGATATTTAGAATTGTAATATCCTCCTGAAGGAGAGATCCTTTAAATAGTATGTAGCGACCTTCTTTATCTCTTCTCACGAATTTTAATTTGAAGTCTATTTTATCTGATATTAGGATTGCAACTCTGGCCTGTTTATGGGGGCTGTTTGCTTGATAGATTTTGTTTCAGCCTTTAACATTGAAAATGTGTTTGTTTTTACAGGCAAGATGTGACTCCTGCAGGCAGCAGATAGAAGGGTCTTGTTTTTTAATCCAACTAGACAGTCTATGTCGCTTAATTGGAGAGTTCAGTCCATTAACGTTAAGAGATAGGACTGAGAGGTATTTGGGAGTTCCTGCCATGTTATCCACCTTCTTGGGGGCTGCGAAAACTGGGTTCTTCCTCTGGTTCTTGGATTCTCAGTTTGGGTGCAGTTTCTTGGCCTTTATTGCGGTCTTGTTGGTTTTCTATGTGTAGGACATCTTTAAGAATCTTTTGTAGGGCTGGTTTGGTGGAGATGTATTGTTTCAATTTTTCTGTGCTATGGAAGGTTTTTATTTGGCCTTCAGTTATGAAGGAGAGTTTAGCTGGGTACAGTATTCTTGGTTGATAGTTGTTTGTTTTTAGGGCATGGCATACATCATTCCAGGCTCTTCTTGCTTTGATTGTCTCTGCTGAGAAATCTGAGGTGATTCTAATTGGTTTCCCTTTATAGGTGGTTACCCTTTTCTCCTTGACAGCTTTAAGGATCTTTTCCTTGTTCTGAGTTGATCCTGTGTGGATTATAATGTGACGGTGGGATGTCCTATTCTGGTCTGGTCTATTTGGGGTTCTAAAGGCTTCTTGTATCTGAATAGGCCTATCTTTTTGCATGTTTGGGAAGTTCTCTGCTAGGATCCTGTTAAACAAATTTCCTAGACCATTAACTTCTGTTTCTAGGTGTTCCTCTACACCCATTATCCTTAGACTAGGCCTTCTGATGGTGTCTTCCAAGTGTTGCATAGATCTATCATATTTCTTGGACTTGTCTTGGATGGTTGTATGTTCTTTCTCTATAATATCTAGGCTGTCTTCAATCCCTGAGATTCGATCTTCTGCATGGTCTAACCTGCTGTCAAGACTCTCTACTTTGTTTTTTATCTCTTTTCCTTCTAATTGGTCAGCTTTGATGGCTTCAAGTTCTTTGTTGAAGCTCTGTTTTAGGTCTTGTATGAATTTCTTTACTTCCTTAATTTGGTATTCAGTGTTTGTTCTCAAATCACTTAGTTGATTGGTTATGGTTTCTTTGGACTCCCATTCCTTCTGTTGGGTTCCATTCAGCATTCCCTTTGTGGTCTCCCTGACTTTCTTCAGCTCTTTGTTAATGGATTCCATGAATGCCTTTAGTGATCTTTGTGTGTTCTCTCTCTGGTCTCTCAATTCCTGTATTACTCTTTGATTAGCTTCCTCCCGTTCATGGGATTCCTGCAGTTCTCTTTGAGTGTTCTCAGCCTGCTCACGCCATTCCACCCTTTCTCTTTGAGTAATCTCAAGTTGTTCACGCAAATCCTGTATCAGTTTTTGAGTAGCTTCCTCACGCTTATGATATTCCTGTATAAGCTTTTAGGATGCCTCCTCTCTCTTCCTTTCACACTCATACAGAGTCCTTTGTAAGTTGTCAAACTTCTCATTTATCATGTTTGCCAGCAGTGTTTGTAGAGCTATTTGGGAACTCTCCTCTGGATTATTCATTATCTGTTCTAACCCCTGATTATCAAGATTGGGAATTGAGATACCCGAATTTGCCATTTTTCTTGTGTTTTTCCGGCTTACTCTGCCCATTTGAGATGAAGATAGCACCAGTTTTGTGCTAGAACACTATCTTAAGGCAACCATCAACCAAAGTTTGCATTTGTACAGTCAATAGTCTATACATACAATCTAGTTCAACAGATACATCTATTCGACATCAAACAACTATATGTTAAAGGACTTTGAACCGCAGAGAAGAATTTGGAAAACCAGAAATTATTATGGTTAGGGAGAGATGTGGGTAAAAAATAGGGATAGATTGGTGTGGGGAGGCACAGGGAGAGTTAACTATGTCCTAATCACAATGCAGGAAATAGGTTGGGTAGGATGCAAGTAGAGAGAGAGAGAATGAGAAGAAAGGGAAATGGGCATGAAAAGAGACCAGAAAAAAAATAGAAACGTAAAAATTAATGTTATGATAGAGATTAAAAGACTATCTATTTATAGAGGAATGTGAATATGTTGAGAGAAAGGAGGGACATAGAGGAGATGTGAAAAACTTTAAAAAAATGCTTAAAATATTATATAGGTATAAAGAGGTAGTACTGCTATTAATGAATTTATGTCTCAGAGGTTTTGAATTGAGTAATAAGTTTGTGGATTAAGTGTGTACACAATGGGGGATAGGGTCTACTAGTTAACTACAGGTTTATCTGAGGATGTGCAGGACAAGAGTTAAGTCACATAAAGAAGAACAAAAGAGGAAAAGGTGGAAAGGATAGGAAAGTGAGAAGAAAAGATCAGAAGTTCAGTAGAGCTAGACAAAAAACAAAAAGATAATTAAGAATGAAAGAAAAAGAGAAAGAAGACAAGAAAAGAAATGAAAACACACATTCACGTATTCCTAAAATAAAAATTATAAGAGGAGAAAAAAAAAGTTACTGGAAAACAATTATTTTTTCAGAAGAGGAAAAAATTAAAGATTAATAAAAGTTTTAGAAAAGGAAAAAATTTTTTTTATATATATAAGGTAACAAAAAACGAAACAAAACAAAACAAAACAAAACAAAAAAAAGGCAAAGAAGAAGAAGAAAAAAAAGTTCTTTGATTTTTTTTTTTTTTTTGCGAGGGGTGGGAAGAGTCCTGTATCTCCCTTTTGTCTGTAACCAGAGTCTGGTTGGAGTCTCTGGTCAGCTTGAGGTCCTGTGGCTTGATTGGTTTCTTAAGTCAGTTTGTTGGAACAGGCAGAAAAATGCTCTGCTTTACCCAAGATTTTGAGATCCCCCTCCCAGGTTAGTTTACTGGGAGGGTGATCTGCTTTGAGAATCACACAAGAGGGGGATGCAGTGATGAGGCTAGGTTCTGGGTAGAGTTGAGGCCTTTCAACAAACAATAGCTTTTCCCTGGGGCTATTTTGTGAAAAAAACTCACAGCACCCAGCAGGAGCCATTCTCAGGGTTTCTGTTTTTCAATTGATTGTGGTGGCTGCTAGAGGGAGGGGCAGCCTCTGGCTCTGGTTACCTGGTGAGGAGAGCCACTCCAATGGCTGGCCCCTGAGCTGGGTGACTTTTCCCTGGATGGAACTGAGTCTGTGAGGTCACTTCGCCGTTAAGTTCTTGTGACCTGCTAAATGACTCATTTTATTCCAAGGCCTGAGCTGGAGCTAGCCGCTCCTCCGAGCTTTGTCAGTATCCAAGATGGAGATCACCGGTGCTGGGGGGGGAGGGGTGGCCTTCCCTCCTCTGCTCCCTGAGAAGGAGTGAGGAAGTCGGGCTTCTACTCACACCGAGTCTTGGATCCTGGGTCGTCTCTGGTCTGCAAAGTGCAGGATGAATTGTCCGCTCCTTGTCGGTTCTTGCTGGTGTTGAGTAGAATCCGCTCGTCCACTGCGTCTGGCTCCTTCATCCCGGACTGTGTCTCAGGTATGCCCCCGTGGCGGTGGTCGCCTCCGCGACCCTGCCGCCGCAGCAGCAGCTGCTGGCAAGCGCTTAGTTGTGTCTGCTTGGCTTCCCCTCTCTTGACTAACTCTCTGTCCTGTGATGGCACACTTGGTGTGATTTTCTGGCTTGGGACTGTTCACTGGAACTCTGAAACTGTTTTCTATGCAAGACCTTGTTCAGATGCCAGCTTCTCCTCCGCCATCTTCCCGGAACTCCCCTGTATGAATTTCTTTACTTCCTTAATTTTTTGTTCAGTGTTTGTTCTCAAATCACTTACTTGATTGGTTATGGTTTCTTTGGACTCCCATTCCTTCTGTTGGATTCCATTCAGCATTCCCTTTGTGGTCTCCCTGACTTCCTTCAGCTCTTTGTTAATGGATTCCATGAATGCCTTTAGTGATCTTTGTGTATTCTCTACCTGGTCTCTCAATTCCTGTATTACTCTTTGATTAGCTTCCTCCCGTTCGTGGGATTCCTGTAGTTCTCTTTCTTCCTGTTCTTGGGATTCCTGCAGTTCTCTTTGAGTGTTCTCAGCCTGCTCACGCCATTCCTCCCTTTCTCTTTGAGTATTCTCAAGTTGTTCACGCAAATCCTGTATCAGTTTTTGAGTAGCTTCCTCACGCTTATGATATTCCTGTATAAGCTTTTGGGATGCCTCCTCTCTCTCTCTTTCACGCTCATACAGAGTCCTTTGTAAGTTGTCAAACTTCTCATTTATCATGTTTGCCAGAAGTATTTGTATAGCTGTTTGGGAACTCTCCTCTGGATTATTCATTATCTGTTCTGACCCCTGATTATCAAGATTGGGAATTGAGATATCCTGATTTGCCATTTTTCTTGTGTTTTTCCGGCTTACTCTGCCCATTTCAGATGAAAATAGCACCAGTTTTGTGCTAGAACACTATCTTAAGGCAACCATCAATCAAAGTTTGCATTTGTACAGTCAATAGTCTACAGATACAATCTAGTTCAACAGATACATCTATTCGACATCAAACAACTATATGTTAATGGACTTCGAACCGCAGAGAAGAATTTGGAAAACCAGAATTATTAGGGTTAGGGAGAGATGTGGGTAAAAAATAGGGATAGATTGGTGTGGGGAGGCACAGGGAGAGTTAACTATGTCCTAATCACAATGCAGGAAATAGGTTGGGTAGGATGCAAGTAGAGAGAGAGAGAGAAAAAGAAGAAAGGGAAAGGGAAATGAAAAGAGACCAGAAAAAAATAGAAACGTAAAATTTAATATTATTATGGAGATTAAAAGACCATCTATTTAGAGAGGAATGTGAGTATATTAAGAGAAAGGAAGGGACATATAGGAGAAGTGAAAAACTTAAAATAAATGCTTAAAATATTATATAGGTATAAAGAGGTAGTACTGCTATTAATAAATTTAAGTCTCAGAGGTTTTGAATTGAGTAATAAATTTGTGGATTAAGTGTGTACACAATGGGGGATAGGGTCTACTAGTTAACTACGGGTTTATCTGAGGATGTGCAGGACAAGAGTTAAGTCACATAAAGATCAAAAGAGAGGAAAAGGTGAAAAGGATAAGAAAGGGAGAAAAAAAGATCAGAAGTTCAGTAGAGCTAGACAAAAAACAAAAAGACGGTTAAGAAAGAAAGAAAAAGAGAAAGAGGACAAGAAAAGAAAGGAAAACGCACATTCACGTATTCCTAAAATAAAAAGTATAAGAGGAAAAAGAAAGTTACTGGAAAACAATTATTTTTTTCAAAAAAGGCAAAAATTAAAGATTAATAAAATTTTTAGGAAAGGAAAAAAATTTTTATATATATAAGGTACCAAAAAAAAGAAGAAAAAAAAAAAAGAAGAAGAAGAAAAAAAAGTTCTTTGATTTTTTTTTTTTTTTATTTTTTTGGGAGGGGTGGGAAGAATCCTGTATCTCCCTTTTGTCTGTGACCAGCCTCTTGTTGGAGTCTCTGGTCAGCTTGACGTCCTGTGGCTTGATTGGTTTCTTAATTCAGTTTGTTGGAACAGGCAGAAAAATGCTCTGCTTTACCCAAGATTTTGAGATCCCCCTCCCAGATTAGTTTAATGGGAGGGTGATCTGCTTTGAAAATCACAAAAGAGGGGGATGCAGTGATGAGGCTAGGTTCTGGGTAGAGTTGAGGCCTTTCAACAATCAGTAGCTTTTCCCTGGGGCTATTTTGTGAAAAAAACTCACAGAGCCCAGCCTGGAGCCATTCTCAGGGTTTCTGTTTTTCAATTAATTGTTGAGGCTGCTAGAGGGAGGGGAGCCTGTGGCTCTGGTTACCCAGTGAGGAGAGCCACTCCAATGGCTGGCACCCGAGCTGGGTGACTTTTCCCTGGATGGAGCTGAGTCTGGCAGGTCACTTCGCTGTTAAGTTCTTGTGACCTGCTAAATGACTCGTTTTATTCCAAGGCCTGAGTTGGAGCTGGCAGCTCCTCCGAGCTTTGTCAGTATCCAAGATGGAGATCACCGGTGCTGGGTGGGGGGGAGGGGTGGCCTTCCCTCCTCTGCTCCCTGAGAAGGAGTGAGGACGTAGGGCTTCTACTCATGCCGAGTCTTGGATCCTGGGTCGTCTCTGGTCTGCAAACTGCAGGATGAAGATGTCTGCTCCTTGTCGGTTCTTGCTGGTGTTGAGAATCCGCTCGCCCGCTGCGTCTGGCTCCTTCATCCCGGACTCTCTGTGTGAGCGCAAAGGTATGGCCCCGACTGTGGTCTCCGCCGCGACCCTGCCGCCCCCGCCGTGGCGGCTCCTGGCAAGCACTCAGATGTGTCTTCTTGCCTTGGCTTTCCCTCTCTTGTCTAACTCTCTGTCCTGTGATGGCACACTTGGTGTGATTCTCTGGCTTAGGACTGTTCACTGGAACTCTAAAACTGCTTTCTATGCGAGAGCTTGTTCAGATTCCAGCTTCTCCTCTGCCATCTTCCCGGAACCTCTTCTTTTAACATTCTGAATTCAGTTATTACTATTTTTTCTTTTTTAAAAAATAAGTTTTTTATTGTGAAAATACTGTACAGAGGGGATACAGTTACATGAGCAAGGTAATGAATGCATTTCTTATCAAGCATTGTTGCCTCCTCCTTTGATTTTCCCCTACAATCCCTTTCCTCCCACCTCCACAACTACACCCTCCCCCTAATTTGTAAAGTTCGTTTTTCCACATAGTGTCTTATACATCTCATTAATGCAATGGGTCAGCTTGTATCCCTATTTAAACAATTTGTTTTTTCCCTTGTGCTCCCCAAATAATCCAACATCAAATACAGTAAAAACAGGGGTTATGCCTTGGGGGAGGGACATTCAATGCAACAAAAAAATCACCTTATAAATAAGTTAGAAACAATAGCAAGAAAGACAAAAACACTTGTGTCCTTATCTTGGTGTTCATTTCATTTATCATCATCTTATCTGAACTTTTCTGCTTGTCTCAGACATATACTAGCTATTGCAAATAAGAGAAACCATGGGACCTATGTTTCTTTGGGCCTGGCTTACTTCACTTAATATAATTTTTTGCAAGTCTTTCCTAACAAATGGTGCAATGTCATTCTTTCTGATAGAGATATAGAATTCCATTGTGTATATATACCACATTTTCTTGAGAAGTTTTCCCTTATAATGTGCTGGATCTTGGTTGATTTTGTGGTGATGTTTCCATTCTCATCTCTGAGTTTGTTTATTTGGGTATATTCTCTTATTTTTCTGATAAGATCTGCTGAGGGACTGTCAATTTTGTTAATTTTTTTCGAAGAATCAGCTCTTTGTTTTGTTGATTCTTTCAATGGTTTTTTTGTATTCTAACTCATTCAATTCTGACTTATTTTTAATTATTTCTTTCCTTCTACTGGATTGATGTTTAGCTTGCTGTTCTTTTTCAAGGAGGTTTAGATGTCTCATTAAATTGTTGGTTTCAGATCTCTCCAATTTGTTGATATAGGAACTCAGAGCTATAAACTTGCCTATGAGTACTGTCTTTGCTATGTCCCAGAGGAGCTGGTAATTTGTGTGTTCATTTTTGTTGAATATCACAAACATTTGAATTTCCTTTCTAGTTTCGTGCATGACCCATTGTTGATTCAACAATGTGTTGCTGAGTCTCCATGTTTTACAAGACATTCTTTGGTGGCTTTTGGTGTTGGGGTTTTATTGTCTTCCCTTATGGTCTGAGAGAATGCAGGGCATAACTTCAATGTTTCTGATTTGGACAAGTTTGCTTTGTGACCTAAAATGTGGTCTATTTTGGAAAATGTTCCTTGTGCTGCTGAGAAAAACGTGTATTCTGATGCTGATGGGTGAAATATTTGGTAGATGTCTGTTAAATCTAGTTGATGTATGAAGTTGTTTAGATCTGTGGTTTCTGTGTTGATTTATCTAGTTAGTGTGGTTAGTGGTGTGTTAAAGTCTCCAACAATTAATGTTTTTGGATCTATGTGACATTTGAGGGAAAGTAGTGTTTCTTGGATAAATTTGGGTGCTCCATTGTTTGGCGAATAGATATTTAGAATTGTAATATCCTGCTGAAGGAGAGATACCTTAACTATTAATTAGCAACCTTCTTTATCTCTTCTCACTCATTTCAATTTGAAATCTTTTTTAATCTAATAGTAGGATTGCAACTCCAGCCTGTTTATGGGGGCCATTTGCTTGGTAGATTTTATTCCAGCCTTTCACTGTCAGAATATGTTTGTTTTTATGGGCAAGATGTGACTCTTGAAGGCAGCAGATAGAAGGATCTTGCTTTTTAATCCAACTAGACAGTATGTCACTTAACTGGAGAGTTAAGTCCATTAATGTTGAGAGTTAGGACTGAGAGGTGTTTGGTAGTTCCTGCCATGTTATCCACCATCCTGGGGGCTGTGACAGCTGGGTTCTTCCTATGGTTCTTGGATTCTTTGCTTGGGTGCGGTTTCTTGGCATTTATTGTTCTCTTGTTGGTTTTCTATGTGTAGGATATCTTTAAGTATCTTTTGTAGGGCTGGTATAGTGGAGGTATATTGTTTCAGTTTTTCTTTGCTATGGAAGGTTCTGATTTCACCTTCTGTTATGAAGGAGAGTTTTGCTGTGTACAGTATTCTTTGTTTATATTTTTTGTCTTTAGGGCATGGCATACAACATTCCAGGCTCTTCTTGCTTTAATTTTTCTCTGCTGAGAAATCTAAGGTTATTCTAATTGGTTTCCCTTTATATGTGATTGATCTTTTCTCCTTGACAGCTTTAAGGATCCTTTCCTTGGTTTGAATTGATAGTGTAGGGATTATAATGTGAAGGTGGGATGTCCTGCTCTAATCTGGTCTATTTGGGGTTCTAAAAGCTTCTTGTATCTGAATAGGCCTATCTTTCTACATGTTTGGGAAGCTCTCTGCTTGTATACTGTTAAATACATTTCCTAGACCATTGTCTCTCATTAACCTCAGATTATGCCTTCTGATGGTGTCTTCCAAATTTTGAATAGATCTATCATATTTCTTGGATTTGTCTTGGATAGTTGTATGTTCTTTCTCTATAGTATCTAGTCTGTCTTCAATCCCTGAGATTCAAGCTTTTGCATGTCTAACCTACTGTCAAGTATTTCTACTTTGTTTTTATTTCCTTTCCTTCTAATTGGTCAGCTTTGATGGCTTCAAATTCTTTGTTGGAGCTTTGTTTTAGATCTTGTATGAATTTCTTTACCTCCTTAATTTGGTGTTCAGTGTTTACTCTCAAATCACTTATTTGATTAGTTATGATTTCCTTGGACTCCCTTTACTTCTGACCAGCTCTATTCAACATTCCCTTTGTAGTCTCCCTGGATTCCTTAAGCTGTCTGTTTATGGACTCCATGAATGCCTCTATTGATCTTTGTCAATTCTCATCCTGCTCATAGAATTCCTGTATTACTCTTTGATTAGCTTCCTCATGCTGAAGCAATTCCTGTCTTTCTCTTTGACTGTTCTCAGCCTTCTCATGCAATTCCTGTATTTCTCTGTGACTGTTCTCAGCCTGCTCATGCAATTCCTGTATTAATATTTGAGAACCTTTCTCACGCTCATGAGACTTTGTAGTAATTTTTGGTTAGCCTCAACATGCTCATGAAGTTCCTGTATTAATCTTTGGTTTGCTTCATCTCACTTCCTATCATGTTCACACTGAGTCCTTTGCAGGTTTTCAGTCTTTTCTTTCACCATGTTTACCAGTAGTGTTTGTAGAGCTTTTTCGGAACTCTCTTCTGTATTATTCATTAACTGTTCTCTCACCTGATTATCCTGAGTGGGAGCTGAGATACCCAAACTTATCATTTTTCTTGTGATTCTCTGGTTTGTTCTGCCCATTTGGTAGCAAAGTACACCAATTTTGTGCTAGTACACTAAATTAAGCCAAGCATCTACCAGAGTCCTGTAGTTGCACAGTTAAAGTGGCTGCCGATACAATCTACTTCAACACATACAATCTATTCAATATCAAACAACTGTGGATCAATGGGTTAAGAACATCCAAGTGGGATTCAGAAACACAGAAATTATTAGATTTAAGGAGAATTGTGGGGAAAATAGGATTAGAGGGATGTGGAGAGGTAAAAGCCAAGTGAATTTAAGCAAGTCCTAATCTCAGAGAAGGAAATGAATAGGACAGAATGATAGGAGAGATATAAATATGGGAAAAATCGGAAAACAAAAATTTAAATTTAAAAAATGAAACACTTAAAAATTATGTGAGTATAAAGAAATGATATTGAGAGAAGAAAAGGATAGGATATGATGAGGGGAAAGATTAAAAGGAAAAATGAAAAAATAAAAAATAAAAATTCTTAAAATTGGAATACTTGAAAGTTATATAGGTACAGAGAAATAATATTACTATTAAAAAAGTTAAGCCCAAGAGGTTGTGAATTGAGTAATAAGTTTCTGGATTAAGTATGTACACAATAATGGTTAAGGGTTACTATTCAATGGCGGTTATTTATCTGGTGATCAGCCGAACAGCAATTATGTCACCCAAAAATAGAAAGAAAGAGAAAAGAAAAAAAAAGAAAAAGAAAAAAAAAGACCAAAAGATCAAAAGAGATTTTAAATAAAGCACACATACACACATACACTCATAAAATAAAAATTATGAAAGAGAAAAAGAAAAAAGAAATAATGGAAAACAATTAAAAATAATAATAAAAAATAGGTAGAAAAAAGTTTTTTGATTTTTTGAGGGGGAGGGGGTGGCGAGGAAGATCTTGTATCTCCCCTGTGTCCGTAACCAGTCTCTTGTTATAGTCTCTGGTCTGCTTGTGGTATTTGGTTTTCCTGTGGCTTGATTGGTTTCTTAAGTTGGTTTGTTTGAGTAGGCAGACAGCTCTGCCTTATCCAGGACTTTGCAATCCTCCTCCCAGGCTAGTTCAATGGAAGTGAGATCTTCTTTGAATATCACAAAAGAGGGAGATGGCTGTTTCCTCTAGTTTGAAGATGCTGTAATGAGGCTAGGTTCTGGGTAGGGTGAAGGCCTATCAGCAATCAGTAGCTTTTCCCTAAGGGGATAGCTCCTGAGACACTCACAGAGCCCAGCCTGGAGTCATTCTCAGGATTTATGTTTACAGAGTTTCAATTGTTTGTCTAGACTGCAGTGGGGAGGGGCAACCTCTGGCTCCATTTACCCAGTGAAGAAAGTCACTCCCCTGGGGGCAGAGCTAACTCTGCCTGGGTGGGGTGACTTTCCCCTGGGAGTTGCTGAGGTCAGGTCAGTTTCCTGTGATCTGCTAATGGCTCCAATTGTTTTCTTCCTAGGCTTAGGTTGGAGTTATCTGCTCTGCCTGGCCTTTGTCAGTATCAAAGATGGAGATCTTCTCTGGTGGTAGGGGAAGGGCTGCCTTTCCACTGCTGCTTCATGAGAAGGAGTGAGGATGTCAGGGTTCTACTCACACCAGACTCTTGGTTCTTGGGCCATCCCTGGTCTGCAACCAGCAGGATGAAGATTTCTGGTCCTTGTCAGTTCTTGCTGGTGGTGAGTAGAATCTGTTCACATGCACTGCCTGGCACCTTTGTCCCATACTTTCTCTGTTGGTATGGTGGCTGTGGCCACCACCGCCACAGCCATGGTTACTAGCAAGTGCTCAGATCTGTCTCCTTGACCAAAAAGTTACCTGGATTTTCCCTCTCTGGCCAAACTCTCTGTACTGTGGTGGCACACTTGGTGTGATTCTCTAGCCTAGGATTGTTCACTGGAACACTAAAACTGCTTTCTATATGACAGCTTGTTTAGCCTCCAGCTTCTCCTCTGCAATCACCCTCCAGTCTCTGAAACATGCACTCTCCATGAGACTCTTCTATTTTTTGTGAAAATAGAGGGGTTACAATTACATGGGCAAGATAATGAGTACATTTCTTATCAAACATTGTTGCTTCCTCCTTTGTTTCCCCTTCCCATCCCTTTTAACCTCCCACCACCCCCTCCCTCCCACCCCCCGCCAAAGTTGTTAAGTTCATTTTTCGACATAATAATTTATACATCTCATTGTTGCAATGGGTTCACCTGTATCCCTATTTAAACTATTTGTTTTTTTCCTTCCCCTCCACAAATTATACCAACATCAAATACAGTAAAAGCAGGGGTTATACAGTGGGGGAGGGACATACAAAGCATTGCCAATAAACCACCAGAGAACCAGAAGTGATGCTGTAGCTCAAGCAGCAGAGTGCTTGTCTTGAGCTAAACACCCCAGGGACAGTGCTGGGATGTCCAGAGTTCAAGCCCCATGACTCTACATGATCTGCCATGTTGCTCCATTCTATATTTTTTCTTTCCATTTTTTTTTCTGTATCCTTTGTCTTGTATACAAACTTATTTGGTCTGTGGAAGGGAAAGGGAATCACAGAAACAGCAGGACAAAGGATGATCTAATGCAACAGTGCTACTCACTAGAAATTATGTTGGAGATGAACTTTACAACCTGGGGGGAAAAAGGGATGGGGAGTGGTAAGCAGGAGAAAATGAAGGCAGAGTAACAGTGTTAAAGAAAAAGAAATGTACTGGAGTTGGGAAAGTGGCTCAGTGGTAGAGTGCTTGCCTTACATGCATGAGGCCCTGGGTTCGATTCCTCAGCACCACATAAGCAGAAAAAGCTGGAAGTGGTGCAGTGGCTCAAGTGGTAGAATGCTAGCCTTGAGCTGAAGAGCTGAGGGACAGCACCCAGGCCCAGAGTTCAGGCCCACAACGGACAAAAAAGAAAAAGAAAAAGAATTGTGCTAATTACCTTACTTAAGTAACTGTAATCCTCCTATTTATTGCCTTTACAATAAATAAAAATGTAAATAAATTAAAAGAAATTCCACATACAGCTGATGTTAAAGGAGACCCAAGATACCCTTAAATAAAATGGGAACTTCTGAATATTACATATGTTTTAAAATCAAGTGTCCTTGTGGCAGTAAGCGTCACATATTATAAACTTTCAGTAAATAGTAACCAATAATGGTAGCAGTGTACCAATGGGCTTTGAATGAAAAATCTTCTCAATTCTTCCTGGTCTTATAACTTTCTGGTTTAAAACACCAATAATTAAAAAATATTTTCAGCAATATAAAATGATAACATATAAACTCTCCAGAGTCAGACTAATTCTACTATGATTAGACAAACCAGTGGTCATTTTTATGAATTTCTATGCAACATTTAAATCAGATTATATTATGCATTATATATTATATATGTATCATTTACATATATATGAATGTGTCACAAGTGGTAATATATAACTTACATATGTGTGTGCTTTCTCTGTATCTTAAAAGTAGGTGTCTCTATTAAATTCAGGTTGGAAATTGATCCCTGGGATGAGATTATTGAGAGCTGAGGTTTTCGGAAAGTAAGTAGTTCAGGTCTCTGCATTCCTGATGGGACTAACACTCCTATGAGAGGGCTGGAAGCAACTGTCAATGTATTTTTGCTTTCTTCTCTTTCTACCAGGTTAGCAATTTTTCATTTCTTTTTTTTTTCCTTTTGGTTTGGTTTTCTTTTCCATTTTTTTTTTCTTTTCAGGACCTGGGTACTATCCCTGATCTTTTGTGCTCAAGGTTAGCACTCTACTGTTTGGAGACACACCTCCATTTCCAGATTTTTGATAGTTAACAGGGAATAAAAGTCTGATGGATTTTCATGCCCAGGCTGGCTTTGAACTGGGATCCTCAGACCTCAAATCCTGAGTAGCTAGGATTACCAGCGTGAGCCACCAATGCCTGGCAACATTTTTCATTTTTGCTCATTCTGCCCTGGGGGGACTCAGTGAAAGGACACATAAACCCTCATCTAGTAACAAACCTACTTGTATCCTGATCTGCCTTCCCATCCTCCAGAACAATGGGATATAGATTTCTGTTCTGTATAAATGACCCTGTGGAATGTTTTTTGTTAAAACAGCTGGATTAGACTAAAACAGTGTGCATTCAAATGTCAGATTATAATGCATATTATTGCATTTGAATATAATCATAGAAATACACAGTAAAAATTCTTTTATAATATCTGATCAGTTTTTATACCACTGATTTTGATTATTCCACTCAGTTCATAGGTTATAATCCATGGGTACACAAGTATTTAAGTATGTATTTTTTTCTGGTTTGAATTAATAAATCAGTATAATGACCATCTTTGTAAACATGTATACATACTTATAATTATACATGAATTCAGAATCAAACGTGTCTAGAATAAATGGGTTGGTCAGTTTTGGAGTCTTTTGATAAATATTTCCAGATAATCCTGCAGAAAATTGAATAAACAACATGTTCCCACACACAGCAGGCAGGAAATGCAATGTGGACAGGCTGTATGTAGTGGAAAGTGAGGGAGGAAAGGGTTATAGAGAGGAGACCTGGAGCCTTATATATGCAAAGGGCCTAGGAGGCCATTTTTGACTTGGATTCTTACCATGACAGAGATAAGATATTAGAAATGAATTAGAAGTGTCATGTAAGTTGAATTTTGAAAGCATTGAAAGCAGCTCCTAGGGCTTGACCTAAGTGGGCAGAACTATAGTATTGTGTTAAGGTGGTAATTAGAAGTTGTAAGAGCTTTCCACCCTCCCCTCTGCCCTGCCATCTTCAAGTCAGCCTAACATATTCCATTTAGTAAAGGGCTCCATTCTGTCTGACAGGAAGGCTGTTTTACTTTGTAGTGCAGAAACTTTTCATCTGAACTGAAGCAGAACCCTACCTGTGTCCTGTTTTGACAACATATTCCTGGAAAGGATTGTACATGCTGACAAATAACCATTCCAACAACTAGTTCAAACTAAAACTACAAATCAAAATGCCAGCCATACATTCAGTCTACATCCTAACTGCTTTTAAGCCACAGCACTAACTCCACTCAGGGCCAACAATGCCTTTGGTGTCTGTTCCTTCTCCCTGCTGGAAAGTCAGTACACCTTTGCCTCCTTGTTTGCAGCTCTGTCTCTGATAAATTCCTTTACATCTGACCCACTAGGCAAAAGCCCTGACTCAACGGAAGAAGAGATACAAAGCAAAAACAATGGGATTATCTAGGTGCAAAAAGAAAAATAAGAATGAGTTCAAGATTTTAAAATTGAGGATATAGAAAGAGCAATATGTCCCTGAGCTGAAAAAGAATACAATGGAGGTTTACTGGTGGAGGGGGGCATGGCACTATCCAACTTAGCCCAGTGTAGTTTGAGATGTCTTTAAGAGTAGGTCATCAGGTAAATAGAATAGACTAACATTCTGTAGCCCAGGTTCTGCTTTTTTTCCCCTAAGTCATCCCATTATTTTTGTAAAACTATTGTTTTTTTGTACAAAGTAACTGATTATCTGGGTGTGTTGGTGCATATCTGTAATTGTAGCCAGTTGGGAGAGGGAAGATGGAGAACCATGAGTTAGAAAACATCCTGGACTCAATATGCATTCAAAACTAGTGAGATCTTGCCTCATAAAACACAAGGGCAAGGACTAGACATGGTAGAAAAAGCCAATAATATCAGCTACGTCCTTATATGAAGTTTGTTGCATTTTTTTTCATTCTCTCATTTTATTCTTCATTGATGTAATTCACAATGGGGTATGTTCTTCCTTGTTTTTCTAAATCTGTGGATTAGTAAGTTTTTACCATTTTCTGTTTACAGATTTTTTAATTTTTCCTTTTTGTTTGTTGATGTTCTTGTCCTGTTTCCTTGTGTTCTCTCATTATTTTGCTAACTTTTTACTGGGAAAACTTAGTTAATTTATTTTTATTATTGTATACCAGTAAAATTACCCTGGGCTGCAAATGTGTACCCATTAAATGCTTTGGCAGTAACTCAGGCATTTTTATGCATATATTTATTTTTGTATTATGTGGCACCTACTTTCTTGTATTTGTAGTTCTGCTCTATCTTTTGGCTCAGTACTTATGAAAGATATTATGTTTATCCTTTACAAATAGTTAAATTGTTGGATTCTTATGCTATAGTTTATTATTAATGTCTTTTCTTCCTAACAAATAATGTATAGACCCTAAACTTTCTTCACTTGGCAAGGCTGATTGGCCTGTATTTTGGATGTGTCTTGAAAAGAAGCTACGTAAGCTGCCATGACAGTAAAGGCACTATCCATTTTATCAGCCATGTGAATTTTTCTTGGAATTAATAAAGGAGCTTCATCTTGATGCTCATAGAAATGAAGACCTTTTTAAACATCTCAGATCTTCCCCTTGCTTCCTTTTAAGTTAATATTTTCATTCTTCTCGTGCTGATAATCTCAGAGATTTTACCATGATGACCCCTTTTCAACCCCTTTTCCTCTCATTTCATTGCCCAAGAAGCATAACCTTAAATTTAAGGTTAGCATAAGGTTAGCAGTATTATTAAGTACTGAGAATATCAGCACCTTGAACAGTACTATAGGAGATCAAGCCTAACAAAACCAGCAGCCAGAACTTCCTTCTTCCTCTTCTCACTTAACCTAATCTGATGATAATCTATTCTTCAAAATGAATGGGAAATTGGCCTTCTGTTTCCCGATCATGCTCCCGCCCAGTGTCTCCATGTTCCACTGAGTTTTGGTTATGTGTACATTGGCAATGCTCCACCATCCAGCCTTCTGACTGTGGCTCCCTTATCCTCTAGCCCTCTACATTTTCCCATGTTGATGGCTTGTATGGAAAACTCTTGAGTGATATGCAGAGCTGAGTTGTAGACAGAGCATGCTCAGATTGTGGCTTGCTACATTCCTGGTTATCTCCATTCCAGAAGGTAGGCTGTCAGCTGGGTTTGGTCATTGCAATTGGGAGAGAGGGTCGAAGGTTTTCAGTAACCTCTGTAGAAGCCACCGTTTAACTGGAATTGGCAATTCTACGCTATCATGAAAGAGAGTAATAGAATCTGGTGAGAAGGAAAGGAAAAAAGTCAAGCTGTATGTTTAAAATAGCAAAATAAATTGGGAAAAGTAGGGTAACATTGGAAAGAAGATATTTCAATAGTCTATATCATTCACTATTGCATTATCTTTTTTAGTCTTTTAATAGTCCTTTACTAAGTGTTTTTCACAGGCTGGATATTTTAACTTGAAAGTTGGATTAATTCACAAGGAAATACAAAAATTTGTTTGAGTAGGATAATTGAAATAGTTATTGTTATTATAATTATTACTTGGGAGGGAGGAGAGAGCTATATTTGCAGAAGAAATTACTTTGACCCTAAGCTTACCCTAAGTGGGCGAGAGAGAAGGAATCAGGAAGGTTACATAGATGTAAGTTGTAATCATGTGTTCCTTTATAACCAATGATGCGGAGGCTCTAAAAGTTTTCCATTTGGCCATGCTGAGTTTTGTATATTTCATTATAATTATTATTTTGGAAGATATTTGCAGAACTCTGTATTTGGTTTATGTTTCCAAAGAAGGGAACAGCTTCTATAGTCTATTTTACACCTAGTCCATGAGCACTGAGTAGAAACATGAACCAGCTTCTCTTGCTGGCTGGCTTCATATGTGCTGAAACAGTAGATATTAATCAAGCTCCCTGCATTACTGTCCCCACCCCCACCCTGGGTCACTTACGTGAGGCCTTTCTGTGCCTGAAAACTCTGTTGGAAATTTATTACTTGAAATGAACAGAGAGTGAATGAGACCTCAATCAACAATCAATAATAAAGACTACTCCTGACTTGCATGTTAAATGTATTTAATGGAAGGAAATTAAGAAGATTCCAGTGGACTTTTAAAATAAGACGAAAACTCATTCAAAGAAGGGAAAAATGTCTTGCTATCCTGAACCTTTCTAGGCAGTTGGATCCTAAGTGGGGGAGAAAAGAAGATGTCACATACCATATAGGGAGATAAGTATGGCTTATTTTTTAAAACTGCCATTTGTGTCACACAACTAAACATTAAAACTATATGCTTGTAAAGATTCAGCTGCAAAAATGTGTAGCTTTTGCAAGGTCCATTGTAACCACTTTGAAGGGTTTCAAATGCATACAATTTACCATTAAAAGCACAGTGGTTAAGGCTACCTGTAATCCTAGAGAGTCAGAAGGCTGAAACCTGGAGGATCTCCATTTGAAGTCAGCCTAAGAGAAAAATTCCACCAGACTCCACCTCCAACTAATCAGCAAAAAATGCCCAATTGGAGGCATGGTTCAAGTGATAGAGCACTGGCTATGAGCAAGAAAGCCAAGAGAAAGTGCACAGGGTCCCAGGTTCACACTTCAGTACTGTCACAAATGAGAGAAAGTAGACTTAGTTACAGAGAGCTGTTCTTAAAGGTGTAAAAATAAGTTGTAATCCAATCTACAGAGCAATGTTTTTAAAAAATTCAAGCTGAAAGCTCAATTCTAGCTTCATCATGTATTTCCAATCAGCAGTGAATATCCATATTTTCTTGGAGCCAGCCAAGGAATGAAGAGTTCTGGGACTGACTTAGTCCCGAGAGGGAGCCACAAGGAGCTGAATTGCTGCAAGGCTGACCCTTCTGTTTGGAGTATAACTGATGACTTCCAGCAAATTGAGGTTAAGCAGGTGTGTTTTGACATCATTTTGCTGCTGAAGCAAAACCAGCATTGATTTAATCAGTGCAAAGAATCTGACTTCTGGTAGAAATCATACGCATGCAGTCCAAATGAAAACACTAGAATTTTTCTGTCTATTTCGGACTGTAGTAAGAAAAGAATTTTTTTAATTTTAAGAAAACAATCCATTTCTTATTTCTTTATGGTATATCCAAAAATTAGGCAAAATGATTTAAAGAGTACTGCTCCAATAGAAAGACATAGGGACTTAGCTTCCTCCACATACATCCTTATGAGAAGAACTGCAGTCAGATTCCACGATCAGAAGGACATTCAGAGTATTTATTGAATTAATATGTAAATAGAGCTCTTATAATAGTGTGTAGAGCACACTATTGATCTTTTTTGTTTGTTTTATTTTGATAGACTGAAGATGAAATCCAGCTAGTGCAGGCTAAATATAATTTAAATAGTATCAAATAATACCTCACATTAGTGAGCATTTAAAATGTGTTAAATGCCATTTGTAAACTGTTGCACCTAATTTTCAGAATAGTCTAGTGGTGGGTATTATTGTGGTTTTTTTCCCACAATGTTATGGTTTGAAATTTAGAGGCTTAGGAAGATTAAGTAAATTGCTCAGGAGATCTTACAGCTGAAAAAGTGGCCACATCAGCATTTTCTCCAGGCAATTTGATTGAAGCAGCTGTTTCTAATAACTGAAGTAAACTTCCAAAGCAAACAAACTAATGAAAGCAGGATTTATGGTGTCCAACATCAAAACATAAATTAAATGTGATCTAAATATGTTATAGCTTGATCTTGGATTCCACAGGAAAAGCCACGCAGGAAAAATATGACAAACACACAGCTGTAACTATAGCGTGCATATTGCAAATAGTTTAATATTCAATTAAGAATGAAATGGTAATCAATAATTTCAACTGGACTTCAGAAACCCTTATACTCCAGAGAATCTTCTTGTCCATTAAGTACTTCTGCCTAAAGCCTATTGGGAAACAAGAAGTATATAGCTCAAGAGGTAGAACACTTGCTGGATACAGGCCAAAACCCTGGATTCCATAATCAGTATTGCAAAATAATTAAAAAAAAATTATCAGAAAGAATGGCATTGCCCCATTTGTTAGGAAATGGAAAGGCTTGGAAAAATTAAGTGAAGTAAGCCAGGCCCAAAGAAACATAGGTCCCATGGTTTCCCTTATCTGCAATAACTAGTATATGTCTGAGACAAGCAGAAAAGGTCAGATAAGTTGATGTTAGGGAAATGAACCCTAAGATATGTATCCAAATGTTTTTTTTTCTTTCATGTGATTGTTTCTAACACAGTTATAAGATGATTTCTTTGTTGCTTTGTATGTCCCTCCCCACAGTATAACCCCTGCTTTCCCTGTATTTGATGTTGGTATAATTTGTGGAGGGGAAGGGAAAAACAAATTGTTTAAATAGGGATACAGGTGGACCCATTGCAACAATGAGACGTACAAGTTGCTATGTTGAAAACGAACTTTACAACTTTGATGGGGGAGAGTGTTGGGGAGTGGGGGGAAGAAGGGATGGGAAGGGGAAACAAAGGAGGAGGCTACAATGCTTGATAAGAAATGTACTCATCATCTTGCTCATGTAATTGTAACCCCTCTGTACAGTATTTCCACAATAAAAAAAAATTAAACCTGATGGGAACGTCATTCGGCAGTCATCTTCCATAGGATGTTTTGATACTTACAAAAGGAAGGGGCATAGATGTGTGGATCTCAGGATAAATTCATGTAGAAGCTAGCTATAGGGTAATCTGGCTTTTCTGACACATCTGAAGGTTGGACTAGCTTTCATCCACTTGAGATCATCCATGTAACCTTGAGCCATGTATAGGTGTGGTAAAACTAGCTAACCTACATGTGGACTTGAGACTGGGTGTGCATTCATGGCCATCCTTGGCTATATTCCACTTTTGTCCAGAGTCCATAAACAAGTACTACTGGAGGAAATGGTACAATGCAATGACAAGCTGTCTCTGGAGGACAGAGAGCAAGAAATAAATCTGTGCACAGAATCAATTTGGGGCTGCTGTAATCTGTGAGTTCTGTCCTAGGATGGGTCCATATTATACAATGGGCTGCTGCCATTGCTACTGCCAATGGTGAATCTACAGCTAGATGGAGCATTGCTCAAATAAGACCTCCATCTCCATCTTGCCAACCATCTTTATGTGTTCTGTCTGAACCAAAGGAGAATCTGAGTAAAACTTTCAACACAGAAGCCAATTGAGGGCCTCTATTCTTAGGATAAGGGACTAATGCACAGCAGTTAAAAGTACTGAGATTGTGCTATGATGTCATAGGCTGTGAATAACTCACAGTCTGTCAGTTACATTTTCTGCATGTTTATCTTTTGCTCCTTTCAAGTAACTTTTCAAGAACAAACAATTCAAGCCTGTTGCCTGTGTCTCACACCTCTAATCCTAGGAAGCTGAGATCAGAGGATTTCAGTTCAAAGCCAGACAGGGCAGCCAAGTCCATGAGACTCTTATCTCCAATCATCTACCAAAACAATCCAGAAGAGAAGCTGTGTCTCACAGAGTAGTATAGTGCTAGCCTTGAACACATGCTCAGGGGTAGTGCCCAGACCCTGAGTTCAAGCCTGGGACAGACCTGAACACACACACACACACACACCCACACACACACACACATATACACAAAATCTTATTCCTGGCCTGTTTTGTCATCTATGGATTTTGAAAGGGCTTGAGAACTGTATGTTAAGTTAAACAGTATTCCTTTCTGTGGGTGATTGCTTCCTGTTGCTTTTATCCCAGTTCCTAGGCTTTCCTGGTGTCACCTCTCTATTAACAGCACCCATGAGTGACAGATTTCTCCTTCTGTAAATACAGGTAGGGCACACCCCTGCAAATGCTCAGATACAAGGGTTCATTTATGGTGGCAGGAAGAATCAAAACCCAAGCAAGGAAAGTCGTACTTGATGACAGGATGGTGGAGAAAAGTTTCTACTATTTTTTAGAATCTCTAAGACATTGTGTAAAAATCCTATCAGCACCAAAGTGGTCATGATGGAGCCAATGGGCAGCTGCAGCCCCTGGCTTCGACCTGCAGCACCCATTAACTGTCCGGGCAATAAATATAATGAAGTCAGTGTCAAATCATATGTAAGATTTCATTCTCCCCAATCCTTGAAGACCTATCATATCCTACAGAACAGCTCTATAACTCCTTTTATTTCTTCTGGTTTCAACTAAAACTGAAAAAGTGATATATTTAACCATGTAGAATAAATAGGACCAGAAGTAAAATTTAGGAAGCTTTACATACACCTTGTGCATTTTAACCATAAAAAGAGTAAATCTAATTATCAATGTTTGTTCAACCCAAGACCCTTTCCATTCTTTCCACCCCTTAAGCTCAAAAAGCTCCATAACTTATTTTCAAATTACAACCTCAAAGATGCTGAGTTAAACTGTCATAATGTGGCTCTCTGGACTTGTATCAATTTAAATCTCAAATGCAACATTACCAAATCTCAAGCGTCTAAATATACTTCATTCTTTTTCTGCAGATGATCATAGCTATTAGTACCCCAGGATCAGGCTCCTTGTCTGGTAGTATAAAAGTAGTACTTGAAATCATAGGTTTGGAAACAGAGATATGGCTCAAAGTGTTAGAGCACTAGGCTTGAGCAAAACAGTTCAGGGACAGCATACAGGCCCTGAGTTCAAACCTCACCACCAACAAACAATAACAAAAGAAATCACTGGCTTGTTTGTACTCAGACTAAGAATGAGCTTTATCAAACAATGTTGTTAAACTATGGAGCATGGTTATCTTCCCCAGATTTCAGAACCTAGCATAAATATTTGTGAGCTCCAACCAAAATCTTATTCATAATCTCCACAAAAAGCTGTGGGTATCTGTATTTGAAAAATGTTCCTTATTAAGTTTAAATAGTGGTAACCTTTAAGCCACTATCCTAACTCATTTGATTCTGCAGATAACATCTAAGCATATGTCAGCACAGACATATTCCTATTTTCTTTTCATATCCATGATTTCCTGTTAATATGCAAACACTGAAGTATTTCCTTTTTTCTTTCATAGTTTAAGCAAATGAAACAATACAATATTTTGAACAAAATGATATAAATCTTTGTGTGTTCCATGTGCTTAATGTGCCCTGGAAAGGAATGATCCAGAGACTTTCTCAGTCATTAATAATTTCCCAGACACTAATCCTGAAAATGAGAGCTCAAACGATGTGATTCTCTTGCCAGATTTGCCACTCATTTTCTGAGTGATAACAAATCTCCGTGTCTTGGTTTGAAAATGAGTGACTGGCTATCTTTTAGAACCAATTTAGTCTCCAAATTAAATAACTGCATTGAATGCTGACTTGAAATCTGGGGAAATACATAGAGAAGAGACAGACTTTTAAGACAAACGTCAGCCCCCCACTTGTGTGCTCTCAACAAAACACACACACACACACACACACACACACACACACACACACACACAACAATCACAATCTCTGCTGCCTTATTCTCTGATTTGATTAAAAATGATTTTTCAATGGGCACTGAGATGGGCCCTACTGATAGCTCCATGTGGGTGATCACCAAATGTCAAGACGAATGTCCTTTATATTATAACAAAAATAGAATTGTTTTTTCAAGCAGAAAAAGAGTTTGATGTGACTGTGGTTGATTTTGATTCCAGAAAAAGATGTTAAGTACAAAGAGACAGACAACACAAATGTGAAGTAATGAAGGAACAGCTTGGTTCTAATCAGATGCAGTAGCCAGGGAGAGAAAGTAAATGGATGGGAATGACAGATTACATTGAGGAGTAGTTTGTTTTTCGGTAGAGCTCCAAAGTTGCATAGGTATACTAAAGCAGTCTATTAAACTACCGCAAAGACAATCTACTGCAATAGAATTTGTCAAAGATTGTTGATGTAAATGCTCAGAAGGGTTGAGTTGCTCATCAGGGTCATTGCTTTCAGCAACTTCATAAATTGGAATGAAGATATACACCTGATGTCGAATGCATTTTTCCATTTCATATTTGTGTTTGACAACAGATTTTCGTTTTCTTGATCTGTTGTGTGTGAGAAGGGATTGAATTATCATGCACAGGACACTGGAGTGAAAAGCAGATGTAAAGAAACATCACACCAAGCGCACCAAGCATCTTGTGATAGTAAAAGGCCAGATTTGGAAGGTGCAAGTCACATGTGTTGTTCAAGGCTACAGAAGCGAAGTGCTAAAGAAATGCTGGCTCTGAAATGTGAATAAAATGTGGTAGAGCTGGTGCCTTTGGCTCAAATCTGTAATCTTACCTACTCAGGAGACTGAGATTGAAGGATCATGGTTGGAAAGCAGTGTACAGGAAAGTCAGGGACACTCATCACCAATTAACTATCCCCTCAAAAAGAAAAACCTGGAAATGGAGCTGTGGCTCAAATGGTAGAAAGTTATCCTTGAGCCAAAGAACTTATAGATTAATGTTCAGGCCCTGAATTCAAACCCCAGAATCAGTACACACACACACACACACACACACACACACACACACACACACACACAATGTATTGGCAGACATTCATGCAATATTCAAGATACTCTTATTTGCATAACATACTTTTCCACATATATCGCTGAGCTTAAGGCATGTTAAAAGGAACAGACTGGAGATACATTGAAATCAAAGGATACAGGAAAACATTAGATTTTTCTTCATCTAAATTTGTGGTTACATTTGCTTAGCACCTGGTTGCCTGCCTCAGCAATAAATAAGTAAATAAATAAATAAATAAACAGAAGTAAAAATACAGCTGGCAGCTGTATTTTGTTTGGTTTGGTTTCATAAAGCTTTGTTCTTTATTGTCCAAATACTCCTCTGGAATTTCTAGAAGCCCAAAAGTTCCAGCAGTGAAGATGGAGGTAGTTTGGGTTCATGAAATACATAGTCCTGCACTATTCTTCAAGTGGATTGAGTTGAAAGGTTTCTCTTGACTGAGTCTCCTTCTGAAGATGGTTAATAAGCAACCCCGTCTCAATATGTACACAAAGGGAGAGCAGTATCTAATGTTTTATGGCCTACACCCCACCTGTCCATCTTGTGTCCACAGCAATTGGTGTGGTGAAAGATCACTCTACTCCCTTAGGGAGAGGATACTCAAAAACAAGGTCCGTGGGTGCTGTCACCCAGATTTCTGTTTGTAAACAGCACATGTAGGATGTCAGGTAGAAGAGAGCACTAAAATGACAGCAAATGTCTGGCCTGAAACTCTCTCTACACCTTTCCAGAAAGTCCACACAGGGCTTGGAACCCAAGCTGGTGCACATAATGTCTGTGATACTATTCATTCAGATCTTATTAAGGCAGAAGGTTTTCAGGGTGGCTACTCCATAAGCTGTCAGAAGAAGTAATGGGAGGAGGAAGGAGCCATTTTCCTGGTTTGTGAGGCAGATTAGTATTCACAGTGTGCTGAGAGCTGAGCCAACCCTTCATATCCAGTACCTAATTTGACGTTGACAGCAACTTGATGGAGGAGGTATTATTGATTTCAGTAAATACACTGGAAGGTTTGGGGAAGAGGAGAGGCAGTCAATCATGTTTCCAAAACCTTACAGTTAGTGACTTAAACTTGGTTATCTACAAACTATGATCCATTCTGCAAAATTCTCTCACTAAGTGAGAAATCTTTATTCTGACTTTAATCCCAATCCATAGATTCATGAAGTCCTTAAAAACCCAATATCTACAGATGATTTTCAACTGGCAAACTGGTATCAGCATTCACAACCCATTGGAAAGGTAACTACTGTGGGTCTTAGTTGAGGGGACACTGGAGTTTACATTTTTAGACCAAAAATAATTACACAAAAATATTAAGGTTATTGATTTTTCTAATGAATGAATCCAGATGCAGAATTCATTTATTCATATGTGTTCATTAGCATAAACTAGGCACTGGAAGAGGCTCCCTGGAATGACAAGGGAAGATTGCACAGGACTTTTCCCCCAACAGCTGGAACAATAGTCAACTATAATGCAGGCATTGAACTATAATTAACCAGCCAGTAGATACTATGATGCCACAAAAGAAAACCACTGATTTGAATACTAAAACAATGACCAGATGTGTCCCTCAAACAGTCTGTTCATTTTGGAGACAATAGCATTGGAGAACCTAGAACTGAGACCCATTTGCAAGCAATGTCTATTATTATTTGAGAATAGCAGATGGAAGAAAAACCTTAAGGCCCAGGAAATCAGTATCTTGCTTTTCTTACACCTGGGTTTAGACTTTAATTTCCTAGGACAAGGCATAACAGATGTAAGGTTTTTAGGGTAACCGATGAATTCTGTTTTTGATCAGTAAATATGTTTAACTTCACTGGCTGCCAGCACCATCCAGACCCTATTTTTATTCCTTGGGCATTCTTGTTTAATGTTGATATGCTATTGACTTGCCAAATTCATATAAACTCATAAAGTAACACAAAGTAAAGGAAATGTGGTAATTACAAAATATTCCATTGTCATTATTATTGATAAAGGGTTAACTAGGCATGGTTAATGCAATTAAACAATCTGATATATTGGAAATGGTGCCAGGGAGGCTGATAGGCAAAAACATTATTAAACCAGAAGTACCAATTAATTACTTTATTGGAGCATTAAACATCTGGCTTGCTTTTGTTACTCAATAAACTTAAACAGTTCATTAAAAACCAATGAAACATGACAGGAAAAAATTTAGAGCCTCTATTTTCCTATTTCCTTTGAGTTTACCTATAGATTAGAAGTTTTTATTTCCTTTGGTACTCATGCCCCTCAAAGCCTAATGGAAATCAAAGACTTTGCTGAGTGATGGGAAATTCTACGCCCAGATCAAAACAAGGAGTTGCAAACCCATAACTCTTCAATGATTGCAAATAAAATAAGTTGCAGAAGTAGAGAAGGAAAAACTTTCTATGCTATATATTAGTGGTAGCCTTTCTGGAATTAATTTTCAGTTTTCAATGATGATCTTTTGGGGATCTAGTCCTCTCATCATACCATTTGACTACCATAAGGGTGTTGAGTCACAAGGATTCTGATTTATAATTATATATATATATATATATATATTATTTTAACTTAAATAAATATATGTGTGTTCATATATAAGCTAACTCTGTAAGTAAATTACTAAAGAGTCACCATATTAACAAATCATTTTGCTCATCTTCAAATCTATACCCATGGTAGTAGACATTTCTCTATCTAGACCTATAGTTTCTCGATCTATATCTACATCAATAGGTACATATTGTGCAGACCATTTCTAAATTTTTATGTCTTACTTTCATTTCTCTATCCAGTATCAGATTCTTGATGGGTAGATTAACATTTTATTTATTATTGAATGCAGCAATTCTTATTGTAAGTCTATGTTTTTCTTAATTTTTCCAATTATAAATCCACTCCAGTGAAAAATTCTTGCCAAATATCATTTTGGTCTTGGTAATTGAATACTTTAGATGAATTCTGAACAGCAATAGCTGGGTTGCCATTACATACCTAAGAATGGTGTGCACATTGCCAAACTGGAAAGTATTAATTGAATTAAATGAATTAAATTAGTAAAAGTAGCAATTAAGTCTAATGGAATCTGGTTCTACTGTGAGCTGAAGGAAATAGAGGCATAAGTGTTTTGTGCCTTCATTTCTACCTGCTGAAAGAGAATCACCTGTACATGGTGGCTCATACCTGTAATCTTACCTACTGAGAAGGCAGAGATGTTCAGGAAGATCACAGTTGGAAGCTAGCCTGGGAAAAGGTATGCTGTTTCAGTCACTAAGCTAGAAATGTTGATGCTAACCTGTGATTCCAGCTACATGGGAGGCTTAGGTAAGAAGATTCTACCTAAGGCCTGGGACATGGCTCAAATGCTTGTATGTGTAAGTCCCCACGTGCAAGCAAAATGAACCCCAAGACAAGGACACAAGTGGTTTTTGCTCTCTTGCTATTGTTTTTAGCGTACTTATAATGCACTGTGGATTTTTCTGTTTACCCATCTGGTTGGTTTTTCATAAAATTCCTTTGCATGTGTTTTTATGGTTTTTTAAAAATAATAGTGCCTTGTTATGAATTTATACTGCAAATTCAATCTTCAAAACAAAGTATGAGTCTTTTGTCAACTCTTTGTCAAATTATTTTTGGTGCTAACTTAAGTAATATCATTTCTTAAATTTAACTTGCTCCTTGTTGATCACTAGTAAATCGGGGCCAAAAATCTTCTTGTGTTAACCTGATATACAGCTACCTTTAGTGAGTTTATTGCCTTCAGTAAATTTACTAGTAAGTCCTAAATCCTAGTAATCTATCCTTTGGCATTTTATCCTAGTAATCTATCCTTTGGCATTTTGTTCATTTCTATTTGTGTGATCTGCAAAATTAACAGTCTTATTTCTTCCATTTTTGCAGTTTGTTTCCTGATTTGTGACACTGGCAAATAATCATACTATATGCTTCATAAAAGTTGTAATAGCAGAAAAATGTTTCAATATATTTCAGTTAAATTATTAATTTTTTTGACAGCACTGGCATTCGAACTCATGGCTTCTCATGCTAGGCTGGATGGAGGACTACCACTTGAGCCCTGTCCAGCCCTGCTTTTTTCTGGTTATCCTGGAGATGAAATTTTGTTGACCTTTTCCCTCTGGGTCAGCTTTAAATCACAATTCCCCAGATCTCAGTCTTCTGAGGAACTAGGATTGCAGGTGTGTGCTACTGATAGTCAACAATGTGTTCTTTATTACATCAAGGAATTCCTCACATATTCTTAGCTTACTAAGAATTTTTATAATGAGTAGATTGTATGATGATCAAGCTTTCTATTTTGTTGTTACTATGGCAAATGTTATGATTAACTTTTTAAAATTTAAACTAATGCTTCCTGTCTGGAAGGAACAATTTAATGTGCTGTCCTTTTCAAATTTATACTGTATTTGACTTGCAAATACTTTTTAGAAAAATTTTTTTGAGTTTATGAGTAATTGGCCTATAATAATATCCCTGTCAAGAATTGCTTTTAAAGTACCTTTGGCCCCATAAAATATGTTAGAAATTATAGTGGGTTTTATGCTGTCCTCAAAAATATGTCTATTATCCTAACAGCCCTAGAAGGTGACCTCATTTAAAGAAATGTTACAATTATATTAAGTGTGTATATATGTATATATACATGTTTGCAAACATGGACATATGATTTTTCCTATGGTTTTTTATTCTTTGAAATGACTTATTTTAGTGTTTTTATTGATTTTATGTTCTTTAGTTTGATATTAATCTTTCATAAATTGTTTTGGAAATATCTTCAGAGTTTATAATGTCTTTGCATTTTTATGTAAAATGGTAGAGTTCTTAACATCTAATTTATCCACTTATTAGTTTATGAAATCTAAGATGAAAGCAAGTTGCCAAATGACAAGCACATTATAAAACTTAAAAAAGACACAAAATGATGTCCTCTGTCTCAAAGATCCTACTTAAGCAGTAACAAATCACATAAACACTCCAATAATAAAAGGAAAGATGCTAGAATTTGTAAAAAGCATTGTATCTCATGGCAATAGGAGGAAAACATGAGAATTAATATTGGGTGATATGCCTTCTCAACAACCAAATTAGTGATTATTCAAAAAGTGAAAATACTGTAAAGTACATTGAATAGGTGATCCATCTTGCAGATGATGGGATCCAGGAAATAGCAGCTCTCATTACCGGGGAGCTTGTTAGAATTTTAGAATCTCAGACCACCCCTAAGATCTAGCTAAATAAAAATCTATTTCTTAACAAGACCCCTAGGTGATTTGTATATTATTAAAATTCAAATAGCAATGGGTAGATGTCTTGCTTGTGAGACTGAAATATGTTACTACTCCATGGGAAAAAAAAATTAGCAATGTTTTCAAGACAAAGTGCTTACATGGATCTATTCATAACTTATTATATTTTTAAAGATCCCAAATGCTTAGGAGCTATTAAAAACAAGTTATACCCATGTTATGCAGTAAAAACATTCATAACTCAGTGTGTAGCAATATTGTTTGATCAGTTACAAAATTATTTCTACTAGGAAATCATCAAATTTATTTTTAAATATAGCAAGAAAATTATAATTCTCCATGGAGAATATTCTGGATGGAAAGAATGTTCGTATCTTTTTACCATTACTGTGTATAAACATATTGTAAACATGATTTTAATACATTCTAATGATTGGAGATGTTTCTAACAACAGAATACCAGAACACACAGAACTGAATACATTGTGTGTGGTGCTTATGTCTGCCCTCTGTCTGGATGAGTATCATCTCTTTTTTCCAATTACCATGTGTTTTAACCTTCTAGTTTTAGTGTAGGTATGGTAAATATATGTATATATGTATATATATACATATATACACATGTATATATGTATATATATACATACATACATATATATATATATATATATATGCACCTGATTGACTTAAAAAGCTGGCTAATTGGAGAGGTAAGAGTCTCTTGCTTCGTCTGCCTCATCTGTCTTTGAACTTCAACCCTCAGATTTCAGCCTACTGAGTAACTAGGACTACAGACATTACAGGTATAAGCCACCAGCATCTGGCAATCTAGTTGCATTCTGGTTTAGACACACAAGACAAGGGTCATACTCGAAAGGGATTTAAGACTAAATCCAAAAGAATGAAACTTGAAAACAACAGTATTTGCTATCAAGTTTCAGGAGAGATCTGATATTAGAAAAGTAAATTTAAGGATTCAATCTGGATCTGATTTCAAAGTCAGTACAAATCTGAATAAAGACAAGTTTTAAAAATGTGCCCCTCTAGTTCAACCCACGTAGCTCACCATTCTAGTCTTCTTAGCCATTGGCAGGGTTCTCATTTCCCGCTGGCTTCACTGAAGGTAATTAGAACAGAAGTTTGTGTTTCTATGATTTATGAGGTTTTCAAAAAACTGAGCCCTCTTGAATTGTGGGATTGGGCAGAAAATATTGGCTAAACACATGAGGAAACGAGAGCCGAACAATTCGACTAGCCTCTCAGTCTTAGAGAGCTTTTACTCTCCTTAAATAATTGACAAGAACATACACACTGGACAGGCTTTTTCTGCCTTTTGCAGTTCTAATAAAGATGAATGAAGAGGGTAAAGGCACAGTAAAGCAGAGAAATGGGCAGATAAGAAAACAGAAACATTTCAACATCTCATATAACAAGTCTTTCTGTAGTGAAAGGAGAAGCGGTCATAAAAAATAGTAGATATAAAATAAGGAATGTGCTAACTTCTTAATATTACATCTATGGAGCAATGACAAATGGGAGTTTTGCGTTTGCAAATGAATGAATAATGTCTGACTTTGGTATTTTATGATCAGGATGTGAAATTGTGCAACAATGACTTGCCTCTTTGTTATTAAATCTCTCATGCAAGGGTGTTGGGCTGCAGGAACAACGTGGCCAGACTGAAGGAAAGAAATTTGTTCCTGCAGCAGAAAAAGTGATAAAAGTCATAAGTTTTTATCAGCAGCTCTAATTGGCAGATGACAGTATTCAGATTAGACATAGGAATGAAAACATAATATAATGAAGGGAAATCAACCAGACTAGGAATCAAACTTATATAGAAAAATTCTCTCATTTTTTGACCCTCTCTCCCCTCCCCTCTTGCTTGCTCTCCTCCTTTGGTTTCTTTTGCCTCTCTTTTTCTCTCCCTGTTTCTCTAGAACTCTCTCTTTGTGTGGTGTGTCTTTCTCTATGCTATATAAACATCTTCTAAAATACCTCTACTCAGTAATACAGTATTTTTTCCAGTCTTGGGGCTTGAATTCAAGGACTGGGCACTGTCCCTGAGCTTTTTTACTTAAGGCTAGCACTCTACCACTTGAGCCATAGCACCACTTCTAGTTTATTACTCATTAAGTGGAAATAAGAATCTCATGAACTTTCCTACTTGGGCTGGCTTCGAACTTCAATCTTCAGATCTCAGCCCCCCAAGTAGCTAGGATGACAGACCTGAGCCACTAGCAGCAATAAATTATTATTAATATTACACATATGTACTGGAAGATATACATTTAGGATTTAATTGTAAGTATTATTCTATATATATTTTGTTTTCTAAAAAAAATTACTGCTGAGGCTGAAAAAGTATGTATCATCATTACCAATAGTTGTATATATTTTATTGTATCAATGCATTATACAGTTGTTAATATTTCAAATACGTGACATTAATACTATTTTTAGTACTATAATATGATGAGCAAGTATATCTTTAATACATTCATACACACATCATCTTATAATTCATCAAAATCATCATTAATTTGCCAAAGAATCACTATACTTTAAAAACCCTTATGCATATTGTTATGCATTTTTTGCATAAAATAATTTTCCAAGTTAATATACCATCAACATTCCTGGTATATATTAAAAGCAACGGAGGCTGAGATTAGAAGAGTGTAGTTCAAAACCAGCCTGGGCAGGAAAGTCTGTAAGACTCATAACCCCAATTAACAACCAGAAAACTGGAAGGGGACAGCGCCAGACCCATGACTGATAGAAAAAATAGAAACATTTGTCATTTTTCAATTCTTTAATCTATATCATTATTTTAGTTTATGTTTTCTTTTAAAGACAGTCACTATATATTCCCAGGTGGCCTCAAACTCTCTATCCTCCTGACTTACCTCTCAAGTGCAGAGATTATAGATCAGTACTACTACCTCCAGCCTAATTTATATGCTTGACAAGGATAAATAAGGTGTGCTTTTCATGTTTTAATATCCATTTTGTGCATGCAACATTTCTATCAAGATAATTTTCATTTTGAAATATATATCAAAATACTAATCACTCCATCATGTTTGAAATGAGTAACATCTACACATCAAATAAAAACTGGAAAGCAAAGGTAATCCAAACATCAGAAAAACACAATTATAGATAATTAAATAGAAGCAGATACTTTTATTACAAGGGGAAGGCTAAGGACTTGGGTCAAACTTGAGCAAGATTAGGCCTCTCCATGTCAAACCTGACTGGAGAGATTCAGAATCATATCTTTTCTCCCTCCTCACAATTGTTGGAGTTTGTTGTTGTTATTATTGTTTTCAATTTTCTGCTACATTTTTTCAGCTCTGTATGGTACCTTATTATCAAACTCAGATGCCCAACCATGTTACCAGTATGACAGAGTCTCCTGAACAGAGTAGAGAAATAGACATCTGTAATCCCAACTAGTAGGTAGCTATAAGTAGGAGGGTTGTGATTTCAGACCAGTCCTGTGAGGGGAAAAAAAAGAAAACGCAAAAGAAAAGAGGGAGAGACAATTTCCAAGAAGATGAATAAAGTAGAAAGGGCTGGAAGGCTTACCATAACTACTTAGCAAGTGTAGGACCCTGAGTTCAAACCTCAGTCCAGCCAGAAAACTTAAAAAAAAAAATTCCCTTATCCATCATCAGCTTCCATGTTGGAAATAACAACTGTCTTGTGATGAGAGCTAATCTTAAGTATGGAAAAAATGTGGTTGTTCTGTTTATAAAAAGTACATTAAAGCTGGGCACTGGTGGCTCATGCCTCTAATCCTAGCTATTTAAGAAGAACCTGAGATCTGAGGATAGTGGTTCAAAGCCAGCTCAGGCAGGCTATCTCCAAGTAACCACCAGAAGACCAGAAGTGGCGCTGTGACTCAATGTGGTACAACATTAGCCTTGAGTAAAAAGAGCTCAGGGATAGCACTCAGGACCTGTGTTCAAGCCCCAGGACTGACCCTACCCTCCTCCCGCAAAAACGTACATTAACCAGAGAAATGCCTGAGCTGCTGAAACAGAAGGAGATTGCACAATGATTACTGACCAGGTTTTAGATACTAATTTGGCTGTAGAGCCCAGAGAAAGCTGAGGAAAAACATCTGGGAAACTGCAGTGGACATGTAGCATCCCTCTCAGCCCCCTCATCCCCATTTCCATGATAAGATGCATGGTTTTCTCTTCCTCCTTTTCCTTTTCCCGCTTCTACTTCCTCTTCTTCCTCCTCTTCCTTTTCCTTTCCCTCCTCCTCCTCCTCTTCCTTTGACTTATGCTACCTCTCCTTCTGCTCCTTCTCCTATTGCTCAGGGTGAAGTACCAGCTAACTGTCATGGTGTGTTCAAACACACCCCTTGAAGGGATTAAAGTCCGGAACTTGGAAATAGATAACTTTTTGGGCCATTAAAAAGGAGCTGACTGCACTTTCCAAAGACGTGTATTCTCTAGGGGAAAGGTTGGGCAAGACTGGAAAGGAACAGAGGAAACGAGCAGAGGTGAGGGATGATAGGTCAGCAAAGATCTGCAGCTCCCTGGAGGAAAACTGAGGTGCAGATGTAGTCTGAGGGATGCAAATGACTCTGCTGGGTCCTGATGAGAATGAGGATGGGGAGCACGGCAGCTGGAGTTGATCCAGAATGATGGAAAGAAGCTGAGGATGGAGAAGATGACAGACGCGGGCGAGGGTGGTTCGTCAGCACTCAGGAGTGTTGAGAAATCGCATGCCTTCCCTTTTTGTTTTTTACCGAAGGCCCTTGTCTAAGGTCAAAGCCATCACCAGCTTCTCTGTCTGGGCACCGTCAGCACATGCTCACGGTTCCCCCTGGGCTTAGATTTGCTAGCTCAGATTCCCCGAGCCTCCTCCCACTCCTCCACCTTTTTGATCCTCAAAGTCGGCTACCCTGTCATTTTCACTTTGATCCTTGACATCTCTTTGTGACATAACAATGAAAAGTATACTTTACAAAAACCTCTTGTTACTAATCATGTGGTTCCTTCCATGACTTCAAACTTGCAGTTGTGTCTTTCCTCACTGTGAAAACAATCTCACTTTAGTAACATTGAATGTAACATTGAAACTTTCTCAGTTCAAACTGATGCGTCAAATGCATCCTCTGGACAAATAATGTAACAATCTTAATATTTGTTGTGTCCAAATGGATAGTGTGGGTTATTTTTTCATGAACAGCTTGATTTGAACTCTTTTATTCTCAAAATAAACAAGCCTTTATTAAGGCAGAAATTTAGAGAGGAAAATAAATGAAGAATAAAAAAGTAAATAATAATGACTCTATGGGATCCCTGAATAATGGCATCTCTTTGGGAATAAACTAATAGGAAAAAATCAAGAACGCAAACTTATTTAAAGCAATCAGTCCCTGTGATTTATAAATTGAAATGGCTCTATACAAAGAAACTAGAATGTTCTGAAATGATGAATAAATACTTGCGATATAAAAATGTAAAATACATTACTAACAAAAATGGCTAAACAAACAAGATTGCCAAAAATGAATGAATAAACCACAAGAAAATAGAAAGCCCAATGATTCTAAAATGGCAATCTTATTTTTTTTAACCTTAGGAGTAAGCAGCAAAAAAAAAAACCAACACTCTTAGAGAAAAATACTCTCACATAATTTTAGCTAAGCAAATATATCAAAAGTATGATAGTAACAGTGATCATTGCTGAGGACCACAGCTTTGAGAAGTAAAGAAGAAAGCAAACATACTCATGTGAGGGAGGGGGACATAGTTGGTTTTCAAAAAAGAAAATAAAACACTAAGCAAGATGTGAAATGATGTTTAACATTGTTGATAACTAGGGAAAATCAAATCCAAACCACAGTGAAATGCCACCTTCAGGTACCATGTTGTCAGTTATTACAAATAAAACCAAGTTCCTGCAAGGATGTGGGAAAACTGGATGTCTCAGGCACTAGTAATGAGAATGTGAAGAGTCACCACTGCTATTGGGAGGGATAACAAAGGTACAGGGAGCCTTGAGCTTTCAGGACCTGTTCAAGCCCAAGGAGGGGCCAGCCCATGTACCTGTTATAAACCCACAGAATATTAATCCTTATGACTAAGAACAATCACATAAGTTGAAATTATCATCCTTTTAAAGTCAGTCTTTCACGTTGAAGTTTTTCCATCCCTTGACCAAGAACATGCTGCTTTTCTAATTGGAATAAAAGCTGTTGATGTACATGTGTAAAATAAAAGATGTTTGTTTATGTGCCTGCCTGAGTGTAAAGTAGGATTATTCTGTAGTCCTTTTTTCTGTGATGTCCATTTATTTTTTGTACATTGTTAATTGTAAAAATACTGTACAGAGGGCTTACAGTTACATGAGCAACGTAATGAGTACATTTCCTATCCAACATTGTTGCCTCCTCCTTTGTTGTTTCCCTCCATCTCTTCCCTCCCACCTCTACAACTACCTCCCCCCCCCCCCCCCCCCCCCCGCAAGATGTAAAGTTCATTTTCAACATAGTGTCTTGGACATCTCATTGTTACAATGGATCAACCTGTATCCTTATTTAAACATTATGTTTTTACCCTTCCCCTCCCCAAAATAGAGAAGTGTATATACAAGATGCAGGGTTATACCATAGGGAAGGAACATATATGGAAACTAAAAAAAATCACATGGTAGATTATAAATATGTTAGAAACAATAGCAAGAAAGAAAAAAATATTTGTGACCCTATCTTGGGGTTCATTTCGCTTAACATCATCTTATCTGGTCATATGTACATAGCTTTTGACCTTCTCTGCTTGTCCTACACAAGTACTAGTTATTGCAAATATGGGAAACCATGGGACCTATGTTTCTTTGGGCCTGGCTTACTTCATCTAACATATTTTTTTCCAAGTCTTTCCATTTCCTAACAAATGGGTGATGTTATTCTTTCTAATGGGAGCACAGAATTCCATTGTATATAATTGATCCTTAACAGAAAGAACAGTGTTGGAGGGATATCAATACCAAATTTCTAACTCTACTACAAAGCCATAGTAATCAACACAGCTTGGTCCTGGCACAAAAACAGACCTCAGGACCAATGGAATAGAATTGAAACCCAGAAATGAACTCCCAGACCTATAGCCACCTAATTTTCGATAAGGGAGCTAAAAAAATAGAATGGAAGAAAGACAGCTTCTTCAGTAAATGGTGCTGGCAAAATTGATTATCACCAGTAGAAAACTAAAGCTAGTTCCTTACATATCACCCTGCACCAGAATCAACTCCAAATGGATCAAAGACCTCAGAGTCAAAGCAGACACCCTGAAAACATTACAGGATGGAATAGGAGAAACCCTAGGTCTTCTTGGCATAGGCCAAAATTTTTTTAATAGAGACCCTTTTTGCTTAACCCTAGCCTCCAGACTTCCAAGTTTCAGGAAAGCTCCTTGTCTTAGATATTTTTTAAGTAAATAAAACTTGCTTACTAGTGTTCTGAATGCTTATCTCTAGACAGATTTTGTAACTGATTCCTCAGTCTTGTGTTTACACCAGCGGCTCTGAGACTATCAATGTTCACAATAAATCAGTACCTTTCAGTCTTTCTTCCCCTTGAAATTCTTTCCTTCCCTTCTCATGCTGCTGGCTTTCTACTCCATGTCTAGATCACAGATGACTAATTAGTCTCTTTTTTTCTCCTGAACTAAACACAAAGTACCCTGCTTCTGAAACATCTACTCAAGAACAATTTTGCATGAGTTTGTATTATTTTTTTCAATACATTATTTTGGTCTGTACCCTATACCAAATCATAAAATTTCCTTGCTAGGACTATGTCTCCCTCTTTTTTCTTTCTTCTCTTTTTATTACAGTTAAGTAGTTGTACAAGTGAACATGCCAATTTGTGAGTGCAATGTATCTTGATAAATGTTACCACTTCCATCATTCTTCCCCATATCTCCCTTTCTTTCTTCTTTACTGTAATTTTTTTTGCTTACTACTGAAGTGCTTATCATTTATATTCATTAATATTTCTTGAATCAATTAATAAATGAACCTATGAACACATGAATGAGATTCTTCACCTGAGAAACTCAATATATTTCTAATAAAATTTGTCTTATTAATTATCAGGATTTTAGGCACAGACCCAAAGTGAACAAATATATATCTGCCCTTGTATATAGTATATATTAAATCTAAAGTTTCAAGTACTATGTATTATTTCTTAATCAAAATTGTTATAAAAAAAACACCTAAGTCCCTAGGCCCTTCATGATCAAAACTTAAGTCTAAGTCTTTGGCCAAGAGCAAGGGACTCACATCTATAATCCTAGCTACTCAGGATGCTGAGATCTGAGGACGGTGATTTGAAGTCATCCCAAGTAGGAAAGTCAAGAAACTTATCACCAAAGAACCATCAAAAAGCCAAAAAATGGAGCTGTGGCTCAAATAAGGCACCAGCCTTGAGCAAAAAACTTCAGTGACAAAGTGCCCAGGCCCTGGGTTCAAGCTTCAGGACCAGCACTAAAACATTGCTTTTAAAAGTTTTCTGGGGATTCTTAGTTCACCAGCTACACAAAGAAACCCATGGTTTTTCCTCCAAGCCTCTTATCTGGTTTGTTTGGCTTGTTTAAAATATGATTAGTTCCAGGAGGCTGGTGGCTCACACCTGTAATCCTAGCTACTGAAGATCACAGTTCAAAGCCAGCTGGGGCAAGAAGGTCCATGAGACTTTTTTTTTTTAATTGTGAAAATACTGTACAGAGGGGTTACAATTACAAGGGCAAGATAATGAGTACATTTCTTAGCAAGCATTGTAGCCTCCTCCTTTGTTTCTCCTTCCCATCCCTTCCCATCCTCCCCCCTCCCCCCCCCCCCCCCCCCCCCCCCGTCCCCCCACCCAATCCTCCCTGTCCCCCCCCCCACCAAAGTTGTAAAGTTCATTTTCGACATAACGACTTGTACAGTTCATTGTTGCAATGGGTCCACCTGTATCCCTGTTTAAACGATTTGTTTTTCCCTTCCCCTCCACAAATTATACCGACATCAAATACAGTGAAAGCAGAGGTTATACTGTGGGCAGGGACATACAAAGCAACAAAGAAATAACCTTTTGAATGTGTTAGAAACAATCGCATGAAAGAAAAAAAAAACATTTCAATACATATCTTAGGGTTCATTTCCCTAACATCACCTTATCTGACCTTTTCTGCTTGACTCAGACATATACTAGATATTGCAAATAAGGGAAACCACGGGACCTATGTTTCTTTGGGCCTGGCTTACTTCACTTAATATAATTTTTTCCAAGCCTTTCCATTTCCTAACAAATGGGGCAATGCCATTCTTTCTGATGGGATGTGGACAGAAGGGAACCTTACTGCATTGTTGGTGGGAGTGTAAACTTCTTCAACCACTTTGGAAAGCAGTATGGAGGTTCTTCAAAAGACTCCACATAGAGCTCCCCTATGACCCAGCAATCCCACTTTTGGGCATTTACCCAAATGTTCACAAACAAGACCACACTAAAGCTACCAGCACAACTATGTTTATTGCAGTATTATTTACTATAGCTAAGATATGGAACCAACCCAGATGCCCCTCAGTAGATGAATGGATCAAGAAAATGTGGTATATATACACCATGAGACTCTTATCTCCAATAAACCAGCAGAAAACCAGAAGTGGTGCTGTGGCTCAAGTGGTAGAGCTCTAACCTGAAGCTGAAGAGCTTAAGGACAGTACCCAAGCCCAGCGTTCAAGCCCCACAATTGACACACACACAAAAAAATGATTAGCATTTTCCCCTCTGCCTGAACATCTTTCCCATTATGAGAATTAGGGTAAAACACACAGAAGGGGAGAGAAGCAGCAAGGAAAGGTATGGAAATAAATGACATCCACTCTGTCCTTAACCAACCAAACTCTTCTGATCTTTCTTATTTTTAATTTTTTATCTTTATTGTAAAGGTGAAGAACAGGCAGATTACAGTTACATAAGTGAGGTAATTAGTATATATATATATTATTTATTTTATTTTATTTATTATTATTGTTTTTTTGTTGTTGTTGTTGATCGTGAGGCTTGAACTTTGGGCCTGAGCGCTGTTCCTCAGCTCTTCAGTTCAAGGCTAGAGCTTTACCACTTGGACTACAGTGCCACTTCTGATTTTCTGGTGGTTTGTTGGAGATAAGAGTTTCATGGACTTTCCTGGCTAGGCTGGTTTTGAAATTCGATCCTCTTATCTCAGCGTCCTAAGAAGCTAGGATTACAGGTGTGAGCCACTGGCACCCGGCTATATTTCTTTTTAAACATTGTTTCCCCCCTCCCTCATTTTCTCCCACTTACTCTTCCCCCCTCCCAAGTTGTAATGTTCATTTCCAACATAGTGTCTAGTATGTATCATTATTGCATTAAGCTATCCTTGGTCCTGCTGCTTCTGTGATTCCCTTTCCTTTGCATGAATCAATTAAACTTATATACAGGACAAAGGATACAGAAAACTAAAGCAGAAAATACAACTGCACACAGGACATAATAAGAACATATTGTTTCCAATTCTTGGAGTTTATTTTTATATACTTAATTATATTTGGTCCTCTGTATTTAGCCTTGGGCTATTGTGATCCCCTGCTAAGAATATCATAGACATATTCTAGATATTACAAATGAGGAAACCTACATTTCTTTGGACCTGGCTTGTATCAGAAGGAATGACTTTGCCCCATTTGTAAGGAAATGGAAAGACCTGGAAAAAAATATATTATGCTGAGCTTTTATTCTTCTAACTTTGACCATGGATCCTTTCCTTGACATTTAATTGATTAAGAATCCCCCTTGATTAGTTTATATCTACATCCTCAGTCTGATAAAGTTCCTCATCTTCCTACCTTGTATTTTTTTTTTTTTTTTATCATTCTGGACTTCCTTCAGCAAGAATCCTGAAAAGGTGGTTTCACTAGAGTTCCCTCATACTCCTGAGATTTCTTCTTAGCAAGTGACATTCCATTGACCTCTGTCCAGTGCTCCTTGTTATCTGGGTCTATTCTTTCTCACCCATGCACTTCGAACAAATGTCATGCCAACACTATCGAGCTACAATAATGATCTCCAAATCAGGATTCTTGGACTATATCCTCAGCAAGTACCCACTTTGGTTCAGAAGCCAAGAATGGGCCCTTTGGATCCCCAGGGAGAAAGAACATTGGAGAAGACAAATTCCAAATGGAGCTCCAAATGGAGCATTCCAAACAGCATTTGTCAGTAATTCAGAAGGATGGGCTGGCTCTGACCTCTGTGACTTCCTGCCACTATGATTATAACTAAGGCACTAGATATTTGTAAGCATCCATCTAGTTATTTTAAAATAGTTAAGATATCTCTATCCCTTTGTTATTTTAAAGAAAATGAGCATATAACATTAATTGTGTGAATTTTATGCATAAAATATGACTGGTGTTATTATACTGTGTTTACAAAGCAGAAAGAGAATATGTTGTAGTAGTTGTTGGTGAGTAGTCCATTTTCTAGAATCCCACAGCAATAGGAGAGACTCCATGTGATTTATATTTGTTTCCAAAAAAATTCTCCCTCGCTCTGTTTCCTAGAAACATAAATCAGCACTCATAAATGCATAGTTTGCCCTTTCCAACTCCTTGTTCATTTAAATGTAGTATAGATTTTCAGAACCTTTTAGTCTTACATTTTTGCTTGGCAAAAAAATTCTATGATTTATCTTTTAGCACATTTCACTCAACTCATTTTTCTTTTATGATACATATGTATCTCAGAACATTGTGCATGAAGATTCACTTCTGTTAACACTTTTGCATACTTATGAATGAAACCAAGGTTTAGTCACACACTACCAACATCTTCCTTTGTATAATTATAATATATCAAAAAGCACTCTATAATGTGTATGTTTAATTAGTTTTTAATTATCTTATGTTAGTTATGTGGGGGGTGACTTTTATTTTGGCATCACCACCCATGTATACAGGGATTGTAATCAATCCAGTCCCCCTTTGTCACTCTCCCTTGCTCCCTTCTAAATCTGTGTTTATAAAGTTGAATTATTGGGATGTTTGCAAAGGTAAACAAGTTTCCAGAAGCCTCTTATTGATTTAAATTTTAGGAATAAAGCGCAAGACCAAATAATTATGATATGGTCCCTGAATCTCTAGGAGTCATTTCACAAAATGCAAGAATTCTCCATCTACTCAACCCATGTCAGTATTCATAAACACAAAAGGAGGATTATGGGGAATAATACTGCATACTCTCTAGCCACACTGAAATGAAAGCCCCAGAAAAGACAAAACAACAACGCATAAACATAAGTAAATAGCCCTGAGGGGGTGACTTCTCCCTTGAGTGAAAAGAGGTTTATTGAACTATGTGGAAAAAATTCCCTGCCTTATGTGAGCTCCAACTGGAAACCATCTTTCACATACTCTTTAGAATCTTCTTACATGCATTCCACCAAAGTGCTGACCACTATTCCTTCCAATGGCATACAACTTAGAAAGGCTACAACACCCAAACACACTTTCATCTATTTGCTAGTGACTTGACTTTATAGATACTTAAATCTCCAATGATTGAATCATTGAATCACCTAATTGGATATCATAGTTTCATTTTGTTTGGAAGATACAAGAGATGAAGATAATTTGCATCTTCTTTGTGAAATCTTTTTCTAAATTCTACTTGTCTTTATTCTTTATCATGGTGGTGGAGGGGGATGGAGGAAGGGAAAGAGGAGGAAGAGAAGTAAACAGAAAGATTGGAGTTAAAGGAAATCCCCATTATAAATATAAAACTGTATTTCTGAAGAGTAACAAATATACTATGTACTAATCTGTTAACAGGTACATTTAGGAGTTAAGCTAAAGACTTGAGAAAAAGGGTTTCCAGTAGTGTGACATAGGCTGATATTTATTAAAGTTTACTCACATTGTCTCATCTAATTTTCATTAGAGATAATAGTGTTGTTTATTATTTCTGCCTCAAAGATGAGGAAATTGAAGTTAGGGGGGATAGAAGATGCATTCAATTATGAAATAACCAAGGCTAAATTGCCGCTTGGACCATCCAGGCCACAGCCAACTTTCCTACTCACTCATTTATTATGATGGTTCTAAATTAGGCTATTAATAAATTATTCTATAAATAGCACTAGAACAATCTGAGCTCAGATAACAGGAGAAAAATGAAATAGCACATTTGGAGGATACAACTTGCTGCTGCAAGAAGAAAAGAATGCATTCCAAATTGAAATAAGCAAAAGAAATATGCTTTCTGGGTTGACCTATTTTTAAAAGTACTTTAAGATGATCTTAAAAAGAAAAATCAGAAAACCAAACTTAAGAGACCACCTGTAGTGTAAGCACGGGTTAGTTTAAAATAGAATCTACCTTCAGTTTGTTACAAAAGTGACTTGTGGTCTGAACGCAAATAAGCAGAAATGTAGTTGTATGAATTTTGTTAAATGTTAAAAGAAGCTAAGGAGCAGAGATTGGGAGGATCATAGTTCAAGGCTAGCCTAGGATTAATGTTCAGGAAAACCTTACAGCAGCAACAGAAATTTGAAGTGGTAATATACAGTAATTATTCCAGTCATGAAGAAGGCATGAATAAGGGTACCTGTACCTTAGTCGAGGTCAGCCCTGACATAAGTACAAGAATCTGTAAGAGAAATAACTAAAGGCAAAGAAAGGGGTGGGGGGAAGAGATGACTCAAATAGTAAAGAGCCAATGAGTGCATAAAGAAAATATAAATATATATGTACATACGTAGTATATACTTATGTGTATACATACACATATAACATAACATGTTATTTAGCCATTAAGAATAAAGAAGTTGATGGGCACTAGTGACTCATGTCTGTTACCTTAGCTACTCAAAAGGCTGTGATCTGAGGATCACAGTTCAAAGCCAGCCTGGGCAGAAAAGTCTGTTGAGACTCTTATCTCCAATTAACCATCAGCATTGTGGCTCAAAGTGGTAGAGTACTAGCCTTGGGTGAAAAAGATCAGGGATAGTACTCAGGCCCTGGCCTGGCCCACACCCAGGCCCTGAGTTCAAGCCCCATGACTGAAAGGAAAAGAAAGACGAGATTATGTCATTTGCCACAAGATAGATGAAACCAGAAAGCATTAATATTGAATAAGTTCAAAAGGCCAAATTTCATATATTTTCACCTAAATGTGGACTCTAGACCCCAAATTGTCACAATAATAATAGTATTAATATTAACAATAATGGGACATGGATGTATAAATGGAGCAGCAAGAGGATACAGGTAGAAAGGATACTGTACTAGATGAATGTAGAGGACTAATGTATGAGATAGATGGATGATAGATAGATAGATAGAGATAGATAGATAGATAGATAGATAGATAGATAGATAGATAGATAGATAGATAGATAGATAGATAGATAGCATAATGAAACTCAGCAGAAACTGATTGAAAAGTGAGAGAAAGCAAGGAGAAGGCATAAGGAAATATAATAGAAGATTTGAACTTTTTCTAAGTGCACTGTATATACCTGTGGAATTATCCCAAGGATAACTCCTATACTATGAATACATGCTAATAAAATTAGCATAAACTTTTTAAAAAGGAAAAAACCACAACTTGCATTTATAGGAAACATTGCTTTATTCAATTCTAATTACAAGGAAAAGGTTTTGTTTTGTTTTGTTTGTTCATTTCCTGTATAGACCAAGTTATAAAGAAGTCTCCTGGCTTGTTAAGTTCTTGGAGAATAAAGCCTGACAAAACTACTCGGAGAGAAGTTGTAAATTTCCATTCTCTAGAAATAGTCCAGGGAAAGAATGGAAAATATCTTGTACAATACTTACTAAGTAAGCTAAACTGTCATTTGTTTAAGAAGATGGTTTTCAGTGTCCCTACATTGTGATACTTTTTGACCTACAAAGGCAGGGCAATACATAGCAAAGAACCTGTGAATAGGATGTACAAATCACTTAGACATGCATTTTCAAAGGTATAGAGCTTAAGAGAATAACTGAGTCTACAAAGCCTCAAGAGGAAGAATGGATAAATCAACCCTCACCGTTCTCCTCCTCCTCATCATCATCCTCATCCTCCTTGTCCTCCTCCTCCTCCTCCTCTTCCCCTTTCTCTACCCTTTCTCCTTCCTCCTCCTTCTCTTCTTACTCTTCCTCCTCCTCCTTCCCCCCTCTCCTTTTCCTCTCCCCTCCCCTTCCTTCCCCCTCCTCCTTTTTCTCTTCTTCTTCTTCTTTCTTCTTCTTCTTCTTCTTCTTCTTCTTCTTCTTCTTCTTCTTCTCCTTCTCCTTCTCCTTCTCCTTCTCCTTCTCCTTCTCCTTCTCCTTCTCCTTCTCCTTCTCCTTCTCCTTCTCCTTCTCCTTCTCCTTCTTCTTCTTCTTCTTCTTCTTCTTCTTCTTCTTCTCCTCCTTCTCCTCCTTCTCCTCCTCCTCCTCCTCCTCCTCCTCCTCCTCCTCCTCCTCCTCCTCCTCCTCCTCCTCCTCCTCCCCTCCTCCTCCTCTCCTCCTCCTCCTCCTCCTCCTCCTCCTCCTCATCCTCCTCATCCTCCTCCTCTTCTTCTTCTTCTTTTCTTCTTCTTCTTTCTTCTTCTTCTTTCTTCTTCTTCTGGCTTGATCTCAGGACCTGAGCTCTATCCCTGAGTTATTTCATATATTTTTTTTCAGTATTGTAGCTGCAGAGTATTTCTTACAATTTATGTATACAGTTTGTGTGGTGATTTCTTAAGTTTCTTAAATACAATTACGGTCTTTCTTCCAGATTTTCTTCAGTTTTTAGGCATAGAGTCTAAGATTAGGTATGGCAGAACCACCCAACAAAAGAAACACAAAAATTGTAGAAAACAGCCAAGAGTGATTTGTTAGCAAAGCCTAGCTATGAGGCAAATAGTTGGATAAAGACCAAACACCTGGAAGCGGCTGGGGTTTAGGGCTCTATTTAAAAGGTTAGAGTGAAACTAAGAGCCCTTTTCCATGGCTCAGAGGCAAGCAGAGAGATAGGATTCTAGTTGCCAGGGCAACAGGAAGAGCCATTCTCCATGGTTACTAGTGTCCCTGATAAGACCTATCTGCCCTTTCCTAACTTTCAAAGAAATCATCAAATGGCTCATCAAATAAGTCCCAATAAGGGTGCTATTAAAGATGCTGATAGAGTTCCTGGGACCAGACAGGCTAGTGCCAATCTCAATACCCAGTAGATTCATGCAGCAAAGTAGTTTTATCTTGCTGGTTGCTTTACTTATGAAGAATAGAACGACCCTATAATGACCTCCTGGCTGCCTTGTCTCAGGTAACTTCTATTTGAGAATGTTCAGTGTCTTTGAGGAGCCTGTGTACAGTGGTTCCAGTAAACCTGAGCATGTACAGATGTATATCCATTGAGTAAGCTATATCTGACCTTCAACCTGTCCATCAGAGTTGGACCAAATGAACAACTACCTACACCTATTACTGGCTTGTTGAAACTCCTGTCAAATAAGACACTGGTGCCCTGGAGCCTTGTTCATACTCATTGCTCCCTTGCTGTGTCTCTCACTTTGACTTCAAGAAACTTTTCCTATTGTCTTCATTTTGCTTCCTGTCTTGCTTGAATTGCTTTTCTGGCCAAGACACGAGAACACAGGTTGAACTACATTAGTAATTTAATGGTAAAATTCTCTCTTCTGAACAATACAGTCACTGCACAGAGATTATCTGAGTACAGAAAGATATATAGCTGTCCATTGGATCCTTCAACCTTCAAGTTTAAATGATATAGGGAGTGGGCTTCATATGAATATGGGAACGCTATGATCTTTTACTTTTTCAATTACTTTTTACAGTACTGGTATTTGAACCCGGAGTTTAATGTTTGTTATAAAGGTGCTCTATCACATGAGCCACACCCCTTCAACCTATTTCACTTTGGATATTTTTTGTAAAGGCTATCACTTTGTTTCTGTGTCATTTTGTTTAGTTTTGTTTCAGGATACCCTTGTACCATGATCCTCCTACTTACGTCTTCCAAATGCCTAGGATTACAGACATGTCTCTGACAGACCAGGAAGGAAAATCCTGTGACTCATCTTCAGTTGACTTCCGAAAAGCTAAAAGTGGACCTGTGGCTCAAATGGAAGAGTGCCAACTCAGAGCAAAGTGCTAAAGGACAGTGATCAATCCCTGAGTTCAAGCCCCAATAGCAACACACACACACACACACACACACGCACACACACACACACACACACACACACACACACACACACACACACAAAACTACAACTATACAGGCTTCATTTTATAAGTCAGTGATCAGATTTAGAGAGACTCATGGTCTTACTTCTCTCCTTCCATTTCCTCCAGATAGCCATTGATCTCATTCTATTGCTCTCACTTTTCTTCTATGGATAAGAACCAGAGGCCAGAAGACATATTGAAACAGTGGTTGAAATAATGTAAGTGAAAAATAGAAGAAAACAACAACACTAAGCAGCAGTGAAACCACACCATAAAAAGAATAGACATTTATTTTCAAATCAAAAATCCACAGAATTCAGTAACAGAATGGATTTGCAGTTACAGGAGTCAAGGTATGTCCACATAGTTCAATAGTTCATTACAATAAAAGAAAAATATAGGGTAGGAATAGGTAAATACACATACATTTCCTATCATTTCTTTATTATGCATGCAAATACACACACATATACATAGTGTTAGAAATAAAATCAGTGGTGGTCCACTCTGAAGACAAGGCATTTGATTCTGAGTGGAAAATTACCAGTAGCTTGCTTACATAGCGAAAACTCATATTGAAAGAGAAGTATTTTGGGGTGGTCCAGGATATTTTGATTGTCCTACTCCAGTACAGCAATTTACCTAGCCAAGTGTTATCTTAGTAAATAACAAGGATTGATCTCTATTATTAATAAGGCGGGGGAAAAATCCCTAGCTATAGCCTGTGGCTCACACCTGTGATCCTAGCTATTCAGGAAGTTTGAGCAAAAAAAAAAAAAAAAACTCAACAGAGTTCATGCACTGAAAAACGCATAAACAATACCAATTAGAAAGGGGAAGAATTAGCACGGACCATTACTAAATAAGGAAAAATGTGTATGTGTCAGGAAACACATACCCAGAAGAGCCATCATGCCACAAAGAATGAAGGGGAGTAGAAACAGCCACATTAGAAGCCTGCTTCTAAAATACAACCAAAATCCAGAGGTGCACAGATTCAAATTACCCAATAGGAAGTAATGTAATAGGCAGTGCTGGATAGGGAACCAGAACCCCATGGCACAATGAAGAATTGACAAGCAGGATTCCCACACACTAGATGTAAAATTGGTTCATGTAATCTCATCATGTGTGCCTGCCTATGAACCAGACACCCAATTGAGATTTGAAGAAATTTAGCATAGAAGGATATAGGCACAGACTTACAGAGAAACCTCAAACAGAATGATGCACCAGAGGGCCTGATTTAGAGATGAAAGCCTTAACACAATCTCTGATAGTCAATAGACAAATTGCTTTCAGTGCAATTAATTAGAGGCATGTGGAATCGCACAGCCATCAGGTGATTCTGCTATACCCCTCTTCCTCCTTGGGCATACGGAAAAGAAGTCTGATCTTTTCCCTTAGAAGAACAATTCTCACTTGATTCCACATGAACATGACCTAATGCTTTTGTTCACAGAATTTTCAACCTACCAAGTCAGTAGGTTTGGGGTGGAGATGAAGAATTTACATTGGTAGGGTAGGGGATGTGGCTCAAGTGGTACAGAGCCTTCTCAGTGTGTTGGAGGCCCTGAATTCAAACACAAGTACTGGGGAAAATGCATTTGTAACAAGCAAGTTTCCAGGGGATGCTACAGCTAAGTGTAGTTCTCAAAAGTGTTTGCTTCAAATGGTTCCTTGTATGGTATTGAGATGAGAAATAGAAGAGGAGATCCTAGAAAGATAGAATGCCAGAATTCCACAAACACAAAAAGAGTAAAGGGGTTGGGAGTGGGAAAGCTGTTAGGGATGAAATAGATAAGCGGGAGAAGCGTCCTTAGAAAGTTAAATGACAGCCTGCTTTTAGCACTTCCTGCCCCTTACCTGCAGACAGCAGTGAAATCCTGTGGTCACCCCCACAGCAGAAATTGTCTCAACTATCTAGTCAATTTTTACTAACCACCAAAAGTGACTAATTTAGTCATTTGTTGAGAAATATGAGTAGACTATGAAAACTCTCCAGGAACTGGTAAAAAAAATTTAAAAAATAAGCTTCACATTCCAAAAGTTCTGAACTGAATAGCAAAATATTTCAGCCTAGAGGGAAGTGAGGGAAGATGGAAAATCAGGAATAAAGTCAAATAAAAGCCAGGCGCTGGTGGCTCACATCTGTAATCCTAGCTATTCAGGAGGTTGAGATCTGAGGATCCTGGTTCAAAGCCAACCCGGGCAGGAAAGTCCATGAGACTCTTATCTCCAATAAACCACTAGAAAACCAGAAGTGGCACTGTGGCTCATATGGTAGAGTGCTCGCCTTGAGCTGAAGAGTGCAGGGACAGCACCCAAGCCGAGAATTCAGGCCCCATGACCGACCAAAAAAAAAAAAGAAAAGTCAAGTGAAAATACTGATTGGCATCTGCTGAGATTTCTAATATCACTCAGCATTTGCTTGATGATAATAAGAAAAGCTCAGTTTAGGAAAGAAACACTAAATGAAGAAGACAAGTTTTAAAGTCAATGTATTTTACACTTCTGGAACTACTGAGATGATAAACACAGTTTCCAAGTCCAATCTCTAGGGCTTGTCACCTGTCAGGTCCTGCCACGTGGCCTTGTATGCCAAATAAACCACTGTGGTGAAGCACAGAGAAATGAGGCCATCTTCAGCCACCTTTGAGGTACAGATATGAGCTATATACGTAAATAGACAAAGAACTGGGGGCAGAAAAAGAGAAATATGCATAATTGTTCAACAATCCTTGTCAGAGTCTTGCTCACTTGACTATTGCTTCAGTTCTTGTTTTAGAAGTCATTATTAGAAGTCACTGTCCTACAATGCTTGATAGGAAATGTACTCATTACCTTACTCATGTAACTGTAACCCTGCTGTACAGTATCCTTACAATAAAAAAAAATTTAAAGTCACTGTCTTCTGGCCAGAGGGGGTTGGCAACTGTCCTAAGGAAGCTCCCTGGGGCATGGGTTTCTGTCCTTTGTCCTAAAGATGTTATTGCCTATTCGCTCCTGTCCTTCTGGAACCCATGATGATGACAGAGTAGCTGCAGAGAGAATGGTTTGTAGTATCGATACGAAGTGGAGACAGTCATGGCACACTTTTCTCCAACTTTTAATTAGTGGGTGAACCCAGATCAGTGGTCAGTGCTTTTGAGTGAAAGTTGCTTTGCAGCTGCCATTCCAGGAGCCAGAATATTCTGAACTCTTCATCCTGAAGAGACTGAAAATGAAAGAAAAACAAACCAAAGCAAAACAAAACACTTAAAACCAACAAAAGCCAGGGATGGGGATTCATGTTGGTCATCCCAGCTATATGGGAAGTGGAAATAGGAGGATGACAGTCCTGGTTAGCTCTGGCAAAAAAAAAAAAAAGTGAGAGAAAAGGACTGAGGTCATAGGTCTAGTGGCAGATCCCTTGCCTAGCAAACATACATTCAAACTTTAGTACTGCCAGAAAGCAACAATGGCAACAAAAGAAAACTTTTTTTTAAATCTAAATATGAGTTATACATTGGTAGATATTATGAAGATCAGACATACCTTCAATGAAGAAAACTGGACTAAAATAGAAAAAAGTTTTCTTTTAATTCCTGAGAAAGTGGTTTGACACTTTATTTTGAATGAGTACCATTCATACTGTAAACATTGTCTTCAGAGTGCTAGAGATAAGGCTCCATTTTTCCTTCCAGTTACCTCATAAAAAATCTAGTATTTCCATCCCCACTTCACAGATGAGGAAAATAGGCTTAAGAGCATCAAGGAACTTTTTCAAGGTCACACGGTATCAAAAAGCAGCACCGAGATTAAAAAACACACAGACAGGTTTTAGAAATTGTACTTTTAATCCTACATCATTTACCTCTTGGGAAAAAAAATCTGGCCAAATTATTATTTACATAAGACCAGGGAAGGAAGAAGATATTTGGGCCAAAAGGGCTCAGAAATTTTACTCTATGAACTAGTTCTAATTAATATAATTTGCCAATTTGGTTTTGCCAGTTTAAAAATATTTTATGAGTCCTCTCCTTCATTTTCCTTGTATGCGATTGGAATTCAGAACATTTATTTATTTGTTTATTTATTCAGTGCGAGTGCTGAAACTTGAACTCAGGGCCCATGCTGTTCTTGCTGACTTTTTAGGCCAGCGATCCATCACTTGAGCAATGTCTCCAGTCCTGATTTTTTTTTTTCTAGTTAATGGGAGATGGAATTTTGTGGAGTTTTCTGCCCTGGCTGGTTCTGAGCTGCGATCCTACAGATCTCAGCCTCTTGAGTAATTAAGATTGTAGGCATGAGTCTGCCTACCAACGCCTGGCCAATGTCAGGACCTGCAACCTGGGGCAGAAATGTCTTCAATAGTAATTTCAGTATTGAAGGGAAAGTCCCAGCCACCAAGCCCCAACTCTTTCTTTGCTGTCTCCATCCCAAGACTGAAAAGCTGATTGCTGTTGGGGAACTGTGTTCATTGGTCTAGTGGGACTCTCCCATCAGTGCACTGACACAAGTGTGCTAGATATATTCACTCTCCTGTCTTTGACATCCTCTTTCAGTTTTCTGTCTTCTCTCTCTCTCTCTCTCTCTCTCTCTCTCTCTCTCTCTCTCTCTCTCTCTCTCTCTCTCTCATACTTTATCCTTTCTATTTCTTCAAATCTCCACTTGCTGCAGAATTCTGCCCTTCTTCATGGATTATATCCTTTGATGTCCCTCTGAGGAGCCTGCTAACTAATTCCCATCACTCTCCTTTCCCTGCAGAAAATAAACTGCCCATCCTCACATCTCAGAGTAAGAATCTGCACTCTGGCTCACTGTAAATTATGGGCCTTTCTGTCTGCTCTACTCAGCATCTTCTTTCCCATTGAATTTCCCATTAAATATGCTTTATCAAATCATGACCTGCCAGCTTTTCACAAACAGAATCATCTTTTTTTCTCTCTGTCTCTCTGTCTTTCTCTGTGTCTGTCTGTCTGTTCTCCATCTCTGTCTTTCACTCAAGCAACAAATCTTCTAAACAAGCAAATCTATCATCCTCCTTAATCCCTTCTCCAGGTTCTCAGACAAACCAGTGCTCTGACTGTACATGTTGAAAACACCATCCTTCTAATTGTAGCCTTTATTAACTTAGCTTGGGTAGCATGTTTTCAGAACTAGACATGTTTTAAATTTTATGGCTAATACCTCAATATTTCCCTGCTGACTTTTGATTTGTTGTTGTTGATTTCTGTTGTTTCTTATGCAAGAAACTATTCCTTGCCCTGGCATTTGCCTATTCTTTCATATTATATTCTAAAAATTCCTCTTTGTATTTAGAACACTTGTCTATATAAGATGTACCCTGTGTGCAGGGTGAGAAGGTCTAATCTTGAAATTTTCCAAATCAAGTGTTTAAATATCTGAAATATCTGAAATATTAAATAGACCCCAGTGTGCTTTGTGGTGTTTGTGATAAACACTACATAGCCCTTGATGTCTTAATTATTTTGTCTGGCCCTTTAAAAATATTTGGCAAGTAGTAAATCAATTTCTTACACTGTTTTTGAGGCTATGATTGTTATTACACCAACTTCCCATAAAAGATGTCTTTTTGTCTCTCTGTTCAGTGTGTGTGTGTGTGTGTGTGTGTGTGTGTGTGTGTGTACACACATGCGTGCACATGCCAATACTGGGGTTTGAACTCTAGGTTTTAAGCTTTTGCTTATCTTTTTCATTCAAGGCTGATGCTCTACCACTGGAGCCACAGCTCCACTTCCAACTTTTCACTAGCTAATTAGAAATAAGAATCTCTGGGACTTTTCTGCCCAGAATGATAGTCATCAGATCTCAGCCTCCTGATTCGCACAGTTTCCAGACATAAAACCCTGGTGCCTGAGACTCTGGTTTTTCTTTCTGGAAACCAACTTTCCGTATCATGTTATCTTAATTTCTCATCTCATGTCTGGATACCCAGTACAGGGTATTTTTCCCCATTCAAATTCTAACATATTCTGCTCTGAAAATTCTGTCAGTTTTTAGAAATTTTCTCATCCATCAGAATTTAAGATCACTCAGTGATCTCTGTATAAAACACACTTAGATGTTTATTTGCATTTCAAACTTGTGACATCTTTAAGGCATCAAGTCTTTCATCCACAAAATGATATATCTCTTTATTAGCGTAGGCCTTCTTTTATGTACTTTGTAAAATTTTAAAGTTTTCGCTGTAATAGCTCTGCATATCTTCCACAGATTAAATCTTAGATGTGTTCACGCCATCTCCTTTATATCTCTTACCTCTTTTATTTTCCCCTCTCTTGCTGCTCTGCATGTGGGTAATTTTCTGAGATTCCGTTTCAGCTCACTAAATCACTCTTCAAATGTGCTTAATCTGCTATTTAACATTCATTGGATTTTTTTATATCAAGGCTTGTAATTTTATATCTAGAAGTTTTATTTTATTCCTTTGAAAGGATGCCTGTTCTTAACACTTAGGTTTTTTTTCCCTCTAATGCTTATTTTACTCATCTAATCCTTTCAACATGTTTGCTTTCTGGTACTTTTCAAGTTTTCTACTCACTCAGGACATGAGTATTTTTATTTTATTGTGTGTGTGTGTGTGTGTGTGTGTGTGTGTGTGTGTGTGTGTGTGTGTGTGTGCTGGTCTTGGGGCTTGAACTCAGAGGCTGGGTGCTGTCTCTGAGCTCATTTGCTTGTGGCTAGTGCTCTAGAACTTGAGCCACAGATCTACTTTTGGCTTTTTGGACATAAGAGTTTCACAGACTTTTGAACCTAGGCTGGCTTTGAACTGCAATCCTCAGATCTCAGTCTCTTGAGTGGCCAAGATTATAGGTATGAGCCACTGGTACCCAGTATTTTTCATTTTTATCTCCTTCATAATTCTACTGCAGTCATGTGAATCCAATGAATCTTTTATAATAATAAAGTTTCTATGCAATGCTTCTTTTTCTTTTTTTATTGTTTTACCAATTTCCTTCTCTGTGTGTCTGTGTGTCTGTGTGTTAGCATTATTGTATTTGTTATATTTAGAATACTGTCACAGTGCTGTCTTACCCTGAATACTCCAGCAGTATGTAAGTGTTTCCACACAAAAATCAGCTGGATTCACAGGCAGAAACAATCCACTTTCTTGGTGTATCTTAGATGATTCTCATTCATTCCTTCAACAACCTCAGTTCCATCTCTGACCCCTTCAATTTAAAATAAAGAAAGAGAGGTTATATAATGCCTTTAAGATCACTGAAAAATCAACATTCTGTGAAGAGGATTATTCAGTAGGAAAAGAAATTATCAATGTTTTTTGAAAGAAGAAAATCAGCCAAATTTATAAACTCAAAAGAAATTACCTAAGATAAAATTTATATATTTTCTGAAAGAGTGAAAAAAATAAAACAAAATAAATATAACTTTCTATAAAGAGAAACAAAGTAGAGGAATGTAGAGTTTTCGTTTGTTTAGGTTTCTGTCTTTTCTGTTTTTAAATTTTACTTTCTTGTAACATGCAGTACAGAGAAGCTAGTTACATGAGTAAGGTAATGAATACATTTCTTGTCAAGCAGTGTTACTCCCTCCTTTGTTTTTTTCCTACCATCCCTTCCCTCTTCTCCCCTACCTTCCCCCACACCTCCCCCCCACAAAGTTGTAAAGTTCATTTCCGATATAATGTCTTGTGAGTATCATTGTTGCAATGGGTCATCCTGTGTCCTTGTTTCAGTATTTTGTTATTCCCCATTCCATCTCCAAATTAAATAAATGTATATACAAGAAGCAAGGTACCAAAATCAAATATAGTGACAACAAGGATATAGCATAGGAGGAGGAACATGCAAAAGACACAAAAAATAGCACATAGTACATTATAAACAACAATAACTTCTGGGCTTGAACTTGAGGCTTGAGTGCCATCCCTGAGCTTTTGTGCTCAAGACTAGTGCTCTACCACTTAAGCCACAGCTTCACTTCCAAGCTTTTTAATAGTTAATTTGATATAACACTCTAAAAGAATTTCCTTCCCAGGCTGGCTTTGAACCACAGTCTTTAGATCTCAGCCTCTTGACTAGCTAGGATTACAGGCATGAGCCACCAGTGCCCAGCTTAGACAGTTTAGATCATTGTCTTCTTTTTCATAACAAAGTACTGACAGCAAGAATGAATATGTCATTCAAATATAACAGAAACACCTCAATAAACCACTTGCAGTCTACATTCCTGTCTCCTGCCCCTTGCCCCCCCCCCACACATGTGTAAGACCCTCCCATCTTACATCAGCTGGAACTGTCACAGTGACCAATGACAATGACATAAACAGCCATGAAAGGCAGAATTCCAGGTGGCTGGTCACTTTATCCTAAGAGATACCAAGAGAATAGTTCAAGCATTATTTATGTCTCAGAGGAGAAGATTAAAGGAAGAGTTTCCTTTATATGCCTCAAATTATTTAATAACTAGTAATTGTTTAAGCTGTATACCTATAATTATTTCTAGATATATTCGAGGAAAAGCCCTTTGAGCTTTTTGTACATCAGTCTCTGGCCTCTCCATCTCTCCATGGCTCATTGGTTGTCTTGGAGAATGTTGAGGAGAGGCCAGAGAGCATGGAGGCCTGGTCTTCCTGCCTCATGAGTCAAACAGTGACAGTTTGTCAACTCAGTCAAAACTTACCTCTGCTGGGCACTGAGGCCCACACCTCTAATGCTTAATACTCAGGAGGCTGATATCTGAGGATCAAGGTTTGAAGCCAACCCAGGCAGGAAAGTCTGTGACATTCTTCCCAATTAACCAGCCAAAAGACACAAGTGGAGCTGTGGCCCAAGTGGTAGAACTCCACCCTTGAGTGGAAAAGCCAAGTGAGAATGTGAGGCCCTGAGGTGAAACCCAATTTTGGCACATACCTACCACAAAACTTATTTCTACCCTTTACCATAACCAGAAGTGTTGGAAATTCCTAGGGGAAGTAGTGGCTGTTCATAATGAAATGTTGCTAAGACACATAACAGAAATACTGAAAATTAGATGACTGTCCCAATGGGCTGGGTGAGGTCTCCAGGGAAAGATTTATATGTGAGAAACATTCTTAAGTTGTTTAAAAAAATTCAAGAAAAGAAACATCAGGAAATAGATGCTTAAAAGGGGAGAGCAGTAGATGAACCGAGGAGGGAAGAATGCAGTCTTAGAATAAAATAGTATCATTTGCAGCGAAATAGATGGAACTAGAACAAATCATGTTAAGTGAGGTAAAGCCAACCTCAGAGAGAAAAATGACATGTGCACTCTAAAATGAGGCAATTAGATCTAAAATACACCAGGATATGATAAACTGTACAAGAATCTAGATACTCACACACAGTGAGACCAAATGAGGATATTCTTAGGAGAGAAATACAAAAATGCCTCTCATACTTATATAAAATTATATATATATGAATATATATCAAAACAAGCTCCAAGATATGGAAAAAGGAATCTCTCTTTTATCTACATTTTTTGATGATTCTGTCTTCTTTATGTACATGTATTCATGTGTATATCTTAGGGAGGATGGTGTGAGGGCACAGAACTCAAGGGAAAAAGAATGAAAAAGTGCAGCAGTAGAGCTCACTGGACACTGATGAAAATGGACTATACAACTTGTGGGTGGAGATGGAAGGGAGGAGCTAGGAGAGAATGAGGGAACAGACGACACTGTATGAAAGGAAATGTACTCATTATCTGACTCATGTTATTTTTATTTCTTTTTTCCATATATATTTTTATTGTAAAAATACTGTGTAGAGGGGTTACAGTTACATGAGTAGGGTAATGAGTACATTTCCTATCGAGCATTGTTACCTCCTCCTTTGGTTTTCCCCTATCATTCCTTCCCTCTCCATCTTCCCATTTCCACCCTCCCCCCTCCAGAATTACAAAGTTCATTTTCAACATAGTATGTTGTACATCTTATTGTTACCATGGGTCAACCTGTATACATATTCAAGTATTTTGTTATATCCTTTCCACTCTCCAAATTATAAAAATGTATATACAAGATGCATGACACTGGAATCAGATACAGTGAAAACAGGGGTTATACCATGGGGGAAGAACATACAAAAAAAAGAATCCACATTATCCATCATAAATACGTTAAAAAAACAATAGCAAGAAAGAAAAAGAACAGTTGTGTCCCTTTCTTGGGGTTCATTTTGTTTAACATCATCTTATATGGTCATATGTACATAGAATTTGACCTTTTTTGCTTGTCCTAGACATGTACTAGTTATTGCAAATAAGGGAAACCATGGGACCTATGTTTCTTTGGGCCTGGCTTACTTCACTTAATATAATTTTTCCCAGTCTTTCCATTTCCTAATAAATGGGGCAGGGACATTCTTTCTGATGGAAGCATAGAATTCCATTGTATGTATGTATGTATGTATGTATGTATGTATATATATATATCTAAATGTATTTATACATATATATATATATATATATATATATATATATCACATTTTCTTGATCCATTCATCTACTGAGGGGCATCTGGGTTGGTTCCATATCTTAGCTATGATGAATAATAATGTGATAAACATGGTTGTGCTGGTAGCTTTGGTATGACCTTGCTTGTGATCATTTAGGTAAATGCCTAAAAGTGGGATTGCTGGGTCATAGGGGAACTCCATGTGGAGTCTTTTGAGGAACTTCTATACTGCTTTCCAAAGTGCTTGAACAAGTTTACACTCCCACCAACAATGCAGTAGGGTTCCATTTTGGCCACATCCCCTCCAGCATCTGTTGTTAGTAGATTTCTTGATGATAGCCATTCTAACTGGGGTGAGGTAGAATCTCAAATGTTGTCTTGATTTGCATTTCTTTTATGTCTAGAGAGATGAGCATTCCTCCATGTGTCTATTGGACATTCTTATTTCCTCTTCAGAGAAATCTCTCTTTATGTCTTTAAGCCACTTATTAATTGGACAGTTGTTTCTTTGAGGATTTGTTGTTGGGGGATTTAATTTTTTGAATTCTAAGTATATTTTAGATATGAGACCATTGTCCATTGTATGGCTAGTGAAGATCTTCTTCCAATTCATGGGCTTTCTATTGATCTTACTAGCTATGTCCTTTGCCATGCAAAAAGCTCTGCAGGAATTATTCACCATAGCCAAGATATGGAATCAACCCAGATGCCCCTTAGTAGATGAATGGATCAAGAAAATGTGATACATACATATGCACAATGGAATTCTATGCCTCCATCAGAAAGAATGACATTGCCTCATTTGTTAGGAAATGGAAAGACTTGGAAAAAATTCATATTAAATGAAGTAAGCCAGGCCCAAAGAAAAATAGGTCCCATGATTTCCCTTATTTGCAATAACTAATATTTTCTAGGACAAGCAGAAAAGGTCAAAAGCTATGTACATAATACCATAAAAGATGATGCTAAGCAAAATGAACCCCAAGATAGGGACACAAGAGGGTTTAACCTTGTTGCTGTTGTTTTTAATGTACTTGTAATGTACTGTGTGATTTTTTTGTTTCTTTTGTATGTTCTTCCCCCATGGTATAACCCCTGTTTTCACTATATTTGATTCCAGTGCCCTGCATCTTGTATATACATTTTTCTAATTTGGGGAAGGGAAGGGAAATAACAAAAAGCAGAAATAAGGATTCAGGCTGACCCATTGTAACAATGATATGTACAAGACACTATGTTGAAAACAAACTTTACAACTTTGGTGGGGGGGGGGGGGGGAGGGTGGAGAAGTTGGGGAGGTGGGAAGGGAAGGGATGGTAGGGGAAAAACAAAGGAGGGGGTAACAATGCTCAATAGGAAGTGTATTCATTACCTTACTCTTATAACTGTATCCCCTTAGCGCCAGCCATGAGGGGAAGAGCTTAGGGTGCCCAGGCCTAGAATTCAGGCCCCACTACCGGACCCCCCCAAAAAATATTTTTTACAAAAGCTCTGCAGTTTCAGGCAATCAATTTTTCTAACCTTTCTTGATTTGTTGTGTTTCTGGTTCTCTATTAACAAAATTTTGGCCTGTGCTTAGGAGCCCTAGAGTTTCTCCTATTCCTTCCTGTAATGTTTTCAGGGTGTCCACTTTCATTTTGAGGTCTTTGATCTATATGGAGTTGATTCTGGTGCAGGGTGATATATATGGATCTAGCTTTAGTTTTCTACAGGTTTTTAACCAATTTCTGGCTCATGTTATTGTAATCCCTTTGTAATCACCTCTACAATAACAATAAATAATTTAAAAATAATTCAATGCATATTCTACAAAAACAAGCAAAGTGAAGGAAAGGTTGGATTGGGAGAGATGGGTGAGAATGTCGAAAGTGGTGTCATTGATCAAGAAGCATTATATTCATAAATTGCTTTTTTGAATGGCAACATCTTTATACAACTACATAAAGATAATATATAATAGTAGTAATTGTAATAGCAATAAAATGGATCCATAAATTTAAAATATCTAAATCCAAACCTTAATTTCTTCTTTTTTTTGAGGAACTTGATTTTTAAAATCATCTAAGAAATTTGATGTGAAAGCATGAAACGTATAAAAAATGTTAAACTTTAGGTGAAGTTCACAGGTATGAAATGAGGAGGGATATGGACCACAATTAACCACAAAAGAACACTTATTTTACTCTGCACACTGGGTGCTTCAAAGTAGATTAAAGGCATCTTGGACAGGAGAGATCTGCAAGCAAATGAGGATCACATCAAAACTCTATAAAGAGTTTGTATGCCTAGTTAAATGATTTGTTTTTTTCCTTTCCCCTCCACAAATTATACCAACATCAAATACAGTGAAAACAGGGGTTATAGGTGGGGGAGGGACATACAAAGCAACATAGAAATCATCTTATAAATATGTTAGAAACAATTGCATGAAAGAAAAAAAAACATTTGAATACTTATCTTGGGGTTCAGACCCATTGCAACAATGAGATGCAATGAGATACAAGTTGTTATGTCAAAAAACAAACTTTACAACTTTGGTGGTGGGGAGGGAGGATCGGGTAGAGGGAGGTGGGGGGAGGATGGGAAGGGATGGGAAAGGGAAACAAAGAGGAGGCAACAATGCTTGATAAGAAATGTACTTGTTATCTTGCCCATGTAATTGTAACTCCTCTGTACGGTATTCTCACAATAAAAAAAAAAAGAAAGAAAATCACAGACTTTCCTGCCAGGGTTGGCTTTGAGCCTTCATCCTCAGATCTCGCCTCCTAAGCAGCTAGGATTATAGGCATGAGCCACTGGCTCCGGCTTATAACTTTTGATTTACGTTTTTGCTCCAAATAATGGAAGTCACAGGTTGTGGGGTTTTTTTTACTGCTATGGTTAATATTAAATGTGGGTAGAATAATTTAATTATATCCACATTTATTAACTTATCTTTGTTTATAAAAAGCTTTATATTTCTATCTTCCATCTCTCTTTAGTATCTTTGCGGATATTGAAAATAAGAGCTCAATATATTATAATCAATTATAGTTCTTTTGACAAATTGTCCCCGACTTGGTTAGTGTTGACTCCAGAATTTTATGATCCCATATTTCCCTACAACTACGCTAAGCACTTTCTTGCTTTTAGCATAATGCTAACCATGGACTCATTTCCTAGTTTTCCTGACCCACACATAAGAGCTTCAGTAGCAATAAGCCAGACCCAAAGAAATATAGGTCCCATGGTTTCCCTCTTTTGCAATAATTATTATATGTCTAGGATAATTTTACCAGATGAGCAGAAAAGCTCAAAAACTATGTACATATGACCATATAAGATGATGCTAAGAGAAATGAACCCCAAGATACGGACATAAGAGGTCTTTCTTTGTTGTTGTTGTTTAAATATACTATGTGATTTTTTTGTTTCCTTTGTATGTTCTTCCCCCCATGGCATATTCCCTGTTGTCACGGTACTTTGATTTGGTACCCTGCATCTTGTATATACATTTGTCTAATTTGGAGAGGGGAAAGAGGAATAACAAAACACTTAAACAAGGACACAGGATGACCCATTTCAACAAGGGTACCCACAAGACAGTATATTGTAAATGAACTTTACAACTTCAGGGGGGTAGGGGAGGAGTGAGGGAGGTGGGGGAGGGAAGGGATAGTGGGAGAACAACAAGGAAAGGGGTAACAATGCTCAACAAGAAATGTACTCATTGCCTTACTCATGTAATTGCAACCCCTCTGTACAGCATCTTTACAATAAAAGAAAAGAAAAAAGAAAAAAATAAAGAGTTTGTTAAAAGAGGACATAAATAATACGCAAATAATAAGTAATAATGATAAGTAAAATGGCAGAACATAAGCAATCTCTACTTGCAAAAATGATTGAGACTTCACCAAAATAGAAATTTTAATCTAGTAGTTCTTATTACTCCAAACTTCCAGGGAATAAGGAAACCTTTTTCTAAAAACACAATAGGTGTTAGGAAATCTGGAAAATAAAACAAAAAATAGTATTTAGGCAAATACACCACCTCTTCACAAAAGTTATAAAAGTACAAAGAATAGATTTCTCACTAGTCTGGATAGTACTCAAGGAGTATGTATTGATAGACAAACTGGGACTCTATCAAGCAAAAAGTTTCTAGGACCCTGATATTGACACCGATGTAACTTTCACAAGATTGTAGTAATACAAACTAGGTAAATATGCCCAGAAAAGCCATCAAATAAATGGGGCCCAAATAGACACTCAAAGTAAAATCTTTCATATATTAGACTTTATTTGATGTTCAAGGTGGCATTGAGCACTAGGATGAATGGCTGGTCAATAACTTTTGATCTGATGAGCTGTTTGAAAAATCACATTATCCATTTGTATCTCATTGGAGGAAAATAAAAAAGACATTCTTTAACCCTGGTTTAGGGACTTGATATCCTAAGGACATCAAAGCCTCTAAACCTTAAAGCATATGAATGATGAAAGTGGCTGAATGGCTGCATAATTTAAGCTGAAATTAACAAAGATAACTTATAAAACATGAAGTCAAGTAAGGATTAACACCTGTAATGGTTTTATTTTTATTTGTTAATTTTATGCCTGCAATGGGCTTTGGACTTAAGGCCTGTGTGTTGTCCCTTACCTTTTTTTCACAAGGCTAGTGTTCTGCTACTTGAGCCACACCTCCACTTCTGACATTATTTTTTTACTGGTTAATTGGAGATCAGAATCTCATAGACATTTCTGCCTGGGCTGGACTGGCTTCGAACCATGATTATCAGCTATTTGCATACTTAAGATTACAAGCATGAGTCAGCAGCTCCCCGCTTCTGTGATGGCTTTACATAATTTATTGAAACTTTTTGGCCTTCTTCCTAGTAAACATAGTCTGTTGCCTGGTTCCTCAAATATTGAATATGGGTGAGTCTGAATTCCTTGTCTCTGATGAACAGAAGACAGAGAGAAATGACTCTTTTAGTCACAACAAGGTTGTAAGAAAGGCAATAAAGTTTTTGTCTGAATCCCTCTTGAGATGTTTGCCCTGGGAACTTAGGTATGTGGTAAGGAAACCCAGACCACAAAACATGCTGTATGGACCAATGCAGCCAAAAGTTCCACCAATTTACAAATTGGAAGTCAGCTTAACTAATTGGTTTGGAGGTAAGGATGTCTTCAGCTGGTTCTACCTCCAGGTTTTGATGGGGTCCAAATGAATGTAGGAAGTCCCCAACAAATGTCATAAATTCCAAACATGTGAATCAGATGAATATTAGTCCTCTGTGGTATGTGTGTGTGTGTACTAAGGGCTTGGGCACTGCCCCTGAGCTTTTGTGCTCAAGGCAAGCACTCATCACTGGAGCCACATCTCCACTCCCATTATTTTTGGTAATTAATTGGAGATAAGAGTTTTATGATCTTTCCTCCCAGGCTGGTTTCAAACTAAGATCCTCAAATCTCAGCCTCCTGAATAAATAGGATTATAGGTGTAAGACATCAGCATCCAGTATCAGTACTTTCTTTCAAAGGAGATCTAAAACAAATTCACATTTTTTGTATTTTTTAATTGTAAAAATCTGAGGGGTTACAGTTACATGAGCATATTTTATTGAGCCTTGTTGCCTCCTCCTTTATTTTCCCCCTACCATCCCTTCCCTCCACCTCCACAACCCTCCTCCCCCACCTCCCCATCCCCCCCAGTTGCCCGCTGAAGTTGTAAAGTTCATTTTCAACATAGTGTCTCGTACATCTCATTGTTACAATGGGTCAACCTGTATCCTTAGTTAAGCATTTTGTTTTTTCCCTTCCCCTCCCCGAATTAGAGAAGATGCAGGGCATTGACATCAAATAAACTGAAAATAGGGATTATACCATGGGAGAGGAACATACAAAGCAACAAAAAAAATCACATGGTACATTATAAATATGTTAGAAACAATAGCAAGAAAGAAAAAAGATATTTGTGTCCCTATCTTGGGGTTCATTTCACTTAACAGCATCTTATATGGTCATATGTACATAGCTTTTGGCCTTTTCTGTTCTAGTTATTGCAAGTAAGAGAAACCATGGGACTTATGTTTCTTTGGGCCTGGCTTACTTCACTTGGAAAGCCTTGGAAAAAACAAATTCACATTTTAAGGCAAAATCAACGATGACAGATTTAATATAGTTAGCTAACATGTAAAATATACACAAAAATTGTTAAAAATCTAACATGGTAAACAAAGTGTAAGATTAATATGATAAATTCAGTATTTCATTCTGCTTGCTTCTATTTTTTCCACAGATGTCATTCATAACTTTGGTAATAATACAGAAAGCAATTATTTATTATAGTCCTGATCTCTGAAAGAGTGTGGTTTTGCTGGAACTGATCCAGGGCTGAGGGTTTCAGAAATGGCTGTGAGCTCCTATTGTGTTGCTGCCAATCGAATCCACACTCTGTCCAGGTGAAATCACACCTACACCTGTGTGTGGATTCCATTTCATGTTCTCTGCTGCCCTAGTCAATCATACCTGTGGTTCTCAGGCAAGCAGTGCCAGGGATACTAGACCCAAAGGAGTACGTGCATCTTCTGTGCCAAGGCTATTACTGATCCAAAGAAAATAGCTGTGTATACATATATTTCTTCTTATTTCTCATTTTGATCGTTAGTTTCTTTTATCCCCAGAACACAATCTATTAAGAATGTAAGTGAATGTAAAAGGCAGATGTGTTCATTTTATTATTGAAAGAATGTTATGGAAAAAGGAACATTTTCACTTTGATTCTGAATTAATTATTTTTTACTAAACACTTGGTACATAGCAGTTCATCCTTGGCTAGACAAATGATTATTTTATCTTGAGGCATTAAAAATAAGAGGTATGAACAGATGTATTCCATAGAGAGGAAACATGATTTGTGTATGAGTTGTTTTAGTCACAGTCTATGAAAATTATGTTTTTACTACTTCCCCACACTGAAATAATTCTATGTTAGTACAGGCATAACATTTTTCTGAATACAATAATATACAAAATATAATATTATAAACCATAAGACCAAACTTCTTCAAGGTTAAGGCATATGCAGGCCATAATACAAAGTTCAGTATAGGTATACATATATACATATATATACACACATGTATACATGTGATGTTAGTATATATATATATATGTGTGTGTGTGTGTGTGTGTGTGTGTGTGTGTATATATATATATATATATATATATATATATATATATACACATATATCAGAGGATTGACATGATACAAAATATATTGTCCAAAATGATGAAATGAATTTAGCAATCAATAAAACCAGGATAACTGGGAAATTGTAAGGTTAGTGTACATTAAAGAATGCATTCCTAGCCAGGCACTGGTAGCTCACACCTGTAGTCCTAGCTACTCAGGAGGCTGAGATCTGAGGATCATGGTTCAAAGCCAGCCAGGGCAGGAAAGTCTGTGAGATTCTTATCTCCAATAAACTACCAGAAAACTGGAAGTGGAGGAAGTGGCTCAAGTGGTAGAGCACTAGCCTTGAGCGGAAGAGCTGAGGGACAGCACTCTGGCCCAGAGTTCAAGCCCCATGACCAACTGAAAAGAAATGCAATCCTAAACAATTAATGCAGTAAGAAAGAAACTGTGAGGAAAATTGGAAAATAAATTAAGGTAGATAAAAAATGAAAGCAAAACATAATAAAATTGATGAGATTTTGCTCCAATCTTAAGAACTAGAAAAAGCACAGCAAGCTAAATTTAAATAAGCAGAAGGAAGTAATGGTGAGTAGTGCAAAAGTCAATAAAATAGATAATAGGAAAAAAGGACAAAATTGTGAACTCTAAATGTTGCTTCTTCTAAAACATCCATAAGCTTAGCAACTGTCTACTTGAAACTAACCAAAAAATGTCAGAGAAGACTCAAGTGTTACAGTCAGAAATATAAGAAAAAAATGTAAGTTCCAGCCAGCTAAGGAGATTATAAATGAATATCATGAATAAATTATGCTAACAGAAAGTTGTTGGCAAATGTTTATGATATCTGTATGTCTTGCAGTCCATTTTTTTAAAAATAATTCAAATGCCAGTTGACTAATGAGTAGACCAACGGGTGGTATGGAATACTAGTTGGCTCCAAAGGGGAGAAACAGTACTTACATGCTGCACTATGAATAAGCTTTTTATGAAGAGGAAGTCCATTGTGAAAAAGCTATGCTCTATGATGTAAAATGAAACTTTCCAGGATAGGCAAATCTATGGAAACAAGAAGTGAATTCAAGCTACAAGTAAGATCAATGATATATGTACTAATTTGAGTGTAATGATTTTTTTAAATTTTATATATATATTTTTTTTTATTGTGAGAATACCATACAGAGGAGTTACAATTACAAGGGCAAGACAATGAGTACATTTCTTATCAAGCATTGTTGCCTCCTCTTTGTTTCCCCTTCCCATCCCTTCCCATCTCTGCCCACCTTTTAAGTGTGAGGAAAATGTTTTAAATTTATGTTATGGTACTTTATACACACAAGTCTCTGAATATACCAAAAGCCACTAACTTGTATCACTTACATGAGTAAATTTAAAGATGTGTGAGTTATATCTCAAAAAATTTTTTGTTGTTTGGTTACAAAAAGAACTCTAAGTCATATCCTATTGCTTAAGAACTTATAAACTCAAGATATGTACAGCCACAATGGCTTACTGAGCATTGGTAAGAAGAAAAATCAAGTATTTCCATAGGCTCATGAATTGGAGAAGAATCACTTTCTTTTTTCATAGGATGTAAAGGAGGAAGACATGCCAAATCATAATAGGTTCAGAACTCATTGTTATCAAGTTGCCTACACATTTGAGATATTCTTCAATATATATGCATCTGAGACAATCCTGCAGCATTCAATATATTATTAGCACAACATTGGGCTGCATTTAGTTACTTTTATCTGCTCTGATGGTAAAAGTCAATCACGAAAGAGAAGAGTTCCTACACACCGGAGATTATATCTTACCTGTCATTAAATTCCTTAGGATCTGGAGACTATAATATATGTTCAAGTATTGCCACAAGAAAATAAGACTCCAGAACAGACTCCAGAAATGATCTACCTTCCGGTTTACCTAGCATTATCTTCTGTCATTCACTGGCTAAGGTAACTGATGTTCAGTGCTACTAAGGTATTAATCAAAAGATAGCAAGTAAAGAACAAAGCTCAGTTGTCTAGGCTTCCTAAAACTAAGTTTTTTTAGCTGGTGCTGGTGGCCCATGCCTGTAATCCTAGCTACTCAAGAGGCTGAGCTCTAAGGATCACCATTCAAAGCCAGTCCAGGCTGGAAAGTCTGTGAGACTCTCATCTCCAATTAACCACCAGAAAACCTGAAGAGGGACTGTGGCTCAAGCACTCACCTTGAGCTGAAGTGCGCAGGGACAGCCCCTAGGCCCAGGGGTCAAGCCCCACGACTGACCAAAAACAAGACAAAACAAAAAAACTGACTTTCTTTACAGTAGGCTATTTAAGATGCAAAATCAAGTATCTTACCTATGATAAAATGGTCATAACCTGGACCCTGGATCAACACTCCCAGGGAACTTGGCAGGACTGTACATTCTCAGGTTTTAAAAAGACATAGGGAACCCCAGGCTCAGCAATTTGTATTTGAGTAAGCCTTCCAGAAGATTCTGGAAAATTCAAGAACAACTATATTACTGAAATCAACTTTTTGAGCTCCACTTTACAAAGTAAGATATGGAGGGTAACCTAGTTTCCTTCACTTTTTTTTTTAGGTCGCAATGTTATCCTTCCAAGGACTAGCACCTCTTCATGAATTGACAAATCATACATCCTGATAGGTTTCCCCTGATGTTGGTGGATACATTGAATAAATGGAAGCATAAAACATAAAGAAGTTCAGTGAGTCTCCCAGTTTTCCCCAAGAACTGAGGTCATTCTGTGAAGCTAAGATTCATCTCCATGAAAACAGGCCCGGTCCAACCCTTCAAAAGAGAGAGATTGATCCTCATATTTTAAACCTGGGCCTGAGAAGACAGGCAAAACACACGGATGCCAAAAGCCTCATGCCTCATTCTAGAAGGAAGTCATTTTTAGGTTTCCAAGGAAACAGAGAAATATGGGGTTTGAATCCTGACTTGAACTAGATCCAATTCTGAATCCAGGATCTTCACTGGAAGGGAAGATTAGAAATGGTGCCAGAAAGAAGAATTTATCTGGCCACCCTATGGAAAAGACAGAACAATAGGCAAAAGCTAGTCTGCCAACTGCACAAATTCTCCTAATTATTTTGTAAAATGCTAAACACATTGTTTCCAACAGATGAGTTAAATAGAGGAGGAGAGTCTCAGTATTTAAAAAAAAATGCCTTGGGGGGGGGGGTGACAGAAATGCACAGTGGTAAATATCATTAAAAGAAGCCCAGGGAGCCTCTTTTGGGCAATAACGTACTATAACTGGTAACTGACAGCCAATATAGGGTTGCTTTTGCATAAATATACAATCATATGTGCCAGAGAACAGAGTATAATATTTCTAAAACAATTAAGACCAGCTATAGATCATCTCAATTATGAATTTCCCACATAAAAATGAAACCTAAATGGAAGACAAAACAAGAAGAGCCCTGGAGCTATGTACTTTAATGAAAATGATAAATTTAACCACCAATTAATCTCTTAAGAAAAAAGCTGATAGTCTCAGCTAACAGTGCCCAATATTATTAAGACCATAAAATGGCTGAAGATTCATCCCTTGGACACTAATTGATCATCAATGAGATTTATCCAATGACTTTTCAGTTAAGAAAGCAGAATAAAAAGCCCTCTGGCTAGTAATTAATCATTTTTTTAAGTAAAGGGTCCATTTTGATGTTGCATTGATTATTTTATTGCATTTTAAAGGCTTTTTCCATCAGTAATAAAGGTATACAAGTAGTTGCCCGTATTTTCAAATTAATAGATTTAAGAGCAATTTTAGGATTATAGAAAAGTAGAACAATATGGATAAAATTGCCACAGATTCCCTCCTACACAGTTCCCAAATTTTCCCTGCTAGTAACATCTTGCATTGATGTAGTACTGGTACATTTTAGAGTCTGATGAAGGTCTGTGTGTTAATATTTTAGTTCCTCGGGAAGCACTATTGAAGGAAGCTGGTTCGGCTAGTGTGAGGTCTATAGGCCCGCAGTAGTGTGCCTTGATAGGGATTATGGGACTCTGGGCTCTTCTTATGTTCCTGATTTAGTTAGTATAGAAGTGAGTGTTTCCCCTAACATGTGCCCCTGCTATGATGTACCATCCTATCCTAACCAGAGGCCACACAATTGGAGCTATGCAAACTTGGACTTGAACCTCTAAAACTGTGAGCCAATAAAATCCAGCTCAAATATTTTGTTATAGCAACACAAAGCTATCACAGGTACCAAAACCAATATATTTATTATTTACTAAAGTCTATGGCTTACATTAGTGTCAGTCTACTTACATTTTCTGAGGTTTTCTATGGTACTAAAACATATGGCTTGCTAGGCAGGTGGTCTACCACTTGAACTATGCTCCCAGTTCACAAATTCTGAGTTCTGAAACATGTATAATGATGTTTGTCATGCAAATACTTTTACTGCCCTGAAAATTTCAGCTCTATTTATTCTCCCCACTCTCCAACTCATCCCAGAACCCCTTAGCAAACCTCAATCTTTTCCCTGTATCCACAGTTCTGCTTTTTTTCAGAATGCCATGTAGTTGGAGTCAAGGGTGATATAGCCAGAAGTGGAGCTGAAGAGCTGAACGACAGTGCCCAGGCCCAGAGCTCAAGCCCCACGACCAACAGAAAAACAGAAAGAAAGAAATTATGTATAAATGAATATTGAGAGAAAATTAGAAATTACAAAGAAATTTCTCTGGTTTAAAATCAAAAGGATACTTTGAATAACAAATGAAATTTCAAATCAGAAATGAGTCTAATGTATGTAATTCAGAAACTTTCCAAACTAAATACAAGATAAACTATTTCCCAACATTTTCTGGCACATAAACCCCACAATTTACAAATAAAAGAACATCAGTTACAATTAGACTTCTTCAAGAAGAAGCAGCAGCACTTCAATACTTTATTAAATCCTGTAGGAAAACAAGAAAGGTTTTTACACAAATAAAGAAAACAATAAAGGTAAGGAAAAGGCAAAACCATAAAGGCAAACCAACAGAGAAGTTGGTTTCATTTCAGGGATGCAAGGATAGTTTAACATAGGTAAATCAATAACCACAACACAGCACATAAACAGGATCAAGGACAAAAATGACATAAATATCTCTATTGATACAAAAGAAGATTTTGACAATAATCAACACCTTTTTTTTTGGTTGTTTGTGGGGCTTGAACTCAGAGCCTAGGCATTCCCCAAGTTCATTTTGCTCAAGGTTAGCATTTTACCACTTTGAAACACAGCACTACTTCTGGTTTTGAGCGGTTAATTGGCAGTAAGAATCTCATGGGAACTTTTCTGGCAGGGCTGGCTTTGAACTGTTATCCTCAGATCTCAGCCTACTAAGTAGCTAGGATTACAGGTGTGAGCCAGAGGTGCCCAACTTCAACACCTTTTAAACATAAAAAGTTAATCAAACTAGGAATAGGGAGAACTTAATTCAGTATAATGAAATCTACATATCACAGGCCTATGTCCAAAATAAAGTGGGAAATTTGAAATATTTATACTAAAGTCAGGGATGAGACCAGGACATCTAGTTTACCTATGCTTTGATGATACAGTACCAGACAGATTTCCTGGGCAGAGCAATAATCAAGTGAAATGAACAGATGTGATCTAAATTGAGAAGGAAAAGATCAAATTATCCCTATCCAGAGATGATATGATTCTACACTTAAAAAGCAATGAAGATGTCTTTTAGGTCTTAGACACTTTTGGCAACACAAAAGTATATAGTAGCAACACACGTAAGTCAAGTGCTCATCTGTAAGGTAAGAATGAAGAGGCTGAAAACGAAATTAGGAAAAACAATTCCATTCACAATTACCTCAAAACAAAGAATACCATGGTATATACTTTACTGAGGAAGCAAAAGACCTCTACAAGAATCCAATTAATATTGGGCAAATAAACAGTTCTCAGAAAAGCTGCAGATATATAGTCATATTATATATGAATACTATATATTTGTATATATTATATAATATAAAGTGTGTATGCATATAATATGATGATATATACTATATAAATATTTACATATTATAAAAACATACATATGTGGGTGTATATATAAAAAGATTTAAATATTACTATATATGTACATATAATATATGACTATTAATACACTGCAAATTCAGTAGAGAAGCAAAATGAGTAGGACAGAGAAAGATGCATGTATTTATAGCCATAAAGGACAGAACATAGTAGAGGAGTGTCTCATAAGAGTATAGAGAATGAATATGGGTTATGGAGAATGGGTGTATTGTGGAATATCACCTACAGGCTATAACACCAGGGAAGCTGTGTTGGAATTCAATGTGTCCGACTGATCTCTTTCATTCATGCACCATGGTTCAATACCAGCATCATTCTTCAGCACACTCCGCTAAGTCCCAGTCCTTTGGACAGCCTGCAGTTGCTTGTCTAATTCTTGTCACAAGGTTGCCCTCTGTCCAGCAGTAACTGCATTGAATTGGAGTCCTTTATTCACCCACCTTCATCCTTATGAAGTCCTCAAAGTGCTCTTCTCTGAAAGAGCTCTGGATCCCAAGAGAGTAACATAGTATGTTTTATATTACCAGCACCAGATACCAATTAAGTTGAGTTAATCTGGATTTACCTGCACTAAAAATCTTCTTATTAGATAGTACAATAATCACCTGAGCTGTTTACTGATCTTCACATACAACAATAACTTGTTTTGTTCCTTAGAGGATCTGTGTTCAAGCCATGTGAAACAATGGGGCACACTCACCAAAGAACAGAAAGTCATTCTCACTGGGCTCACGTGTTGTTGATTTTCTAATTTCATTAGGTTGGACATGTTGAATGGTAGAGCCTTGAACTCTAGAAATCAACTGTGAACAATGTCAAAGAAGATCTTACTAACCCTGCTACAAAATGTTTATTTCCTCTAAAGAACTCTCTATACTTCCACTCATTATTTCTCCAGTTTCTTGGGAAAGAAGTTTCTATGTAGAGCCATGTTTTAATTAGGAAAATGTTAAGGTTTTCACCCACACTGTTAACCTTAGGTCAACTTGTTTAAGTTGTTAAATTCATTGACTAAAGTAATGCAGATACATGATGGAGTTCCTATTATTTGAGAGAAATAGAAAATACAATGTTATAATGAAGCATCATCTTTATGCAGTGTAGATTTGAAATGGGGTTTTCATGTCAAATCTTTTTAATATATCGAAATGGAAACTAGATTCTTTGCTATGTGTTTGTCATTCTTCACATAAACACAAGTAGGTCATGTAGATATAAAATAATGACTAGATGCACTTACAAATAAAAAGAACCAGGACAAATAAGAGTGATTCACAACAACAAGAGTCTAAAAAGCATCTTCATCTTAGATAACAATGGGAGAAAAATGAAACACAAGTAGAAATGAGTTTTCCATCTATTAAGTAGGAAGGGTTGGCTTAAGAAGAGATTAAGATACAGTATTCTCTGAATTAATGTATTTATCAATTATCTGCTATATCTTTTAGTCATAAATTAATTGGCTTCTTAGAATTACAAAGACAAATCAAACATACACACACACAAATAAAACTTCACCTTCAGTCCTAGAAAATGAATTCAAGACATATGAGCATGGGGAAAAACAAGTCGTTTAAGGACACAGGTGGACCTGTTGCAACAATGAGAAGTACAAGATGTCATGTCGAAAACGAGCTTTACAATGTTGGGGGGGGAGGCGGGGGGGGATTAGGTGGGGGGCTGGGGGGGAGGCTGGGAAGGGATGTGAAGGGTAAACAAAGGAGGAGGCTGCAATGCTTGATAAGAAATGTACGCATTAACCTGCCCATGTAATTGTAACCCCTCTGTACAGTGTGTTCACAAAAAAATAAAAATTAAAAAAAAAAGACATATGAGCAAAATTTAGCATGCCTGTAGATTTATTCTTGGCTGCTTTCTTCACTCAACTGTTCTTACTCTTTGCTAAGAAACTCAACTTTATAGATTTTTTTCAATATTGTCTTTGTTAATCTCCCCCAAGTTCTGATCTCTTTTTTGAGCTCGACATCAAATACCAATCCTCCACCTAGGACCTACTGCTCTATTTGCCACAATTATTACTGAGTCTATTTCAAATTTTAAAAAACCTTTTATTTATGCAAATTAATTTTAAAATCAACTCAGAAAATTAGTTAGAATTAGTTAACTTTAAAATTAATATTATTTTTAGGGAGGTGCACTGGCCCTAGGGCTTGAACTCAGGGCCTGAGCTTCTGAGCTCAGAGCTAGTGCTCTATCACTTGAATTACAACTCCACTTCCATCTCTTTGGTGATTAAGTGGAGTCCATGATCCTCAGATCTCAGCCTCCTGAGTAGCAAGGATTGCAACCATCAGCCATTGGCACCTGACTATTGATTTATTTTTGGGGGAGGGTGGGGGTCCGGTCGTGGGCCTGAACTCTGGGCCTGAGTGCTGTCCCTCAGCTCTTCAGCTTAAGTCTAGCGCTCTACCACTTGAGCCACAGCGCCACTTCCAGCTTTTTTCTTTTTGCTTATGTGGTGCTGAGGAATTGAACCCAGGGCCTCAGACATGCAAGGCAAGAGCTCTACCACTGAGCCACCTTCTCAACCCTGATTTATTTTTTTATATTCAAAAAATCTTGAACACTATCTTGAAAGATAGTGCTCTTGATCTGATTTTAATCAATCTTCTATGATCTCTTTCTCAACCAAACCTAAAACTTGGCCAAAGAGACTACTCATCACTGACTGACATCATTGACTTCAGTCAACCCCAACAAAGAAACAGAATGAACACCTCAACAATTTCTAGCACAGTATGCCCCAGGTGATCCAGGCTATTCAATTTTTCTCTGAAAATGTTGGAGGATATGGAAAAAGTTTATTCTAGCACATTCTTGCAGACACACCCTGACCCAACACTTTCCATGACTAAGGATTCTCAAAAGCAGCTTCTTCCATGTGCCTTTTCTATGTTTCATCCCCTGACCTGGCTTAAATTCTCATTTATTCCTCCTCTTTACTTCTTCATTCTCCCCTTATAACTCCAAGTATTCACAGCCTAGATCAGAGTCAGACCAAAAGTAGACTGAAGTCTCTGCACTGTGCTGCAGTAGCCTGGACAAAAATCTGTCTTTTAGCCTTTAGCATGGTCTCTCGGAGTTCAATTTGACAGAGATAGTTTCTTGAGATCTCAAGGGCTTTGTGTAAGACATCCACTTTCCTTCTCTTTGGTACCTCTGCTGAGCCTGGCTACCAGTTTCAAGCGAATCATAGTGTGGGGTGAATGCTGCAATTCCAGCAATTCTGGTTGCATCACAGGCAATTGGAAGAAGGAAGCAGCGGAAGAAAGGACATGCCTTAAAGACACCTCTTGGAACCTATTTGTAACACTCATTCCTGTAGTTGCAGGGAGGATGGTGACGTACAGCCATTGTTCTAAGCACTCTGTAAAGTGGTGAGTTGAGGCCAACTGAAATAAAGGAGAGAAGGGACAGTAGAGCCTGTATGTTCTAGCATCCCACCTTGAATTTTGCTTCTCTTCATTTAAATATTGTATTTATATCTTTATGAGGACTGTCTGCATAGAGGGAAACTTACTACAGTGGCACCGGCCTGTGGTCTCAGTTAGGATGGGAAGCCTAAAATAAACAGATCCCTGCTTAGGTATAGATGTAGGTGAGAATAAAACTCAAAAATAACAAGTGAAAACTAGGGCTAGAGGCATAGTTCAAAGGCTAGCGCATTAGCTTAGCAAGTATGAGGCCCTGTGTTCAAACCCCACCCTCTAAAAGATAATACTTAAGAAATTTAAGCAGGATGCCTGTGACTCATGACTGTAATCCTAGCTACTCAAGAGGCTGATATCTGAGGATTGTGGTTCAAAGTCAGCCTGGGCAGAAAATTCTCCATGAGACTCTTATCTCCAATTAACCACTCAAAAACCAGAAGTAGAGCTGTGGGTCAAAGTGGTAGAGTGCTGGCCATGAGCACAAATTACTCAGGGACAATGCTCAGACCCTCAGTTTAAGCCCCTTGAACAACAACAAAAAAAAGAAAAGAAAAGAAATTCAAGAATATTAACCACTTGCTGGTGGCTAACTACTCTGGAGCCTGAGATGGGAGAATCAAAGTTTGAAGCCAAACTAGGCCAAAACTTCTGTGAGACACATCTCCAACTATTCATCAAAAAGTCAGAAAGGAGCTGCAGTGGTAGAGAGTCACTCGAGTGAAAAAACTAAGGGAGAGCTCCAGGCCTTGAGTTCAAGACCCAGTACTGGTATACACACACAAAAAGAATATTATGCTTGTAATGTGGCTTAGTGAAGAGTACTTGCCTAGCATATATGAAGCCATGGTTCGATCCTTCAGTGCCATATAAATAGAAAAGCCCAGAAATGGTGCTGTAGCTCAAGTGCTAGCGTTGAGTAAAAGAAGCTCAGGGACAGTGCCCAGGCCCTGAGTTCAAGCCCTAGGACTGGCAAAAAAAGAGTATTAATTTGTTAGTAGGAGACATTAAGAATTTCATGCTATTTTATGAATGAATTATAAATTGTTCACATACAACCTATGGGTCAACTGCTTAACTTCATCTCCAGATTCAAGTGAAATGAAATGTATGGTAATTTGTTATTTACCATATAATGAGAAAAATGTTAATTTTCTCATGGTGAAAAAATACATGTACTCATAGGTCTTGAATTCTTTCTATACATTATAATTATGTAAACATCTTCAAAATACCAATGCCTGGGCTTTACAGTATTTGTATTAAAACAAAATGTATGAGGTGGGGCATAGGCATTAATATTTAGCTTCATTTATACAGACAATTCTAACTCATCCAGCATTAAGAAAATTCTGCTATATATGAAGAGCCAAAAGCAACTTAAATAACAATAGCTCTGAGAACCATCAGAGTCTAGTAGAGTATTTAGGGTCCACAGTTGTATCACTTTGTGATTTAAGTTTGTCTAGATGACATCTTTTTGTTTTTTTCACTTTCACTTATTTCTTGTGTCTATTATATTTTTTATTGTGAAAATACTGTACAGAGGGGTTACAATTACATAGGCAAGGTAATGAGTACATTTCTTATCAAGCATTGTTGCCTCCTCCATTGTTTCCCCTTCCCATTCCTTCCCAACCACCATCCCTTCCCCCACCATCGTCCCCAACACCCTACCCCCCCAAACCCCCGCCCCCCCCCCCCCCCCCGCCCTGCTCCAAAGTTGTAAAGTTCATTTTCGACATAACAATGGGTCCACCTGTATCCCTATTTAAACAATTTGGTTTTCCTTTCCCCTCCACAAATTATACCAACATCAAATACAGTGAAAGCAGGGGTTATACCGTGGGGGAGGGACATACAAAGCAACAAAGAAATCATCTTATAAATATGTTAGAAACAATAGCAAGAAAGAAAAAAACATTTGAGTTCTTATCTTGGGGTTCATTTCACCTAACATCAACTTATCTGAACATTTCTGCTTGTCTCAGACATACACTAGTTAATGAAAATAAGAGAAACCATGGGACATATGTTTCTTTGGGCCTGGATTGCTTCATTTAATATAATTTTTCCCAAGTCTTTCCATTTCCTAACAAATGGGGCAATGTCATTCTTTCTGATGGAGGCATAGAATTCCATAGTGTGTATATACCACATTTTCTTGATCCATTTATCTACTGAGGGGCATCTGGGTTGGTTCCAGATCTTAGCTATAGTAAATAATGCTGCAATAAACATAGTTGTGCTGGTAGCTCTAGTATGGTCTTGTTTGTGATCATTTGGGTAAATGCCCAAAAGTGGGGATTGCTGGGTCATAGGGAGCTCTATGTGGAGTCTTTTGAGGAACCTCCCTACTACTTTCCAAAGTGGTTGAACAAGTTTACACTCCCACCAACAATGAAGTAAGGTTCCCTTCTGTTCACATCCCCTCCAGCATCTGTTGTTATTAGAGTTCTTGATTATAGCCATTCTAACTGGGGTGAGGTGGTATCTCAGTGTTGTTTTGATTTGCATTTCTTTTATGGCTAGGGAGGTTGAGCATTTCTTCATGTGTCTATTGGCCATCCTTCTTTCCTTTTCAGAGAAGTTTCTCTGTAAGTCTTTATTCCACTTATTTATTGGGCTGTTGTTTCTTTGAGGATTTGTTGTTGGGGTTTTTAATTTTTTGAGTTCCAAGTATATTTTAGATATGAGACCCTTGTCCGTTGTATGGCTAGTGAAGAACTTCTCCCAATCAGTGGGCTTTCTACTGATCTAGCTAGTTATGTCCTTTGTCATACAGAAGCTCTGCAATTTCATGCAATCCCATTTGTCCAACTTTTCTTTGATTTGTTGTGTTCCTGGGTCTCTATTAAGAAATTTTCAGACTGTGCCAAGGAGACCTAGGGTTTCTCCTATTCTGTCCTGTAATGTTTTCAGTGTGTCTGCTTTGACTCCGAGGTCTTTGATCCATTAAGCATTGTTTTGTTTTACTTTTTTGCAGTTAAATTTTATTTATGGCAGAGTAACTGAATGGGTAATGTATTTGCAGAGTCAAACTTCATAGCTCAACTCATATGCACAGTTGAAACTATACAAAGTAAGGTGGACACAAACTGGGTAAAAAGTGATGACTGCATGTAGAATGTAACTCACGACAATGAGATGACTCATGCTGAATGACATGTGCGCATGGCCTGACAATGGCTAACACTGGATCAGATCATCCAATGGACATTGTCTCATCTGTATCCTCACTTTCACCAGTAGGCTGTGGGATAAAACAAGACTGAGACATCACAAATATGGAATGACAGATATGGCGCCAGACTATGATGTCATAATCTGTAATACGAACACAATGACCATACATCAAGACAGATCTTAGTAATCCCTGGCAACAGTAGAAAATGCATAGCCTTTCTGATTAGTTGTTTAATGCAAGTAGACAAATGGTACTTGTTTCAAAAGGTCACATGCATTGGAAAGCAAAGTCTGAACATTTCATACGGTCCCTTCCAGTTTTATGACTTCAGCAGAGAAATTTGAGGACTGCACAAACTATACAGAATCATGCCGGCAGCATTCTAAAAAACCTTGAACTTACTCAGCTGCCCTCTGTGAAGCAATCAGTGATAAGTGATTAACATGGTGAGAAATGATTACTCACAAAAATAAGTAAAAAGTATGTTCTGTATTGCCTGGTTTCAAATGTCTAACACTTAACTATTTGATGAAAGGCCAGGCAATCAATATCATGCACTGCACAAAGCAGGAGTCTCAGCTCCATTCTCTCATTAGATATATGAAAACCTGATTACAAGAAGAGGTAGATAGCACAAAGTCACAAAATTTGTGAAATTCTCAGCTAGAATGAATCCTCAAGTCAACTAACTCCTAGCTTAAGCAGACTTGATGGATCAAATTATGGATCAAAAGAATCAAATTAAGAGCTTCAGCTGTTGATTGTTAAGAGCGTAAGTAGATAATATTTCTTCAGCCTATGAGTAAAACATCTTGGTACTCTAAATTATTTTAACTAAAATTTACAAATGAAGGAACTAATAGAGCCTGGAACTTCTACATTTCTGAAGTGACTTAGATGAATTAGATTGAAACATAATATATTAACTTAATTCTGCCTTCTGATTCTTCAATCTCTATAAAAGTGTCTAGTTAAAATGCATTTGAGGAATATAAAAATAGTAAAGAGATAATAGAATAAAAAGAAAATTATTAGATGGTTAAATAGTAGATTCATAGTTAATAGATAACACATAAACTAAAAATCAAGTCATTTGATTTTTTCCAACAATTTTCTAATGTATTATATTTCTTTACAGAGGAATTCTATGTTCATTTTTCTTTATTGCATTTTGAGTACAGAGGAAGATTATTATTTTAATGTGAAATATTTATTTGGAAAATATAAAAATAGCACTTAAATAATAAGGTTAAGATACTGCCTATACAAAACTCAGATTTGGGGGAGCTAGGAATGTGGCTTAGTGGTACAGTGGTCACCTTGCATTCATGAAGCCCCGGGTTTGATTCCTCAGTACCACATAAGCAGAAAAGGGCAGAACTGGCTCTGTGGCTCAACTAGTAATATGCTAGCCCTGAACATAAGCTCAGGGACAGTGCCAGGCCTTGAGTTCAAGTCCCAGGACTAGCCAAAAAACCCCTCAGATTTTGGTGAAAATAAAATCTTTAAGTTGGGTGCCAGTGGCTCATACCTGCAATCCTAGCTACTGAGGTGGTTGAGATCTGGGGATGGTAGTTTGAAGCTAGCCTGGGCAGAAAAGTCCATGAGACTCTTATCTTCAATTAACTACCAAAATGCCAGCAATAGAGCCAGGGCTCAAGTGGTAGACTGCTAGCCTCATGCACAAAATCTCAGGCCCTGAGTTCAAGCCCCAGCAATAGCACAAAAAATAAAAATACAAGATTAAAAAAAATACTGTCAATCAAAGAACAAAATCGGAACAATCGATCTCATGAACAGCTCTAGAAACAAATAGAAGTTGGTATGTTTGTAATGTAATATACTAATATCTTTATATTACTGTGTTAAACTACAAAGTCTCCAGTGTAGCATTCAGTGATGTAATCACTAAATTCAGGAGGCTGAGGCAGGATTGTGAATTAAAGGCCAGATTGGGTTGCACAGCAAGATCCAGTTTCAAACAATTAATTAACTCATTATTTATTTGTGAGGAAAACTGTCTTAATTGCAAGAAAATGTTTGTCCTAAAATACTGAACAAAATATAAAACTTTTCACCCACACAAAACAGCCAGCATGAAGTCAGATTTACCTTACATTCTAATTGTTTGTTTAAAAAGTATATACACAAACTTCAATACATTTCCACACCCACTGAATTCCATTTTCCTGGCTTATATGAGCTAAATAACTAAGCCATAGTGCCAATAATGTCTTTATTCTTTTTGCTCATTAAGTAAGAAAAAGAAAAGTATAAAGGAATTTCACAGCTCTAAGAATTACCTGCAGTTTGTAATTTAGTGTTTGAAGCAGGGTGGTTGGCTACGATTTTCCATGTTTGTAAATTCTTCTTGTAGCATGTACTCCTCTTGACATTCATTCATCTGTTTTCTCTTTAAATAAACATTTAAGTAACTATTTCTTTGAGACACTGAATTAAGCATTATGGTAAATGATACTATCACAGATATTTAGGAGCTTAGCTGACTGAAATCCAGATAGGTAATAAATCAGGCATTGACATTATTTGAAACCAGTGGTCATATGCTGTTACTCATTCACTTTTCTCCCCTTCATTATTTTATTCTCAAGTATGTGGGAACTTGACTGTCTGTCCTACAAGTTATTGTCTGAAAATTAATATACTATCCACCCAAATTACAATCCATGCATTTCTAGTGATTTCCTGCACTTAACAGGATAGTTTGTTCAATAAATATCTAGTATGCACATTGTTATTGCTTTTGTTGAGAATGATTTCTTTTTGTGTGTGTGTTGGGGGTCTGATCGTGGGGCCTGAACTCTGGGCCTGGGTGCTGTCCCTCAGCTCTTCAGCTCAAGGCTAGCGCTCTACCACTTGAGCCACAGCACCACTTCTGGCTTGTTTCTTCTTGCTTATGTGGTGCTGAGGAATCAAACCCAGGGCCTCAGGCATGCAAGGCAAGCGCTCTACCACGGAGCCACCTTCCCAGCCTGAGAATGATTTCTAATAGCAACCCTTTTATACACTTACAGAGCTTCAGTGACATTTAACCAACTTAAAAGAAAAATCTTCCTCAAAATCAAATATGAAATGCACAAATATGGCCTAGCTCTCTTAAAGAGATGAGAAAGCCCAAACCCCATGGTACCAAAGATGAATTAATACTAAGCTAGAAGGAAAGTGAGCATGAGCACTGGGACAAGGAGAGATACGTTCTTTGCCATGGGTTCCTGAAAAGTAACCTCGAAAGCCTTGGTGGTGTCACCTGCTCAATCAGAGTATCTTTGCTGACCTCAAACTCTATCACTAGCAGTGTGGTTTATGGTGTGGGGGAGGACCTTGGGCTACCTATAAGCTTACACACTGGAGGAGCTGGAGGCTCTGGTCAGTCATGTGACCTGATGTATTGAAGTAATAAATGGCTTTTCTGAATATCCCCGAAGATGATTCTGGTCATTTTGGGAACATCGTATATAGTTGTTATCATTTCTTCTTAGGGTTATTTCTGCTGTGTGGTGTGTGTGTGTGTGTGTGTGTGTGTGTGTGTGTGTGTGTGTGTGTGTGTGTGTGTGTGTGTGTGTGTCTGTCTGTCTGTCTGTCTGTCTGTCTGTCTGTCTGTCCTGGGACTTGAACTCAGAGTTTGGGCACTGTCCCTTAGCTTCTTTTGCTCAAGGCTAGTGCTCCACCACTTGAGCCACAGGTGCCACTTTCCTGAGGAGTCTATTGGAGTCTCATGTACTTTCCAGCCTAAGCTGGCTTCGAACCATGATCTTGAGAGCTCAGCCTCCCGAGTAGCTAGGAGTTATAGGCATAAGCCACCAGTGTTTGGCTATTTTCTTTTCTGTAAATTTTATTTTATTGTAAAGATGCTGTACAAAGGGGTTACAGTTACATGAGTAAGGTAATGAATACATTTCTTGTCGAACACTGTTACCCCCTCCTTTGTTTTTCTCCTACTATCCCTTCCCTCCCTGACTTCCTTTTATGTAATAGCATAAGTATAATCCACGTTAATGCATTTACAGTTTAAATGATAACCATTATATATTGCAATTTTTTGTGAGATGCTCCTTTGCTAATGATAAAGAGTGCAGTAGAGAGAAACCCATGAAGAAGATTTAAAGTACATTCTATGCCACTTATTAATAAAGTATTGTATACATCATGGATCCTAAATATTAACTAGGAATTAAACCTTAAAACTTTTCTAATAAGGCACCTATGAATAACTTAGGTGTTTTAAACACATTTCATTTTTCTGAAGTATTTCCGTGCATTTATTTCAATTTCTTCCTTCAACACCCTCGCTAGTAAGAACTTGTTCATACAGCCAGTCCTATTGTAAGGCCTAAAAGTTCAAGCTCTCCTAGAACGCTCAAAGTCTTGCATGTATTTCGTCCTCACCAGATATGCTACCTCCAACAAAGAAAGGCTCCCTTTAGTCTTTCTAATGTCACATGTGACTATTTGCTATAGTCCTATATATATGTGCTAATCTGAAAGATCTATGTAAGGCTTTAGGATGTTTTAATTTTATGTCTTTATTCCATACTTAAAATGCATAGGTTCTGAAATGATAGTCTAAATATGAAAAAATATTATACATATTAATCTTGTTTCCAAGAGAATTATTCTCAAACTTAAGATAAAGACATTAAGGGAATAAAATAACTTGCCCAAAGATCCAGTACTCGAAGGAAGTGGAATTTAGTGTGATTCCTGAGCTCCTGGATGGAAAGTCTTCTCTATTTTCAGCTGGTTGTTCCTCCCTAGCCTGATAGGTTTCTCCTATCTGAAAACTCAAGAGACTATTGAAATGAAAGTCCCATAAGTTCCAAGGAGCATCCCTAACTTCCAGAAAGTGCAAATCCTAATTTTCACACACCTAGCATCACCTTGCATAAGCTTTGCATCAAGTGCAGTGCGTTTGTCCCTTTCGGATAAACATATGTGTACTAAGACATTGCTGTCAATCTCATTTGTCCATTGTTGGGTGTTAAATCTTTGACCAACTTCTATTATGTAGGGCACTAGATGTCTTCTCTGTATAGTGAATAGAATGTCAGAACAGTGCTGTACACATGAAATAAACCCATTCCCTGCCATGTACATGCAAAACCTGACGTTGTAATACCACATTTCCTTCATCACACCACTTCCCCATAAACCCAGGTTGCTGTTTCACATGAAGGATACCCAAAATGGAATGATTTTGAGAGCTCAGAGTTTTTTTTTTAACCAAAGAAGAACAACAATGAACAGGATCACACTATTCCAAGGCCAGGATCTAATGTGAAAAAAAACTCACATTAAGACAACAGCATCCATTGACTTCTTTTCTCAAGCCAAAAGATTGTATATAGACTTCCTTGGCAACCATGATAGTAACAGGCTCAGAAAATAGGTTTTATGGCACTGGGTGTAAAAGAGTTCCTCTTAGGTCATTTAGCTTGTGTCAATTCCATGGTCACCATTTGTTCCAATGAGCATCTTGTAGTTAGAATGGTTTGTTCAAAAAGGGGGATATTGAGTAACCAAGCATGGCTGGTTGGTACAGTGGTAGGGGAGTAAGGGAAGGAAGACCAAGGACTAGGATCTGTTAGGAGTATATGGGGATAGTAATTTCTAATATTTGATCATGCTTACTGTGAACCCAGAGTATCTGTTTTAAAAAGAACATCTTTAGAAAGTAATGAGATACTTGCTTAAAGTTGGAAAGTGTATTGTTAAGGGTGAGGAGCTAAGAACATGAGGTTCTATTTTGAGAATGGCAGAGTACTTGAAAATAGAGAAGACTTTCCATCCAGGAGCTCAGGAATCACACTAAATTCCACTTCCTTCGAGTACTGGATCTTTGGGCAAGTTATTTTATTCCCTTAATGTCTTTATCTTAAGTTTGAGAATAATTCTCTTGGAAACAAGATTAATATGTATAATATTTTTTTCATATTTAGACTATCATTTCAGAACCTATGCATTTTAAGTATGGAATAAAGACATAAAATTAAAACATCCTAAAGCCTTACATAGATCTTTCAGATTAGCACATATATATAGGACTATAGCAAATAGTCACATGTGACATTAGAAAGACTACTGGGCTATTTTTCATTGAAAAATAATACATAAGAGCAAAATAACTATACTTGCCAAGAAGACAACATGTATAACTTTAAAAATTGATTTTTTTGTTTTGTAAAAATAATCTTCATTACCATGTCTTAGTTTTGTGTGCATATTCCTGGAAAGAATTTGCAGCTCTGCCTCATTTTTGGAAAAGCATGTGACTCTGATCCTGGTTTTGATGTTTATCTACAAGGAATGTGGAAGTTTGAAAAGAATGGATTTAAAGCACTGGATTTTGACACTGGGAAGAAATTTAAAACATCTTTTCCCAAACAAAATGCTTAAATAGGGATACAGGTTGACCCATTGTAACAATGAGATGTACAAGACACTATGTTGAAAGCGTTATAATTTAGGCGGGGAAGGGGAAGGAGAGAGGAGGAGTGTGGTTGTGGAGGTGGGAAGGAAGGGAGGGTAGAGGAAAAACAAAGGAGGAGGTAACAATACTTCATAGGAAATGTACTCATTACCTTGCTCATGTCACTCTAACCCCTCTGTACAGCAGTTTTACAATAAAAAAAGTATTTAAAAAAATAAAACATCTTTTCCCAAGTACAACCTGTCCTGTGAAATAGGAATATGTAACACAGGCTGGATGCCAGTGGCTCATACCTGTAATCCTAGCTAATCAGTGGGCTAAGATCTGAGGATTGCAGTTTGAAGTGAGCCTGGACAGGGATGTCTGTGAGACTTTTACCTCCTGTTAACCAAGAAAAACCCAGAAGTGGAGGTGGAGCCATGGCTCAACTGGTAGAGCTCCAGCCTTTAGCAAAAAAGCTACAAGAGAGTCCTCAGACCCGCATTCAAGCCACAGTTTTGGCACAAAAAATAAATAAATAATGTTTAATGTGTAACAACATTATATAACCCAGGAAAAAAAACATGTTAGATCAAATTTCTGCTATATTGAATTTTGAAGTCGAATTGGAAAATATAAAATATATTTTTAAATCCTTCTATCACTCCAATTGGTGAGGACAAAATCCCCAGTCCAGATCTTCATTGGATTGTCTTTCTCCAAATTTCTGATTTAAGGCCAAACAGGTTCAGGCTTTTCTGTCCTCCAGCAATATTGACATGAAAATCTCATAGCTGATATAATTGTTTTGCTCCCATTTTACGCACATTTAAAGTATAGAAAAAATGTTCATTATGCTAACATATTAAAAAGGGAAGAGTAAATATTTTCATATTTATGGCAAACAAATCAGCAAGATTACAACCTTTTGTTTTGCTTTCTCCATAATACTATCATGGCCCAATGATCATGAATAGGCACAGAATTATTAAAATTGATATTGGTTTAGGCACAAATACAGCGGGTGAGCAGAGAGGTACAAATAGTTTTTGTTCTCGATTTTTTAAATTGTAAATAGGAGTCTTTTTTTTCAGTTTGTTCTTAACTTGAAAAGATTGTGCAAGGGCCTTACAATTTAAAGTGCCCATCGAAGTGTCCAGTGCTTTGGACCAAAGTTGCCCCTTCTGTCATTCCCCTCTATCCCATCTCTTCTTTCCTCACAGATCCATTTCCCAATTCTCATTTCTTTTACCATATGTCTACACTGATCATTCTGGCTGTATTTATCCTCAGCTTCCTTTTTAACCCCTCTTTTTTGTCCCCACAAATAAGACTTCTAAAATCTAAAAGAAAAATGCAAGTTGTTACACAGAAAGATCAAGACGAGTTTGAACAGGCAGGCCTTGATGAGTTACCCCTCCCAGTCTACATGCATTAGATCATACCCTCCGTGTCCAACAATAATTGTACAAACATTTGAATACATTTAGATCATAATATGTATTATATATGTACCATATTATATAGATATCATATAATATATATGGTATGCACATACCATATGTATGTATCATACCATATATTGTGTATATATATGATTTGGTATATACCATCTATAGAGGATATAGATGATATACCAATGCATATATAATATGGCATACATTGCACATCTGTGGGCATATATATATGAATGAATACATATTTGAGTATATACACATATATGAATATATATGAATATTTGTAGCATAAAATATGCTACAAATATGCTACCGTGGCTCATGCCTATCATCATAGTGACTTGGAAGGCAGAAATTGGGAGGCCTATAGTTCTAGGTCATTCAGAGTAAAAAATTCATGAGACTCCCTCTGAACGAACACAATCTGGATGTAGTGGTGCAAATCTGTTGTCTTAGCTTTGGTAGGAAGAGCCAATAGGAGGATTTGGGATCCAAGCTTGCCTAGGAGTAATTCTGAGAGCCTATTGAAAAACCATCTGAGGTACAATGAGCTGGGGCTGTGGCTCAAATGATAGAGTACTGGCCCAGCAAATGTAGTACCCCCAAGTAGTTCATACCTCAACGCTGCCTCAAATATAATCACAGCCAATCATCCTGGGTCTTTATGCATTCAATATCAAGGCCCCTATGTCGCCTAACACTCAAATGACATAATTTGTTTTATTCTTCCCTTGCTAACATTGTGATGGGGGATTGTCCAAGAACCCCCATGGTGAATAGGAAATTTTGTTCTCTTTCTGTCTTTCTACCCCTATATTAATTTATCTGTGTGTGTGTGTGTGTGTGTGTGTGTGTGTGTGTGTGTGTGCCAGTCCAGGGGTTTGAACTCATGACCTGGGTGCTGTTCTTGAGCATTAGTATTCAAGGCTAAAGCTGTACCACTTGAGCCACAGCTCCACTTCTGGCTTTTTGAAGGTTAATTGAGAGAAGTGTTTTGTAGGCTTTCCTGGTCATGTGGGTTTCAAGCTGCAATCCTCAGATCTCAGTAGCCACCTAAGTAGCTAGGATTACCAGCATGAGCCACCAGTTCCTAGCTAGAATTTCTTTTTTTAATGGCAGAGGTATACATAGCCAGAAACTCAATACTACCTGATTACAAGCAAAGCTACTAATTGATAGTAATTAAAATGGCATAGTATTGACATAAAAACAGACATGTTGACTAAAATAACAGAAAAGAAGGCCCAGAAATGAACCCATGTGTGTAGAGCAAATTGATTTTCAATAAGATGCTGCAAATTCACGAATGGAATGGGAGGAAAAAAAGAAACTCTTCAATAAATGATGTTAGGGAAAGTGGATACCCATGGGCAGAAAATATTATGCTGTAATAGCACCCTACCTATGAAACCAACTTAAAGTAGATCACAGACTTAAAAATAAGACCTGAAACAGTGCTGAGAATATAACCGTGGTTGAGTGCTTGTTAATATGCGTAAGGCTCTGGATTTGATCTTCAATACCACCAAAAACCAAAAGGAAAAAGAAGAAGACTTGAAAGTGTAAAATTCCTAGGAAAAAAATGAGGAAAAACTAATTTTAAAATTCATTACATTTCATTTTCAATTAGCATTTTGTCTGTGCATTTTGATGTACTGTCCTAACCTTGCTTGTGGTTGGCCCAAAGTCTTGCTGGACACATTCCATTAGTGAGAATAACCACAAGTTTGTCTGCAGCATTGTGAGTGTGGTTGATTATGGCTTAATACCCAAGGCACCATTAAGACTATAATGTCATACATGGTGGACTTAGCATGAGATGTTTCTGAAATCTGTAGCTGCACAATTATAGAACAAGTTTGGATTTTAGTAAGGAATTTTGATGACTAAGATTCTCATGGAAGAGGGGCAGAAAAGTACTCAAAGTAAGAAATGGTGCCAAGGGCTATATCCACAGAGGAAGGGATGGGAATAATCAAAAATGAAAGAGGCTGAGACCCGAGGACTGTACTGTGAAGCCAGCCCATTCTGAAAAGTCCTCAAGACTGAATCTTCAATTAACCAGCAGAATGCCAGACTGGAGGCATGACTCATGTGGTAGAGCACCAGCTGTGAGTGAAAAAGAGAAATGAAAATGAAAAACTGAATTAAAGCCCTGATACTGGCTTTAAGAAAAAAGGAATGAAGGAATGAGGTCTTTAGAGCTTTTTAATACTATTTTCCTGAATTACAGTGCAGGAAATGTATATACCTCTATGTTTGTGTAGGCATGGCTGGAAAAGACCTGAGAAAGGAGCCAGTGATTTGTCCAACCACGATATCAAGCATTTCTTCATTATAACTAGCTGAAATAGGAAGTCATGGAGATTTCCTCTGGTTAAAGCAATGGAGCTTGACCTAATGACAAAATTCTACATTAAACATCAACAGTTACACAACAAGGTTTGTCTTTACATTTTTAAACCATTTTTGAGCCAAAGTAGATCATCTTTGTGAATATTGCTAACTGGGTTTTGATATTGTTTTCTACATTCATCTATATATATTTGTAAAATTATCTATAATAGTAAGAGGAGTTATTTCAGAGAATTTATAAAAATCTATCATTGGGTCTACTAACTCTCAGGAATGCTTAGGAATGAAGAGAAACAAAGAGTTCCCTGTGAATATTCATAACTTGATGCAATAATAATTCATCTAGGACACTAGGAAAAATATGGATTATCAAGTCTGCTAACCTACTTCTACTTAGGAAGCTGAGAACAAACTCTCCACACAACATTTTTTCAGGAGCCATTTGAAAAGAAAGATATTGTTCCTTGAATTCCTCTTCTGATAGCTAAGTTATTGCTTTCTGGAATGTAAAGAATTGAAAATAATAGCATAAGTAGGAAAAATCAGACCAGAGTATGCTGGAACTGAAGGTCTGAGAGTGGATAGAAGGGCCTGCGATGTGTAATGATTAATAAATATTCCTCAATCACAGAGAGAAACATTTCCAGAATCTCAGGATACTATATTCTCTTTGGCTGTCACCAATCATCATCATCATCAGTCTCCTCCTCCTCCTCCTCCTCCTCCTCCTCCTCATCATCATCATCATCATCATCATCATCATCATCATCATCATCTTTAAGTAGTTGTACAAAGGAGCTTCAATTCAACATGTCAGTTTGTGACTACAATGCATACTGATCAATGGCACCCCTTTCATTATTCTCCCCATCTAACTTATCTCTACCCATCCCCTCAATTTACTTTGTTCCATTTTCACATACATACATTGACTATTGTGACTGCATTCACCCACCCTTCCTCTCTCCATTCGTCTGCTTCTTATTTTCCATCGCCTTCAACTCTATCAATAGCAGGGAGCTCACACACTTAGGCAACCTGTTCCAAATTATGATGATTCTGATTACTAACCAACCAATAGTTCCATATATTTGGATAGATGGGATGTCTCTGTGAATTTCATTACTTCATTTCAGTTGTGTTAATTGAGAGTATGTATCAAACCTTGTCTATACTAGGATTTACTGTGAAATTGCAGTGTAGTTTTTTTCTTTTTAAAAAATACTTTTTATTGTAAAAATAGTGTACAGAGGGGTTACAGTTACATGAGTAAGGTAATGAGTACATTTCCTATTGAGCATTATTACCTCCTCTTGTTTTCCCCCCTACCATTGCAGTGTTGTCTTTAACAAGCATCATGAATAGCATGCAAACTGACCTACTATTTCTTGTAGCAATTCACTTCAATATTCTGAGCCGGAAGAGTTATGGTACTAATCTTACAGAATCACATGAAAATTAACCTAAACAAAGCACTCAAAACATGTCAAGTGAATAATGTACATAAAGCAACTGGAGCATAGTAATTTCTGGGAGCTCTTCATAATATAATCATGTAATTACCCTATCCTCTTGTTTCATATAAGCTCCTTCTACAATAAGAAAAATCTTCCTACAATGTGAAAATAAATAAAGCACCTGTCTCTCAATACAGGTGGGCCCATTGCAACAATGAGATGTACAAGTCGTTATGTCAAAAACAAACTTTACAACTTTGGTGGGGGGGAAGGGGGAAGCGGGGAGGATTGGGTGGGAGACGGGGGGAGGATGAGGAGGGATGGGAAGGGGAAACAAAGGAGGAGGCTACAATGCTTGATAAGAAATGTACTCATTATCTTGCCCATGTAATTGTAACCCCTCTCTACAGTATTTTCACAATAAAAAAATAAAAATAAAAAAAAGATTTTCCTCATTTCAATCCTGTAGAGAATTTTCCTATAAGAAGATAATATAGATGTGCACTGGTGGCTCACACCTGTAATCATAGCTACTTAGAGGGCTGAGATCTGAAGATTGCAGGTCCAAGCCAGCTTGAGCACAAAAGTCTATGAGACTCCTATATCCAATTAACCCCTGAAAAGCCAGAACTAGAGCTGTGATTTGAGCAGAAAAGCTTAGGGACAATGCCCAGGCCCTGAGTTCAAACCCAGGGCCAGTACAAAAAATTAGTTAATATAGAAAAAGAAATCCTAGGAGTACAGAGACTTATACCTAAAATCCTAGCTCCTAGATCCAGGTGGAGATCAGAACAACAGCTTGAGGCCAGACTAGGAGAAAGTTCACAAATGCCTACCGTAACTAATAGCTGAGCAGTGCTGCATGCACCTAACGTGACAGCTCCAAGGAAGCATAAAAAGGAGCTGTGGTCTAGGCAGGCTTGGGCAACAAGCAGGACCTTATCTCAACAGATATCTAGAACAAAAATGGTTGGAGGCATGGCTCAAATGACAGTGCGTTTGCCAAGGACTATAGTCATTCAGGAAAATGACTTAGCATTGCCCGAAAGGAACCAAATGCAAACTTTTTTTAAAATATCCTCTGAAATGAGTACTGTCATATTTGGGGTACTGTAAAAATTGACCTTTTACCCATGCATTAATCAGGAACAGTATTTCTTGTATTTTAGTTTTTCCTTCAACAGATTAAGATCTTTTTCTCCTGAACCTGATTCTACAAATGTAGGCAAATAGAGGGCCTATTAAGTATCTTAGTGCCTCAATTTAATCTAGCTTGAAGGCCAGCTTATAACCCAATCAAAGTAATTCTCTGGTATCAAGAAGTGAGCTTAAAAATGATTTTTTGTCTTTTTTTGTCAGTTGTGGGGCTTGAACTCTGGGCCTGGGCACTGTCCCTCTACTCTTCAGGTCAAGGCTAGCACTCTACCACTTGAGCCACAGCACCACTTCCAGTTTTCTGAGTGGTTTATTGGAGATAAGAGTCTCACAGACTTTCCTGCCCAGGCTGGCTTTGAATTGCGATCCTCAGATGTCAGCCTCCTGAGTAGCTAGGATTACAAGAGTGAGCCACCAGCACCCAGCTTGGAAATAATTTCTATATAGCAGTATTTTTATACTGCAGTATTACTGTGGATAGAGATAGAGGACCTTCCTCATCTGCCCCTGAAGATCCAAAATAGCCTCAGCAGAAAAGGGGGTCATTAGCCATGTAGAAGCCAAGCCAGCCATACCATACATTTCAGCTATGACTGTCATGAGGGAAATTTGTGGACAATCTCTTTGTTTTACACCTATATTGGGAGCTGTTTATAATTTCAAGGAACACTGGCAATGTAGAACTGTCTGCATCACCCCTAAACTTCCAAGCACCCTAACTAATGGATTCATAAAGGATTAGTTAGTCTTGCTTTCTGTGGTTGATGGGATTGACCCTCGTCAGTCCTGGAGGAGCCATCATCAGCCATTAGCGGACAAGGTCAGCAGCTGAGGTGCCCGTGCATGTGTAGCTCGGTTCTGCATCGGCAACTTCATCTCAGCGATCATGCATCTCTGTCTCAGAGGTGAAACAGTATACAGAGTAAAAAAATAAATAAAACATAACTCAAGAAAATAAAACACTCTTGAGAATCAAGATGGAAGACCACTGCTGGACAGTCTTCATCCTCAAGGTCACAATATAAATTGACCTCCCAATGAGAAATGGAGAAGGGATTTCTAAAGAAATGAGAAAAAATGCAAAAGCTTGTGTGTCTTTCCTCAAAGATTTGACATGCTGTTGGATGGGAACAATGATGATACTCACATAAGAGAAAGAAACTCCTGAAAAATATTTTTAAGAGAGTGAGTTGGGGGGTGGAGGGTTCATTGGAGACATGGATATAAGTTACTACCATAAGAGAGAATAATAAAATGGCTACAAAATTTAGAGGGAGAAATTACCACTCAAATATTAATAATACTGCCAGGCTCGTGCCTATAACTCTAGCTACTCAGAAGGTTGACAGCTGAAGATAGCAGTTCAAAGCCAACTCCTGACAGGAAAGTCTGTAAAACTCTTATCTCCAATTAACCATCAAAAAGCCAGAAATGGAGCTTTGGCTCAAGTGGTAGAGCATTGGGCTTGAGGAAAAAAAGCTCAGGGACAGTGTTCAGGCCCTCAGTTCAAGACTAGGATGAACACACACACACACACACACACACAAGACTTTAAAATGATCTGGGCTTTGATGGAAGGTTAGTGCTTGGTTGAAAGAATAACATCCCTAGCACATTCCTTAAATGAGATACAACAGTACAGAAAGTCCCAGAGCCAAAGTCAGTGTGGCAAATGCTGTCAGTTGCAGTTTGTATCTATCCAACAGCCCTTCTTGATAGCCTTGGATCCAGGATGGATGGGTGATTATAGTAAGAAAGTCTCAAGTTCTCGCTTTTTAAAATACTAAATGAGGTACTCTTGACTTTCCAAGAAAGAGTACTGACCAGGGTTGCAAATAGTTCCTCCCAGAATAGATTATATTACTAAAGTAGAATGTCTCAAGATGCATCAGAAATAATAAAGGCAAAAGCCAAACACTAGTGGCAGACATCTGTAATCATAGCTATTCCAGAAGCTAAAATCTGAAGATTATGGTTCCAAACAAGCCCAGGCAGGAAATTCCATGAGACTCTTATCTCCAATTAAGCACCAGAAAACTGGGAGTGGTGCTGTGGCTCAAAGTGATAGAATGCTAGCCTTGAGCAAAAGAGCTCAGAGACAGTGTCCGCTCCTGGAATTTGAGCCCCAGGACCAACAACCAAAAAAAAGAAAACAACAACAACAACAACAAACATTGGCTCTACACAGGCAGAAATCTGAAGCTAGATCCTTGTATCTCACTCTGTGCCAAAATCAATTTCAAATGGATCAAAGACCTCAATGGAAGACCAGATACTATGAAAATATTACAGGAAGGGTAGGGGAAACACTAGGGCTCCTTGGCATGGATTGAAACTTCCTAAGATCTAGGATCACAACAAATCAAAGAAAGACTACATAAATGGGATTGCTTCAAAATGAAGAGTTTCTGCATGGCAAAGGATATAGCTAGTAAGGTAAATAGAAAGCTCACATAATGGGAGAATATTTTTACTAGTTATGCATCAGACATGGGCCTTATATCTAAAATATACTTAGAGCTCAAAAGCTTAAACCTCTCAAAAACAAGTCCTCAAAGAAACAATAACCCAACTAGTAAATAGGCTAAAGACTTAAAAAGAACCTTCTGTGAGGAGAAAATAAGATAGGCCCAATAAACAAATGAAGAGATGTTCAATAACTCTGGCCATAAAAGAAATGCAAATCAAAACAATGAAATTCCACCTCATCCTAGTTAGAATGACGATTATCAAGTAAACCAACAATAACAGATGCTGGTGGGGATGTGGCTAAAGGGAATGCTACTATTGTTGATGGGAATGTAACTTTTCAACCACTCTGGAAAGCAGTGGAAGTTCCTCAGATGACTGAACATATAACAGCAATCCCAATCCTGAACATTTATCCAAATGACCACAAACCAGGCTACACTAAAGCCACCAGCACAACCATGTTCATTGTAGCATTGTTTACCAGAGCCAAGATAGTGAATCAACCCGGTTGCCACTCAGTGGACAAATGGATCCAAAAAAACATGGTTTATATACATAGTATATAAAGAAAGAATGAGAAAGAATGAGACTGTCCCATTCATAAGGACATAGAAAGGCTAGGAAAAAAAATATAAATAAAGTAAACCAGCCCCCAAAAAACATGAGTTGCATGATTTCCCTCATTTGTAGTAATCAGAATATGCCTATGGATCTAAAGTAAATGCAATGGATAGTGAAAAGACAAAAAATTACACTTGAACATGATTATTTAAACAGGACTCAAAACATACACACAGTGAGACCAAAGAGTATATCATTAAGAGAGGATCGCAAGGCTCAATAGCTATGAACATATGATCATATAAAATGATGCTTATTGAAATGAACTCCAAGCAATAGAAACAAGTTTTTATTGTACTTTTTACATTTCTTTTTCTTTTTTTCCTCTGCTTTTTATGCTTTTTATTGTAAAAACATACTGTACAGAGGGTTTACAGTTACATGAGCAAGGTAATGAGTACATTTCCTATTGAGCATTGTTGCCTTCTCCTTTGTTTTTCCCCTACTATCCCATCCTCCCACCTCCACAACTACCACTACCCACCCCCACACCCCTTCACCCCTCCATCCCCACCAAAGTTGTCAAGTTCATTTTCAACATAGTGTCTTATATGTCTCATTGTTACAATGGGTCAACCTGTATCCCTATTTTTTTCCATTTCTTGTTTTTTATTGTGAAAATACCGTACGAGGGGTTACAATTTCATGGGCAAGAAATGAGTGCATTTCTTATCAAGCATTGTTGCCTCTTCCTTTGTTTCCCCTTCCCCATCCCTTCCCTTCTCCCTGCATTTTGTTTTTTCCCTTCCCCTCCTCAAATTAGAGAAGTGTATATACAAGATGGAGGGCACTGACATCAAATACAGTGAAAACAGGGGTTATATCATGGGGAGGAGCATACAAAGAAGCAAAAAAATCACTTGGTATATTATAAATACATTAGAAACAATAGCAAGCAAGAAAAAAAATTATGTCCCTATCTTGCTTGGGGTTCATTTTGCTTAACATCATCATATATGGTCATATGTGCATAGCTTTTGAACTTTTCTACTTGTCCTACACATGTACTAGTTATTGGAAATAAGGGAAACCATGTTTTTTTGGGCCTGGCTTACTTCACTTAATATAATTTTTTCCAAGTCTTTCCATTTCCTCACAAATGGGGCAATGTCATTCCTTTTTTTTTTTTTAATTTAATTTAATTTTATTTGTGAACATACTGTACAGAGGAGTTACAGTTACATGGGCAGGATAATGCGTACATTTCTTACCAAGCATTGCAGCCTCCTCCTTCAATGCCATTCCTTATAGCATTCATATGTGTGTGTGTGTGTGTGTATGTGTGTGTGTATCACATTTTCTTGATCCATTCATCTACTAAGGGACATCTGGGTTGCTTCCATATCTTAGCTATGATAAAGAATGCTGTGATAAACATAGTTGTGCTGATAGCGTTAGGATAGCCTTGTTTGTGATGGTTTGGGTAAATGCCCAAAAGTGGGATTGCTGGGTCATAGGGGAGCTCTCTGTGGAGTCTTTTGTGGAAACTCCATACTGCTTTCCAAAGTGGTTGAACAAGTTTACACTCCCACCAACAATGCAGTAGGGTTCCATTTTGGCCACATCCCCTCCAGCATCTATTGTTAGTAGATTTCTTTATTATAGCCATTCTAACTGGGGTGAGGTGGAATCTCAGTGTTGTCTTGATTTGCATTTCTTTTTTTTTTTTTTGCAGACAAGTCTGTTGTTATTTTATTAAAAGCAATAAAATGAATATTAAAAGTTAATATTGTTCAATCAAATTTTGAGTTCTTAGGGGAATTTTAAATTTCAGAAATTTCTTTTATGGCTAGAGAGATTGAGCATTTCTTCATGTGTCTACTGGCCATTCTTATTTCCTCTTCAGAGAAGTCTCTAAAAAAGAGGGTTTTTATTGTACTTTTTTCTTTTCTTTTTTTTTTTTTCCTTTTTGTTACAGATTTTTATTTCTGTACACTTTGTCTTGTATGTGTGTTTATCTAATATGGAGAGGGGAAGAAGAAGCACAGAAAAAGTGTGACCAAGGATGAACTAATTCAGCAGTGATACTTATCAATGTAGAAATGAATTATACAACTTGGGAGGAAGGGGTTGGAAGACCAAAACATTGGGAGAAAATGAAGGAGGGTGTTACACTGTTCAAAAAGAAATGTACTCACTACCTTACTGATGTAAGTGTAACCCCTCTGTACATCACCTTTACAATAAAACAAAGAACAAGTAACAGCAATAGGGATACATTTTAATCAAATAAAGCTTCCTGTTGTATAGCAGAAAGAACTTGCTTTTTATGACCCTTTTTGGAAGGCATAAGAGTGCCCTGAAATGGCCAGGTAGAGGCTCTGCTTACACTATGATGTCTTGTGCAACATCACTGCTGTCCACCACATTGGTCCCGTGTGTCCCTATCTGACTTTTCCATGCCTCTCACCACAGGCACAGTTTGAAAGATCATCTCAGGACGTATGTGCAGCCAATCAGAATCCTTTGAAGGAATTTTCTTTTGGAACACGGAGAGAATATTATCTTCTTCATTACAAGTTCATAATTCTCTAAGGTTATAAAAGTAAGTCTGCCATGTAACCAGGCTAATAGAGAAGGCTCCTTGGCATGAAACAAGATGAGTTTAACATGATAAAAAGCAGAGGTGGAAGATGGACAGAGAAGAAAACATGCTATGTTGTGCCTCTTGAGACATGGAATCCTGAATTTTCCCCCTGAATTCGGTTAACTATGGCAACTGCCTTCCTAATTGCATTTTTTCGTCTTAACATAATTTAATTTGGCTTTCCACTCCTTACAAGTAATTATCTTAGAAAAAAATCCATGTCCTCTGTACATCACCTTTATAATAACAAATTAAAATAAAATGAGCTGCTTTTAAAAAAAATTCAATGAGTCACTTGATTTGCAAAATGTTCAAATTTGGGTGATAATGGTTAGGACATGTGAGTTCTCATAGGTCATAAGTAGGAATGTTGGCCCGATAAGCATAAACACAGGATAAGGATAGCAAGTTGTAGTCTTGTGTTTTCTCCAACTCCCCATAGGGATGGTCTGACCATCTGGCATGCTGGATAAACCTGAGAAAAATCCAGGCAGCATCCAAAATACTCAATATCTCCTTTTAATCCCTTCGGCTGCCTCTGGTGCTTTGGTCTTCAAGGTCACTGAAATCCTGTCTGGCAATCTTATTCAAGCATCTTGGACTTTAAAGATGTTATATTTCATGTCTGCAATCCTAGTTATTCAAGAGTCTGAGATCTGAGGATCACAATTTGAAGCCAGCCCAGGCAGGCACATCTATGAGACTCTTATCTCCAATTAACTACCCGTGGCACTGCGGTTCAAAATGGGCTCAGGGATAGTGCCCAAGTCCTGAGTTCATGCCCTATGACTGGCCAGTGAGAGAGACAGAGACAGAGACAGACAGAGAGAGACAGAGACAGACATAGAGACAGAGACAGACAGAGAGACAGAGACAGACAGAGACAGACAGAGACAGAGACAGAGACAGAGACAGAGAGAGGACTCCATATTTGTGGAGATTTTAGCACAGTTAGTGCTAGGTTCCCGTGATTTTATTGCTGGAGTAGAGAATTAGGTAAAGTATGTCTTGTACATCTCTTACAAGGGTTCCAAATTAGTTTCTTTTTCTGTTGTTAGTGCTCATGGCCTTCATTTTTTATCCATTTATTAATTTTAATTAATTTATTTATTTACCCATTTTGGTTTGGGTTTTGATTTTCATTTTGTTTTGCTTTTGTACCCATACTGGAGCTTGACCTTGGGGCCAGGGCACTCTCACTTAGCTTTTTCACTCCTGGCACTCTACCACTTGAACCACAGTTCCACTTTGGGTTTGGGGCCTAGTTAATTGGAGGTAAGAATGTCTTGGATTTTCCTTTCTGGGCTGGCCATGATCAACAGATCTTAACCTCATAAGTGGCTAGAATTATAGACATGAACCACTGGTGGCTGGCATGTTTTTTGTTTGTTTGTTTTATAATTTTTTTGTCGGTCATGGGGCTTGAACTCTGGGCTTGGGCGCTATCCCTCAGCTCTTCAGCTCAAGGTTTGCCCTGTACCACTTGAGCTACAGCACCACTTCTGGTTTTCTGGTGGATTATTGGAGATAAGAGTTTCACAGACTTTCCTGCCTGGGCTGGCTTTGAACCGCGATCCTCAGATCTCAGCCTCCTGAGTAGCTAGGATTACTGGCATGCGCCACCGGTGCCTGGCCAGCCTGTTTTCTTTTTTGCCCATAAAAGACACATGTATTTCATTATACTCTACCCAAAAATTTCTTCACACGTACATGGAGTCAAGTGTCCTTTCAGAGTTCTTTTAGCAAGCATGGCCACATCATCAAAGTCTTTATACACAATTATATTGGAACATGACATTGAACTAGAAAAATATTTCCAAGAGGATGCACTGGTAATAGAAGCTTTTACCAATGGTAAATTGGGTTTTTTCCCCCCTCTAGAAGGGCTTTTACTTTTTAAAATATTTGAAAACACTCAGTCTCCCAGGCCCTGGTGGGAGAGTTATAGAGAAAAGATAAGAAATACATCAAGAAAGGAGCTTTGCCTTCATTTACTCATGGTGTGATGTTGAGAATAAAATGCTAATTATGGAGTTATAATAATATAATCATAATACTCAAGAGCTGCACAATACACTGCTCCTGTGTCTCCTTATCCCTCAACCTTTGCCTGTGGACTGCAAAGGAAAGAAAAAGGTATTTATGGATTGTTTTAACCAATGCCAGTTATTGAAGGAATATACATGAAGACATGATTTTTTCTACAAGCTCTCATGTCTGGCCCCATTCTCCAACCATCTCTGCTGCACTGTCAATGAAGACCACGGTTTAGACATCTTTGTGTTTCATCTCTATGATGCATAATTGCTATTTATTAACAAAAGGCAAAATTAGTTACCTGAATGAGATCATAGTTCAAGAGAAGAGATAATTAATGATATTTATGCTATGCACGTATGCACACATGCACATGTGTGGGTCTGGTAATGCTATTTCCTGTCTCTACCCTTTAGGTACAGGCTGATGATGGCTTCTCATTCTGGTTAGTCCCTGGGTAACTCAATACGGTGTGTCTAATTCCTTAATTTTGTCAATATGTCTGGAATAATTCCTTTGTCAAGTGGTCTTTAGCATCTTAGTTTAGTGTACTTTGTTTTTAATAGGACAAGAGCAGGGCATCTGGGATTACATTTAATTCAAAATTGGAAAGAAAAAAGTGATAAATGGCACAGAAGACTATTCCTGTTCAATAGAGTAAGATGTCTATTCTAACTAGTAGAATTCATGAAGTTCTATGAGCCAGGAGCAATCCAGAGAGGCAAATGTAGAATTTTTTCTACCTTTCTAATTAGAAATATTGGTTTCTTTTCCCTCTGTATCTCTTAGATTTTCACTATTCAGGAAAAAAAATGGCTGAAATTTCTTCAAGAATGAAAGACAAGGGGCTAGAGTTTCTCTTTCTGATGAAGTCAGAAATGTCAGCATCTCAATGGAAGCCTGATAAAGCAATTGGTGAAATGTCATCAGTCTAGCCATGCTCATCCTGAGAGGGCACAGGCAGGGCTGGGAAGTGCTCAGGGCAGTGAGGGCACCACAGCCACAGGGACCTGAACTGCAGAATGGAACCTGGCCCCTGCCCCCTTCCCCTAACCCCATCCCCTACTCCAGTTCACCTAAACCCCTGCATCCCTCCTTCTTACAAACAACTCACTTAGCAAGCAGTGTCCAGGTCATAATGGGTAGCTCCTTTTTATGTCTTAATTTTACTTTTATCTTTAAGTAGTGGTGCAGAACAGTTGCCATTTGACAATATAGTATATGAAAATAATGAACTTTAAACAAGGTCACCTCTTTCATTATTCCCCCATTCTTCCTGACTCCACCCCTTCCCTCATTATTCTTCATTTTGAAGAGTATGCATTGAATTTTATGATTGAATTCCTTCTTCATTTTAATGACTAGAACATTTGGCTCTGATTAAGGGGAATTACAAAGATCATGAAGAAGAATAATCCAGGAGATTCCTGGCTTTTTATCCCTCCTTCTTTCCTTTCCTTCCTCATTGTATTCCTTCCTACTTTTGTCCCTCCCTTACTCCTTTTCTTCTTTTCCTTCCTTCCTACTTTTCTTTCCTCTTTTCTTCCTTCCTTCTTTCTCTTCCACTTCTATTTTTCCACTCTTTTAATCCACATCTCTTTCATTCCATTATTTAGCCTATTTATTTTGGAGAGAGGTCCAGATTATAGTGATTGTTTACCAAGTTCCTTAAATCATAGACAAAACATTGTTTTTAAACAGATATTGGGAGTGCTAGAACCAAACAATAAATTTTCTAATAAAATTCAAATTTTAAACCAGATGTGCTTGAGCATGTGTGTCTAAGCCTCGAGATATGTTGGTTTTCAGCCACTCTGAAAAGCAATATGAAGGTTCCTCAAAAGACTAAACATAGAACTCTTCTATGACCCAGAAATCCCATTCCTCGGCATTTACCCAAAGGATCACAAACAAGGCCACACCAAAGCTATCAGCACAACTATATTCATTGCAGAATTATTTACCATAGCTGAGATATGGAACCAACCCACATACCCCTCAATAGATGAATGGATCAAGAAAATGTGGCATATATACACAATGGAATTCTATGCTTTCATCACAAAGAAAGGCACTGACCACTCATAAGTAAATGGAAAGATTTTGTTAATATCATATTAATTGAAGTAAGACAGACCCAAAGAAATATAGGATCCATGGTTTCCCTCATTTGTAATAATTAGTATGTGTCTAAGATAGTCCTAGCATAGGGCCACAATGGCTCAATAGCTATGTATATACGACCATATAAAATTATGCTAATTGAAATTAACTCCAAGGTATGGAAACAAGAGGGTTATTTGGTACTGTGTGAAGTTGTTTCTTTTTCTTTTTTTCCCCCTTTGGTTTATCCCTTGTAACTGTTGGTATCCTATGCCTTGTATATACACTTTTCTACTTTGGGGAAAGGAAAGTGAATAACAAAATGGTGAGAGAAAGGACAAAGGGTGAACCAATGCAAAAGCGATACTTACAAGATACTGTGTTGGAAATGAACTTTAAAATTTGGGATGGAGAGAGGAATCAAAGGGAAGAGGGAAAGTGGGAGAACCGTGAGGAGGGTAACAACGTTTGACAAAAATGTACTCATTACCTTACTTATATAACTGTAACCCCTCTGTACATCACCTTTACAATAGATTTTTTAATAAAAAAGTAAATCCTCAAGATATCAGGACATCTAAGGCTGGAGAAGAGCTCTGGTCATTCCAGGCTCAACCAAGTTCAGGGTCTACAGCTCATGTCATTCTTTCCCTGGTGTGGATTCTGCTTTACACATGAGCAAAGAATGAATAATAACTGTGCCACACCTTCCCCATGTCTGACACAATACTAATACTGCTCATGCAGGTACATGTGTCCCATCACATGCCAACCTCTACTGCAAGCTGTTATTCACTGGCCTTTTCCCCCTCTGGCCCTCACTTCCTTAGTGTCAGCATTGGGTATCTTCAGATTCTAATTCATAGTCTAGTGGGCCAAAGGAGAGCTCCAAAGCCCCTATGGAGTAGGAATAAATTGCTGGGAAACAAGCAAAAAGAAAGGTGCATGTAACAAAGGAACAGATTTTTTGTCTGATTGTCTTAACACTTCCTTTATAGGCCAAATAAACTCAACATTCATCTTCTTTCTGTCCACTTTCCATTGCAAAATGTTTGTTTTGTTTTGTGCTTTTGTTAAATTGTTGTTTTCATTTGTTAAAAGTTTTGTTTTGTTTTGAGACAGGGCCTCACTATGTAGGCTGGTCACAAATATTCAGACACCCGAGTACTGGGATTGCAGAATTTACCTTCACACCTGACACATGTGACATCTTAACATTATCCCAAACACATTCAGAGAAACCCCAAGGGTTACAAAAGACCCTTCTCTCAATCTTGGTGAGCTAGAATTCAGTAACACTTACAGCCAGTCTTACTATTCTCAATAACCATATGTCCTGCCTAAAATCTGTGCTTTGGCTTTATAAATGAACAGTTACAAATAAACAATTACTATCACTCTTCTGGAACCACCTTGTCCCAGTTTAAGAGAAGCATCCCCGAATTGTTGTGAGACCAAAGAAAAGAGACAGACAGGCTGAGGCTGTGGAGTGCAACTGACTGGGTAACATAATATTGGAAGCATGATCTTGGTGGCAGCAAGACCTATGGAACCCTGTGCTTTGAACCAAAAGATCCCAGTGCTTGGGGTCAAGGCCTTCTATTGTAGTTAAAATGAAAGGGATAGCTAGGTGCTGCTGGCTCATGCCTGTAATCCCAGCTACTGAGATCTGAGAATCACAATTCAAAGCCAGCAGAATTCATTAGGGATATTGGTCTATAGTTTTCTTATAGTATCCTTGTCTGATTTTAGTGTGAAGATGGATTCATAAAGTGAGTTTGGCAGCATTCTGTCTTTTTCTATTTTTCGGAGAGAGTTTGAGGAGGATTGGTGTTAATGCTTCTTCAAATGTTTGGTTAAATTCTCCAGTGAAGCCATCTGCTCCTGAGCTTCTTTTGTGTGTGTGTGTGGGGGGGGGGGGGGCGCACTGGGGGAGAGTTTGGTTACTGGTTCAATCTTTTCTAACAGTTACAGGGCTTTGGAGATTTTTTTTTAAAGTCTTGGTAGGTTGCCTTTCTCAGAATTTGCCATTTCCTTCTGAGGTATTCAATTTGTGGATGTATAAATTTTTAGCATCCAATTAAGTAACAAGTTGTTATTTTACTTTCTGATATTTTTGGTAAGGTCCTGACTGTGTCTGTGAGTTTTGTTACTTGAGACTTCTCTTTTGTTTAGTCTAGAATCATGTCAATTTTGTTGACATTGGCTTAGCTTCCTAGTTTCATTTTTGCTGTTGTTTCTCAATTCTCTGAGAATTGTGCTGTTGTCTTTTCTAGTGTTTTGTCCTGTTCTTTTTTGTTTCACATACACAATTAGCTAATTTGAGAATTTTCTGCTGAACTTTTCTTTTTTCCTTTTTTTTGTTTGAGACAGGGTCTTGTCTTAGTCTGTAACTCATGCTGTCTTTAAACTTGTCCTCCTGCCCCATCCTCTCAAACGACTAAAATTACAGGTATGTTTGGTTATCTCTGGCAAAATCTTTTTACTTTTTTCACATGTAAGTCAATTATTGCCATAAACTCCTAAGTTAATGTTTTCATGGCTACATCTCAAGGATTTTAGTAAGCCGGTTTTCAGTGTATAGTTGTCTCAACATCTTTTGTACCTTCTCTTGGGAGTTTATCTTTGAATCCTTGGTGATTCATGAACTTGTATTTTGTGTGGCTATGTTTTTCCTTCTGAATTTTCCAGATTCCTCTTGGTTACTGATACCTAGTTTTATTTCATCTTGTTTGACTCATTCGGCCATCTTAAACTCATTAGGGCTTGCTTTGTCACTTCACTGGTGGCCTATCCTGAGGTCTGCTCAGTGCTTGTAAAGAACATGTGCACTTCTTAGAGGTATGTGGAGTGTTCTGCATGTCCATTAGTCCAGAGTGCTGCTTATCAACTTGATTTTCATGTTGATCTTCTATCTGCTGTTTATGAGTGACTTTTAAAGGGAGATATCCATGGAATCTTGGTTTACTGTAATTGACTGTCTTTGGTCAGGTTTATCTATGAAGAAGGCTAGGCAGTATGGTTTAAATGTAGGTGTCTATGTTTATATGGGGGTTATGTTTATTTCAAAAACGGGGAATGGATAGAAGGAAGGACGGAAGGAAGGAAAGAAGGAAGGAAGGAAGGAAGGAAGGAAGATTTTTTAAAATTGCTTTTCCAGTATTAGTTTTTTTCTCTGTGTTCTCCTTTTACAAGCCTAATATATGTTTACTACTACACTGGGTATTATTCTCCTCTAACTATATCAATAGGGAAAGTAAAACAGAATCTTATTGTTTAAATTTACATTTTTATTATAAAGAAGATTGATTTTTTTCCTAAAGTTTAATGGCCATATGTATAATGTTACTGAATGATTTACTTCTGTTCTTTACCAATTTTATTGTAGTCTTCAATCTGTTGATTATTAATAGATGAAAACCCTTTTTCATGATAAAAAAAAAAAACTACAGAGTTTTCCATCAATTTTTCAAATACCTTTTTCAAGTTTTCTTTACTCTTTTTGCTTTTGTTTATTAAACGCAGTTTTGAAGACACAAATATTTTTGACTGTTGATAGTTAAATATATCAGATTTAATAAGAATGCTAATTTTGGATTCATTTATAGAAAGGTTTACTCATTTATTTATTTAATGTTTCATTTTTAGATTTCAGTTTTTAATCTTGCTGGAATTTATTTTGGCACAGAGTGTGTAATTTTTCCATAGAGATAATTGTCCCAGCATGATTTATTGAATAATTCATAATTTCTTCTTCATTTGAAATGTCATGCTTCTCAGATTCCACAATGTGTTTGTGTGTAATATATGTATTATATACACATACTGAAATACACATATAAATATACATAGACTCAGATATGTATACACACAATCACACATAAGTACATACAGGATTTGATTGCTAGGCTGTCAAAATCTGGTTCCATTTAGAAAAAAAATATTTGCTTTAACATAAAAGAATTTCAGCATAAAGTTTATAAAAATTTTAGGTTATAGAAGGCATAACACTGACCAAGATGTATTCACCTCATAACTTGTTATGTTAAATTAAAACTCCTTTGAATAATTACTTAAAGATAATAATAAATAAATCTAAAAATATTCTATTAAATAAAAAACCAGATTATTTTATCACTACAGGACATTTTTATAGTTGGCCATGCAAATTTCATCCTTCCACCTCCCTTCTCTTCTTCTATTTAGTATTCTCTCCCAATTCTTTATTATTATTTGTTCTCCCAGGTTCATGTTTCCACAGGAAGCATAGAACATGAAGTGGATTTTCAAACCCCCCCCCACAAAAAAAAGTGAAATGATTTTTGAAATAAAATGAATGCATTTAATGGACTGTGAAACATAACATCATCACATGTGTGACTACATCTCATTAAGTATTATTAGTTAAGTTTGTAAAGGCTATTTAAAACAAAGCCTTGATAATTCCATTCCAAAATAGCAAACTGTCTCCTATTAAAGTATCTTTCCCACAGAACAGTTAATGAATAATCCAAAGGAGAGTTCCCAAAAACCTCTACAAACACTACTGGTGAACATGGTGAATGAAAAAATTGAAAGACTGTAAAGGACTCAGTGTGACGTGATAGGGAGCAAGACCAGGCTAACCAAAGATTAATACAGGAACTTCACGAGCATTAATAGGCTAACCAAAAATTAATACAGGTATCACGTGAGTGTGAGGAAGCTAATGAAAGATTAATATAAAAATTGCATGAGCAGGTTGAGAATAGTCAAAGAGAAATACAGGAATTTCCTGAGCAGGATGAGAATATAAGAAGATAAATGGAGGCATTCATGGAATCCATAACAGACAGCTGAAGGAATCTAGGAAGGCCACAAAGGGAATGCTGAATGGAGCCCAACAGAAGGAAAGGGAGTCCAATGAAACCATATCTAATCAACTAAGGGATTTGAGAATAAACACTGAACACCAAATTAAGGAAGTTAAGAAATTCATACAAGATTTAAAACAAAGCTCGAAGAAACCACACCCAAGTAAAGAATCCAAGAACCATAGGAAGAACCTAGCTGTTGTACCACCCCACCCACCCCCCCCCCCCCCACGACAGTGGATAACATGGCAGGAACTACCAAACACCTCTCAGTCCTAACTCTCAATATTAATGGATTTAACTCTCCAATTAAGTGACATAGACTGTCTAGTTGGATTAAAAAGCAAGATCCTTCTATCTGCTGCCTTCAAGAGTCACACCTTGCCCATAAAAACAAACATATTCTGAAAGTGAAAAGCTGGAATAAAACCCACCAAGCAAATGGCCCCCATAAACAGGCAGAAGTTGCAATCCTACTATCAGATAAAAAAGACTTCAAATTGAAATGAGTGAGAAGAGATAAAGAAGGTCACTACTTAATAGTTAAGGTATCTCTCCTTCAGCAGAATAGTACAATTCCAAACGATGGAGCACCCAAATTTATCCAAGAAACACTACTTTCCCTCAAATGTCACATAGATCCCAAAACATTAATTGTTGGGGACTTTAACATACCACTAATCACTCTAGATAGATGAACTCAGCAAAAACTCAATCAAAACCACAGATCTAAACAACTGCATACATCAACTAGATTTAACAGACATTTACCAAATATTTCACCCATCAGCATCAGAATACACGTTTTTCTCAGCAGCACATGGAACATTTTCCAAAATAGACCACATTTTAGGTCACAAAGCAAACTTGTCCATATTCAGAAACATGGAAATTATGCAACAAGGGAATAAAATTAGAACTCAACAACAAAAGCCACCAAAGATGGACCCATTGCAACAATGAGATGTACAAGTCATTATGTCGATAAAAGAACTTTACAACTTTGGTGGAGGGAGAATCAGGTGGAGGGGCAGGGAGAGAGTATGAGAAGGGATGGGAAGGGGAAACAATGCTTGATAAGAAATGTACTCATTATCTTACCCATGTAATTGTAACCCCTCTGTAAAGTATTTTCACAATTAAAAAAAAAAAAAGCCACCAAAGAAAGCCTTGTAACACATGGAGGCTGAAAAACACACTATTGAACTTCCAGTGGGTAATGGAAGAGATTAGAAAAGAAATTCAAATGTTCATGATATTCAACGAAAATGAATACACAAATTACCAGCTCCCCTGGGACACAGCAAAGACAGTACTCAGAGGCAAGTTTATATCTCTGAGTTCCTATATCAACAAATTGGAGAGATCTGAAACCAACAATTTAATGAGACAACTAAACCTCCTTGAAAAAGAGGAGCAGGCTAAACCCCAATCCAGTAGACAGAAAGAAATAATTAAAATTAAATCAGAATTGAATGCATTAGAATAAAAAAAAAAAAAAAACAGAAAGAATCAAGAAAACAAAGAGTTGGTTCCTCAGAAAAACTAACAAAACTGACAGACCCTTAAGAAATCTTATCAGAAAAAGAAGAGACCACACCCAAATAAACAAACTCAGAGATGAGAATGGAAACATCACCACAGAAACAACTAAGATTCAGAATATTATAAGGGAATACTTCCCAAACTTTTATGCTAATAAGTTTGAGAACCTGGAAGAAATGGACAATTTCCTAGCAAATATCAACAAGCCGAAACCAAACCAAATGAGTTAAACCAACTTAACAGACCCATATTAAGCATCAAAATAGAAACAGCAATAAGACCTCCCATCTAAGAAAAGTCCAGGACCAGATGGATTTACAGCGGAATTCTACAAGACCTTCAAAGCAGAATTCACACCAATACTCCCCCAACTCTTCAATGAAATTGAAAGTGAAAGTTCACAACCCAACTCTTTCTATGAAGCGATTGTAACTCTCTTCCCAAAACCAGGCAGTAATTCATCAAAGAAAGAGAACTATAGACCCTTTCTTTGATGAACATTGATGCAAAACTTCTCAACAAAATTTTGGCCAATCGACTTCAACAATTCATCCAAAAAATCATACACCATGATCAAACAGGATTCATTTCAAGGATGCAAACTGGTTCAATATATACAATTCAATTAATACAATTCATCACATCAACAAAAGAGCAAAGATAAGAACCACATGGTTATCTCAATAGATGCAGAAAAAGCTTTGAATAAGATCCAACACCCCTCTATGATGAAGGCTCTGGAAAAACTAGGAATCCATGGAACATTCCTCAATACAATAAAGGTTGTATATGACAAACCTACAGCCAGCATTACACTGAATGGTGAAAATCTAAAGCCATTTCCTCTAAACTCAGAAATGAGACAAGGATGTCCACTCTCTCCACTTCTCTTCAATTTAGTATTAGAATGCCTAGCTAGAGCAATAAGACAAGATGCAGACATAAAGGGGATCCAAATAGGAGAAGATGAAGTAAAACTCTCCCTCTTTGCAGATGACATGATCTTGTATTTACAGAATCCCATGGACTCCACTCCCAAATGACTCGATCTGATTTGAAACTTTGGCAAAGTAGAAGGGTATAAAATTAACCCTCAAAAATCAATGGTTTTTCTATATGCCAACAATGAGAACAGCAGGGTGAAATCAGGAAAACAATGCCTTTTGTAATAGCCCCACAAAAAATAAAATACCTAGGAGTTAACTACAAAAGTGAAGGATCTGTTTGACGAAAACTTTAAAAAACTGAAAAGGAAATCAAAGCAGAACTGAGGAAGAGACAAAACCTCCCATGCTCCTGGATTGGAAGGATCAACATTGTGAAAATGGCAATACTTTTCAAAGCTATATCTAAATTCAATGTGATACCTATCAATATTCCAACATCAGTCTTTAATGAAATAGAAGAAGCAATCCAAAAATTCATATGGAACAATAAAAGACCCCGAATAGCAAACAAAAATGACCCTTAATAGAAAGAACAGTGCCAGAGGAATATTAATACCAAATTTCTAACTCTACTACAAAGCCATAGTAATCAAAACAGCTTGGTACCTGCACAAGAACAGACCTCAGAACCAATGGAATAGAACCGAAAATCCAGAAATGAACCCACAGACCTATAGTCACCTAATCTTCTATAAGGGCACTAAAAATTTAGAATGGAAGAAAGACAGCTTTTTCAGTAAATGGTGCTGGCAAAACTGGTTATTCACCTGTGGAAAACTAAAGCTAGATCCTTATATATCACCCTACACAAGAATTAACTCCAAATGGATCAAAGACCTTGGAGTCAAAGCAGACACCCTGAAAACATTACAGGAAGGAATAGGAGAAACCTTAAGTCTCCTTGGCACAGACTGAAATTTTCTTAAAAGAGATTCAGAAACACAACAAATCAAAGAAAGTTTGGACAAATGGAATTGCATAAAGCTGCAGAGCTTCTGCATGGCAAAGGATATAGCTAGCAAGATCAATAGAAAGCCCACTGATTGGGAGAAGATCTTCACTAGCCATACAACTAACTAGGGTCTCATATCTAAAATATACTTGGAACTCAAAAAATTAAAAACCCCAACAACAAATCCTCAAAGAAACAACTGCTTCATTAATAAGTGGGCTAAAGACTTAGAATCTTCTCTGTAGAGGAAATAAGAATGACCAATAGACACATAAAGAAATGCTCAACCTCCCTATCCATAAAAGAAATGCAAATCAAAACAACATTGAGATACCACCTCACCCCAGTTAGAATGGCTATAATCAAGAACTCTAATAACAACAGATGCTAGAGGGGATGTGGATAGAAGGGAACCCTATTCCATTCTTGTGGGAGTGTAAACTTGTTCAACCACTTTGGAAAGTAGTATGAAGATTCCTCAAAAAACTTCACATAGAGCTCCCCTATGACCCAGCAATTCCACTTTGGGAGTTTACGCAAATGATCACAAACAAGGTCATGCTAAGACTACCTACACAACTATGTATATTGCAGCATTATTTACCATAGCTAAGATCTGGAACCAACCCAGATGCCCCTCAGTAGATGAACGGATCAAGAAAATGTGGTATATATACACAATGGAATTCTATGACTCCATCAGAAAGAATGACATTGCCCCATTTGTTAGGAAATGGAAGGACTTGGAAAAAATTATAATTAAGTGAAGTAATCCAGGCCCAAAGAAACATAGGTCCCATGGTTTCCCTTATTTGCAATAATTAGTACATGTGTAGGAGAAGCAGAAAAGGCCAAAGCTATGTACATATCATCACATAAGACGATGTTAAGAGAAATGAACCCTAAGATAGGTACACAAATACTTTCTTCTTTCTTACTATTGTTCCTAACATATTTATAATGTACCGTCTGATTTTTTTTTGTTGCTTTGTATGTTCCTCCCCCAAGGTATAACCCCTATTTTCACTATATTTGATGTCAGTGCCTTGCATCTTTATACACTTCTCTATTTCGGGGAAGGAAAGGAAAAAAAATGCTTAAATGAGGATATAGGTAGACCCATTGTAACAATGAGATGTACAAAACACTATGTTGATAACAAACTTTACGGCAGTAGGGAGGTAGTTGTGGAGGTGGAGGGAAGGCATGGTAGAGGGAAAACAAAGGAGGAGGCAACAATGCTCAAAATATGGGAAATGTACTCATTACTTTGCTCATGTAACTCTAACCCCTCTGTACAACATTTTTTCCAACAAAAAATGTACAAAAAGTATCTTTCTCTTATGGATGGTCTGTTGCTGCTGTAATAAATTACAAGAAATAGAATGACTTAACACCTATCTGATGTCTTACAGCTATGAAGGTCAGTCTGCTTGTCTCTGTTCCCATATTTCATCTGCGTCTATAGTTTATTCTCAAAAGTTTTGGTTACATTCCCCCTTAACTCATGTTACTATTTCAATATCCTCACTTGAATCATTTAGGCCACATTTCTGTTGTTGTCTTATGAGGTAACAATCTGAGGATCCAAGTTCAAAGCTAGGCTGTGGCTCATGAGGTACAATACTAGGCTTGAGGAAAACAACAAGAAGTCATGGACTGTGTCCATTGTGCCCATGCCCTGAATTCAAGCCCTAAGACTGGTAGGAAAAAAAGAATTAGCTGTGACCCAGGTCCCTTTACATAAATACGCCTTTGATGCCTTTTAATACAGACTCTTTATTCATAGAGTTTGGGCTATGTTAAATCACAACTTTACTGGATTCACATTAACATTCAGTTCATTTATAGAGTAACATTACAATTCTAGATTTAATTTACCTCTTTGATGGTTAAAGAAATTCTTGAGTGTTTTGTTGTCCTTTCATAGAGAGTACTCATAGTCAGCCTCGTTAGTGCTCTGACATAAGAACCATTCAGCCTGACAGCAGATTTAGAGGGCTAGGATGTAAAATTCACTACTTTCCCAAGGACAAGTCATCATACCTCGGGCCATGGAAGCAGGAAATTGAAGCAGACTTTCTTGCATAAATTTAAGTATCATCAATGGTCAGACTCTTAATGAAATACAAAGGAAAATATGGGAGAAAATATGTTTGCCATCTAACTCGAGTCTTAAGAGGACTAAGAGCCAATAGGAATATTGAATTTTAGTCAATTCCAAGCCCTCAAGATGCTATCTATATGTACAGCACCTATCAGCTATGAGAGTCAACACCAATAAATTAACGCAAATGTTTGTCCAGCACAATGAAAACTAAGGAATGAAAGTAGAGTCGAAAGATGATCCTTAGATGAGAGAAAAGCCAGTCATCCACAGCTGAAGATTCTCAGACACCACTGGAAGCATAACCTGATGAGAACAAGCACTTTGTTAACTATTTAAAAATAAAATTAAAACTTAAAGAATTGCTATAAGAGTTGTTAGTAACAGAATGAGAGAAGATCTTTGGCAGCTATACACCAGACAAGGGCCTAATATCCAGGATACACACTTTACTCAAGTAACTAAACTCTTAAAGAACTAGTCATGTAACTATAACCCCACTGTATAGTATTTTTACAATAAAAACCTATTTTAAAAAAGAATTTTGAGAATAAGGGTTATGCCATGGGGGAAGAACATACAAAATAAATTTTTAAAAATCACATAGTACATTATAAATACATTAAAAACAACAGCAAGAAAGATAAAATCACTTGTGTCTCTATCTTGGGGTTCATTCCTCTTAGCATCATCTAATTCTGGTGCCCTGCATCTTGTATATACATTTTTCTAATTTGGTGAGAGGAAGGGGAATAACAAAATGCTGAAATAAGGATATAGGTTGATCCATTGTAACAATGAGATGTACAAGACACTTTGTTGAAAATGAACTTTACATCCTTGATGGGGGAGGGGCAAGGATGGAGTTTGGGAGGTGGGGAAGAAAGGGATGGTAGGGGGAAAACAAAGGAGGAGGTAACAACACTTGATAGGAAACGTACTCATTATCTTACTTATGGAGCTGTACCCCCTCTGTTCAATATTTTTACAATAAAAATATACCAAAAAAGAACCAGTAACCCATCAGAGTTCAATATTGTCTGCCATGATTCCCCCCCCCCCACTTTCTCTTTCTACATTGTTATTATATGAACTTTGGCTTTTTATTTTATACCACGTTTCTCAAGCTCTCATATTTCCCAACATTATTGTTTTTTTTTTCTTTATCCCATCTGTGCTCTATTCTGGCTAATTGTTCCCATATTTATTTCAGATTGTGACTCTCTGTGTATTTATTTTGCTATGCACATTGTTGATTATACTTATTTTTTATTCCAATGACTTTATTTTTTATTTTTCTCTATGATTTGCTTCTTTTTACCGAATCGTTTAGTCCTATTATAGTCTTCATTTTTGTAGGATTTTAATTACTTCTAAAATACTTCGATAGTATTAAATGTAATTAGTGTTCCCATTTTGATCATTTTACTATTTTTAAAGTTTCAGGTTTTAATAGTTCTTTTTCTTCCTTTCCCTTTTCAGTCTCGCTCCCTCTTTCTCCCCATCTCCTCTTGTGCCTATATGGGGCTTGAACTCATGGCCTTATGATTGTTTGGCCTGCTTGTTCAATGAGGCACAATACTAATTGAGCCACACTTCCAAATTTTTGCTTGTTAATTGGAGATGGAGTTTTGCACACTTTTCTGCCCAACAGGCTGGCTTTGAAAGGTGATCATCTGAATCTCAGTCTCCTTAGTAGCTAGGATTACAAGCATGAGCCAGGAGCTCATTAGCATCTATCCATTTTGATACATTGAGATACACAGATACATTGTTTCATAGAAATACAATGTTTCATTGAAGTAGTATATCTATTATAGATACCTTGTATCACAATATATTGATGCTAAAATACAATGTTTAACTTTTTGTTTTGGTCCCTTATGGGGCTCAAACTCAGCGCTTGAGAGCTGTCTCTGAGCTTTTTTGCTCAAGCCTAGTGCACTACCACTTTGAGCCACAGCACCATTTCCAGTTTTCTGGTATTTAATTGGGTAAGAGTTTCATGGACTTCCTTGCCTGGGCTGGATTCAAACCATGATCCTCAGTTCTCAGCCCCTTGAGTAGCTACCAGCTCCTGGCATGAAGAACAACCTGCATTTTTACTGGGCTTAACTTAAATGCTTTTATTGTGAGTTAATCTCTATCTGCTTTTGTCTTTTCTCTCTGTGAATATTCTCTTGATCTAGAATTTTCCCTGCCAGTGAAATTGTATGCTTGCAGCTATAAGAAAAACTAAGGATATCACCTAGTCACAAATGGTATTCATTTATTTTTCAAATATTTGGAAAATATTTACCAAGGTATGTGGTTGGTAAATATGACTTTTTAAATCTAGTAATTCAGGCAGAAAATAAAACCAAATATTTCCTCAGTAAATAGTAGAATGCACATTTTTAAACTCCTTTCAAACTCTGTGCATGTGCGTGTGTGTGCGTGCGCGCGCATGCGCGCACACGTGTGGGTATATGTACCAGTACCCTGGCTTGAACTCAGGGCCCAGCCACTGTCCCTTGGCTTTTAAAATAAGGCTCCTGCTTTATCACTTGAGCCACACATCCACTCCTGGCCTTTTGCTGGATAATTAGAGATAATAGTCTCTCTAATTTGTTTGGCCAGATCTGATTTGTCTGGCAGCTCTCAGCCTCCTGAGTAGCTAGGATTATAGGTGTGAGGCCAGTGCCTGGCCTCTTTTCAATTTTCATGAATTTTACAAACTTAACATTTATAAAAATAATGCCTGTCTTTGGTGAGTGGAGTATCTAGAATCTCATTTCTTTTAGACAAAATAGTATCTGTGTAGGCATAAAACCCTACGTCTCCAGATCTGGAGTCTTAAGTAAGTCATAAAACTCTTTCCTTTGACTGATGTCCGTGAGAATAGTCTTACATTTGATAGAATTGGATTTCATTAGCATAACCCATGCCAGAATCCTCCCAATCTTGTGGCAAAATGAAACACATAGATATTGTCAAATGTCCCTTTCTGGAGGAGGAGGCCATCTCCACGGAGAACCACTTACTTCTCTTCATTTTTGCAAGTGTTCTGCCCTTTGCCTGGAAGCCACTGCTGGGGCTAACCTGGTCCTATAGCTAACCTCGCTATAGCTCTTTCTCCCACAATCCTTTGGGGGCTTTCCAGGAACTCTGTCAATACTAGTGCCAAGGAAATTCCCTTTCCCTCTGGCAAACTCAACTATGTGTTATGTTTGTGTTTGTTGAACTCTATGGTGTGTTTCTTCATGTTTCCAGTCAAGGCCTTTGTCGAGTTTTTTTAGTACAACCCTCCTTGCACCAACTGGAAGAAATGCCCTGGTTTTTCAAAGGCAAAGTCAGTCAGTGCGAAGACTAACTTCTCATATGTGTAGAATAGGAAAGTAAATCTCCAGCAACTCAGGGGAATGTTTCCTGGTAGACATGTTAAGTCTTGAGACTATCCACAACACTCAGCATCAACTATCCTTTCAAATGCCTGAAGGTGTTCTACCCATACAGAGCAGAGCTATCCCGCACCTAGTGCTTGGGTATTTATTCCAATACACAGCTGGCATACGTTTCTATTTATTGGTTACCATCCTTTCAAAATCGCTACTAAGAATGCCAAAAGGACTTTTTTTTGAGAGTTTATGTAGTTACTCTGACCCTAAAATTTATAATCTATGCAGAAGGATATAAATTACTTTTATTGTGATTCATTCCTTAAAATACCAAAATACATCAGCCTATTTTCCAGAATAGTTTTTTTTTTTTTTTTTTTTTTGCGGATACACAAATAAAGCTTTATTTGCGTAAGTCACGAAAAACCACATAATATTATAATCTTCTTATATTACTTGTAATTGTTTGGGGTGAGCTTTTGTAAAATACTATGTCCCTTCACCAAACATCTATTAGTATTTTTTTAATTTAATTTAATTTTTTTTGTGAACATACTGTAGAGAGGGGTTACAGTTACATGGGCAAGATAACGCCTACATTTTTATCAAGCATTGCAGCCTCCTCCTTTGTTTACCCTTCACATCCCTTCCCAGCCTCCCCCATCCGCCCCAATCCTACCTCCTCCCCCCCTCCCGCCCTCCCCCCCCCCACCAACGTTGCAAAGCTCGTTTTCAACATGACAACTTGTACTTCTCATTGTTGCAACAGGTCCACCTGTATCCTTAAACGACTTGTTTTTCCCCATCTCCTCCACAAGTTATACTGACATCAAATATAGTAAAAGCAGGGGCTATACTGTGAGAGAGGGACATACAAAGCAACAAAGAGATAATCTTATAAATGTGTTAGAAACAAATGCATGAAAGAAAAAAAACATTAAAATACATATTTAAGGGTTCATTTTCCTAACATCACATTATCTGACCTTGTCCGCTTGACTTATACATATACTAGATATTGCAAATAAGGGAAACCATGGGACCTATGTTTCTTTGGGTCTGGCTTACTTCACTTAATATAATTTTTTCCAAGTTTTTCCATTTCCTAACAAATGGGGCAATGTCATTCTTTCTGATGGAGGCATAGAATTCCATTGTGTATATATACCACATTTTCTTGATCCATTCATCTACTGAGGGGCATCTGGGTTGGTTCTATATCTTAGCTATGGTAAATAATGCTGCAATAAACACAGTTGTGCTGGTAGCTTTAGTGTGGTCTTGTTTGTAAACATTTGGGTAATAGCCCAAAAGTGGGACTGCTGGGTCATAGGGGAGTTCTATGTGAAGCCTTTGAGGAACCTCCATACTACTTTCCAAAGTGGTTGAACAAGTTTACATTCCCACCAACAATGAAGTAAGGTTCCTTTCTGTCCGCATCCCCTCCAGCATCTGTTGTTGTTAGAGTTCTTGATTTTTGCCATTCTAACTGGAGTGAGGTGATATCTCAATGTTGTTTTGATTTGCATTTCTTTTATGGCTAGGGATGTTGAACATTTCTTCATGTGTCTATTGGCCATCCTTCTTTCTTCTTCAGAGAAGTTTCTCTTTAAGTCTTTCGCCCACTTATTTATTGGGCAGTTGTTTCTTTGAGGATTTGTTGTTGGGTGGTTTAATTTTTTGAGTTCCAAGTATATTTTAGATATGAGACCCTTGTCCGTTGTATGGCTAGTAAAGATCTTCTCCCAATCCGTGGGCTTTCTATTGATCTTGCTAGCTATGTCCTTTGCCCTGCAGAAGCTCTGCAACTTCATGCAATCCCACTTGTCCAACCTTTCTTTGATTTGTTGTGTTTCCGGGTCTCTATTCAGAAAATTTCGGCCTGAGCCAAGGAGACCTAGGGTTTCTCCTATTCTATCCTGTAATGTTTTCAGAGTGTCTGCTTTGAGTTCACGGGCTTTGATCCATTTGTAGTTGATTCTGGTGCAGGGTGATATGTAAGGATCTAGCTTTAGTTTTCTACATGTAGTTAACCAATTTTGCCAGCACCATTTACTGAAGAGGCTGTCTTTGTTCCATTCTATTGTTTTAGCTCCCTTATCGAAGATTAGATGGCTATAGGTCTGTGGGTTCATTTCTGGATTTTCAATTCTATTCCATTGGTCCTGAGGTCTGTTCTTATGCCAATACCAAGCTGTTTTGATTACTATGGCTTTATAGTAGAGTTCGAAATTTGGTATTGATATTCCTCCAGCAGTGTTCTTTCCGTTGAGGAGCGTTTTTGCTATTCAAGATCTTTTGTTGTTCCATATGAATTTTTGGATTGCCTGTTCTATTTCCTTGAAGAATGAGGTTGGAATTTTGATAGGTATCACGTTGAATTTGTAGATAGCCTTGGGAAGTATTGCCATTTTCAAGAGGTTAGTCTTTCCAATCCAGGAGCATGGGAGGTTTTGCCATTTTCTAAGTTCTGTGTTGATTTCCTTTTTCAAGATTTTAAAGTTTATATTATAGAGGTCCTTCACTTCTTTGGTTAAGTTAATTCCTAGGTATTTTATTTTTGTGAGGATATTACAAATGGAATTGCTTTCCTAATTTCAGCCACACTTTTCTCATTGTTGGCATACAGAACAGCCATTGGTTTTGGGGAGTTAATTTTATACCCTGCTACTTTGCCAAAGTTTTGAATCAGCTTGAGTAATTTGGGAGTGGAGTCTATGGGATCCTTTAAATATAAAATCATGTCATCTGCAAAGAAGGAGAGTTTTATTTCTTCTTTCCCTATTTGGATCCCCTTTATGTCTGCATCTTGTCTTATTGCTCTAGCTAGGCATTCTAATACTAGATTGAAGAGAAGTGGAGAGAGTGGGCATCCTTGTCTTGTTCCTGAGTTAAGAGGAAATGGCTTTAGTTTTTCACCATTAAGTATAATGCTGGCTGTAGGTTTCTCATATACAGCCTTTATTGTGTTGAGGAATGTTCCATGGATTCCTAATTTTTCCAAAACCTTCATCATAAAGGGGTGTTGGATCTTGTCGAATGCTTTTTCTGTGTCTATTGAGATAACCATGTGGTTCTTATTCTTGCTCCTGTTGATGTGATGAATAATATTAATTGATCTGTGTATATTGAACCAGCTTTGCATCCCTGAAATGAATCCTGTTTGATCGTGGTGTATGATTTTTTGGATGAATTGTTGAAGTTGATTGGCCAAAATTTGGTTGAGAAGTTTTGCATCAATGTTCATCAAAGAAATGGGTCTATAGTTCCCTTTCTTTGATGAATCCCTGCCTGGTTTGGGATGAGGGTTATGATGGCTTCATAGAATGTGTTCGGTAGTGAACTTTTTCTTTCAATTTCATTGAAGAGTTGGAGGAGTATTGGTGTGAGCTCTGCTTTGAAGGCCTTGTACAATTCCACTGTAAAACCAACTGGTCCTGGACTTTTCTTAGTTGGGAGGTCACTTATTGCTGTTTCTATTTCAATGCTTGATATGGGCCTGTTCAGCTGGTTTAACTCATCTTGATTTAGTTTTGGCATGTCAATATTTGCTAGGAAAAGGTCCATTTCTGTCAAGTTCTCAAACTTATTAACATGAAGTTTTGAGGAGTATTCCCTTATAATGTTCTGTATCTTGGTTGTTTCCTTGGTGATGTTTCCATTCTCATCTCTGAGTTTATTTATTTGGGTGTGTTCTCTTCTTTTTCTGATAAGATTTGCTAAGGATCTGTCAATTTTGTTAATTTTTTCAAAGAACCAACTCGTTGTTTTGTTGATTCTTTCTATAGTTTTTTTTTATTCTAATTCATTTAATTCTGATTTAATTTTAATTATTTCTTTCCATATACTGGATTGGGGTTTATCTTGCTGCTCTTTTTCAAGGAGGTTTAGCTGTGTCATTAAATTGTTGGTTTCAGATCTCTCCAATTTGTTGATGTAGGAGCTCAGAGCTATAAACTTGCCTCTGAGTACTGCCTTTGCAGTGTCCCAGAGGAGCTGGTAATTTGTGTGTTCATTTTTGTTGAATAGCATGAACATTTGAATTTCCTTTCTAATCTCTTCCATGACCACTTGTGATTCAGCAGTGTGTTGTTTAGCCTCCATGTGATACCGGACTTTCTTTGGTGGCTTTTGGTGTTGAGTTCTAATTTTATTCCCTTGTGGTCAGAGAGAATGCAAGGTATAACTTCAATGTTTCTGAATTTAGACAAGTTTGTTTTGTGGCCTAAAATGTCATGTATTTTAGAAAATGTTCCATGTGCTTCTGAGAAAAACGTGTATTCTGATGCTGCTGGGTGAAATGTTTGGTAGATGTCTGTTAAATCTAGTTGATCTATGCAGGTGTTTAGATCTGCAGTTTCTCTGTTGAGTTTTTGCCGAGTTGATCTATCTAGTGGGGAGAGTGGTGTGTTAAAATCCCCAACAATTAATGTCTTTGGATCTATATAGGATTTGAGGGAAAGTAGTGTTTCTTTGATAAATTTGGGTGCTCCATTGTTTGGCAAATAGATATTTAGAATTGTAATATCCTCCT